>NC_140988.1:382031555-382599596 GCF_052327205.1 Somniosus microcephalus | reverse complement strand
ACCCGAGCTGAGCTGCCGCTCCGGCCAGCCGCCGAACGTGAAGAGCAAACACCCTCCTCACCTGTTAGCAACACGGCCAAATTAAGAATGGCCGCACGATAGCAAAATACTGGAGATGCTGGAAATCCGAAATAACAACAGAAAATGCTGGAAAAACTCAGCAGGTCACGGATGTTGCCTGACCTGCTGAGTTTTTCCAGCATTTTCTGGGGTCTTTAATGGCCGCCACTAACCTCAGCAAAGGCAGTTTGAAGGATTAGGCCCCGCCCACAAATGCCATGAAACACCCCCCGTGATTGGTCAACCATCACGTCACTCAATGCTAATGAGCGGTAGCATTGGTCAACCGCTAATGAGCGGAATTTTGCCATTTTTTGAAAGTTTTTTGTATACTGTCCGAACAATTTTTGTCTGACCAAAAGTTAAATATGCCTATGATGCTCCCCTAATCATAAGCTTTCTTTTGATATAACATATGTGTAGGTACGCTCTATAACTTTTGAGTGATGCCTGGACATACACACAGACAGACAGACAGACAGATCATAGAAACATAGAAACATAGAAGATAGGAGCAGGAGTCGGCCATTCGGCCCCTCGAGCCTGCTCCGCCATTCAATGAGATCATGGCTGATCATCCAAACTCAGTACCCCGTACCTGCCTTCTCCCCATATCCCTTGATACCTTTAGCTCTGAGAAATATATCTAACTCCTTCTTGAATATATTTAAAGACTTGGCCTCAACCGCCTTCTGTGGTAGAGAATTCCACAGGTTCACCACTCTCTGGGTGAAGAAATTCTTCCTCATCTCTGTCCTAAATGGCTTACCCCTTATCCTTAGACTATGACCCCTGGTTCTGGACTCTCTGACCAACGGGAACATTCTACCTGCATCTAGTTTGTCCAGACCTGTCAGAATTTTATAAGTTTCGATGAGATCCCCTCTCATTCTTCTAAACTCCAGCGAGTATAAGCCCAATCGACCCAATCTGTCCTCATACGTCATTCCTGCCATCCCAGGGATCAGCCTTGTGAATCTTTGCTGAACTCCTTCCATGGCAAGATGATCCTTCCTCAGATAAGGTGACCAAAACTGCACACAATACTCAAGGTGTGGTCTCACCAAGGCCCTGTACAACTGCAGCAGAACATCCTTGCTCCTGTACTCAAACCCTTTTGCTATGAAGGCCAACATACCATTTGCCTTCTTCACCGCCTGCTGCACCTGCATGCTTACCTTCAGCGACTGGTGCACAAGGACACCCAGGTCTCGTTGCACTTCCCCTTCTCCCAATCTATTGCCATTCAGATAATAGTCTGCCTTTCTGTTTTTGGCACCAAAGTGGATAACCTCGCATTTATCCACATTATATTGCATCTGCCATGCTTCTGCCCAATCACCCAACCTGTCCAAATCATCCTGGAGTTTCTCGGTATCCTCCTTGCAGCACACATGCCCACCCAGCTTTGTGTCATCTGCAAACTTGGAGATGTTGCATCGAGTTCCCTTATCTAGATCATTAATATATATTGTGAATAGCTGGGGTCCAAGGACCGATCCCTGCGGTACCCCACTAGTCACTGCCTGCCACTCGGAAAAAGACCCGTTAATTATCGATCCTTTTATATATATAGATAATAACACGCCATGTTTTCTGCCCTCGCAGCGCGTTCCTATGCAGAGCTAGACAGGTAGCTAACAACTTGATATCTTCCCATAAAAATCACAAGGCTTGACTTTTCTTGTAAAGCTTTACTGAAAGATTCTTATTGTGAAACTGAAATACAACACAGAAATGGAAGCACACATTAGTACACAAGCACATAACTGATATGCATACACAAATTTAGGTAGGCCTGAGCAACACAGTACATTTGGCATGTAAATTACCAAACACGTGGAAACACAGCTTACTGTGAATATACATTTAGCAAACTGAAAGGCATTCTCTTTAAATTAGCCCTGTACATAGTGCATCAAAATACAGCTACTAGTTAACCAGCTAGACAGAGAGCGAGCACTTCACGGCTAGCTGTGTAAGTTTGCTTACAGAGAAAAGTTACAAACTAAACATTTTCTGCAACATACAGTGTACACTAATCATCTATAACATTCTCAAGTACTTACAGACAAATAATATCCCAGGGCATGTGCCGCTGTAGGTCTGTAGTTTGCTTTACTGCACTTACTGTGCTTTACAGCACTTTACTGCACTTTTACTGCAGTTGCTAGGTACCAAATAGCCACTAGGTGGCAGCACACAATGGGAATGACCCAACTTACTCAAACCCCTGAATTAACTGGAAAACTAACATAAATTGCTACCGAGAGACAGCACACCATGTGTTACTGGGTATAACACTCCTGTATATATTATATAATAACACACCTTCCAACAAAAAGCTTGTCAAATTATGGTTACATCCTGTTATTAGAAAGGGAAAGAAAGATTTGCATTTCTGTAGCGCCTTTCATGATCTCAAGATGTCCCAAAGTGTTTTACAGCCAATGAAGTACTTTTTGAAGTGTAGTCACTGTTGTAATGTAGGAAACGCGGCAGCCAATTTGCGCACAGCAAGCTCCCACAAACATAGAAACATAGAAGATAGGAGCAGGAGTAGGCCATTCGGCCTTTCGAGCCTGCTCCGCCATTCAACGAGATCATGGCTGATCATCCAAACCCTAGCACCTGGTCCCTACACCGACAGCGATCCCACCCAAGCTCTATCCCCGTAACCCCGTAACCCCATGTATTTAATCCCCCCTAACACTAAGGGCCAATTTTTTTTATCATGGCCAATCAACCTAACCCGCACATCTTTGGACTGTGGGAGGAAACCGAAGCACCCGGAGAAAACCCACGCAAACACGGGGAGAATGTGCAAACTCCACACAGACAGTCACCCGAGGCCGGATTTGAACCCGGGTCCCTGGCGCTGTGAGGCAACAGTGCTAACCACTATGCCACCGTGTAGATAATGACCAGATAATCTACATAGAATTACAGCACAGAAACAGGCCATTCGGCCCAACCACTGTGCCGGTGGTTATGCTCTACACGAGCCTCCTCCCACCTTATTTCATCTCACCCCTTCAACAAATCCTTCTAACCTGTCATTTTTTTATTTAGTGATGTTGGTTGAGGTACAAATATTGGACCAGGACAGGTCAGTGCAAAGGAAGGGGCGGTGATGGATGGAGGGCAATGATGGGACACCGTGCAGAAACTCGAGGAGGAGCGATGGGCACTGCTCGGATTCCATGAAGGGGTTAAGTAGCGCTGGCTGTTTCTGGCCGAGGCAGTGAGTGACACAGCCACCTTTCCAGCTTTCCGTTCCTCTCTCTTTTGTTGTCTATCTGCTGGTGTGGCCGAGTCACGGTTCAGCGACCCGTGCATCACATGACCGCGCAGGGGTGTGTGGGAACCCCAGTGGGCCAGGTCCTAATTAGTAGCATTGTTCAAGCTCCCATGCCAGGGATTTCAGGCCAGCCGGTCACCTCGCATCGCGCTCCAACACTTGATGCTACTTGGCCATTGACACATCAGACAATGGCCGTTTTTTTTTGGACGAGGGAGGGAGGGGAAGAGGGGGGGGGCCTGTTCGTTAAGATTGAAGAAGACGGAAAGCTACAAGGCCTAGGCCTGCCCTTTGACCTTCAACAACACATACCCACCTGACAGATGTGAGCCAAGGCCAGGTCAGAAACAATTAGGCCACACTTAGGCCACAGCATGCTCAGTGTGTCCTTGCCCCATTGTTCCAGAGCCAGTTAATAACTCGGGCCTGTCAAGCCCTGGCAGTGATTGCCTGAGACAGGAGCTGTGAGTTTGGGGCATGGGGTTAGGCAGCCTGATAGGGCCACAGTTGGGCCTAGGTTGTCAAGGCCACCCACTCAGCAAACCCCTGGCAGGGCTCTGCTTTTTATAAAAAACATCAGTGGTTTTTTTTAATTTAAGCAAACACGGATCTCTGTTGCCTGAACAGGCTGCAGACAATGATTCCTTCACTGTGCAATCATTAAATCATTTCTAACACCATTCTCTGCCTTCCTCTCATGAAATAGAAAAAAGAACTTGCATTTCTATAGCACCTTTCACGACCACAGGATGTCCCAAAGTGCTTTACAGCCAATGAAGTACTTCTTGAAGCGTAGTCACTGTTGTATTGTAGGAAACACGGCAGCCAATTTGTGCACAGCAAGCTCCCACAAACAGCAATGTGATAATGACCAGATCATCTGTTTCAGTGATGTTGGTTAAGGGTTAAATATTGGCCCAGGACACCAGGGAGAACTCCCCCTGCTCTTCTTTGAAATAGTGGCCCTGGGATCTTTTACATCCACCTGAGAGAGCAGACGGGGCCTCGGTTTAACTTCTCATCCGAAAGATGGCACCTCCGACAGTGCAGCGCTCCCTCAGCACTGCACTGGGAACGTCAGCCTGGATCATGAACTCAAGTCCCTGGAGTGGGATGTGAACCCGCAACCTTCTGACTCAGAGATGAGAGTGCTACACACTGAGCCATGGCTGGTGCTGGCTCCTCGCTTGGGCGGGGGAGGGGGGTGGAGGGATTCGGTATTCACGACCTTCCTCAGGAGCCTCGTACTAAACCTCAATCCTCACTAGCAAGCCTAGTCAGTGAGAGGGTGGATCTTGACTTTATGCGATAGTGTAACACGGGCGATAGCGAGTCGGTGGCCCGTTTTACATCTCTCCTCATTTGTATTTCCGTTGATTTCATGGGAAGGGATATAATGGGCTGGCAACTCACTATCGCCGGTATTACACTGCCGCACAAAGTCAAGCCCGAGTGTCGATGGGCTGTTTGGGCTTGGGGAGCATCGCGGCCAATTCTGCCCTCATCGAGGTGCAGTTGCCAGCAGGGGGCAGTGACCGGGAGCGTGACACCACCCCCCCGGGCTTCACGACACCCTATCGCCGCTGTCCCCCCCCCACACACAGCCCCCCGTCTAATCCCGAAACCCTGCGACCAATTGTGGCGCCCCAATTGATGCAAGGGTCGCCAGCTCTGGTTTGGACGTGTTCCTGGAGGCTTCATCACATGACCTCCCTCCTTCCAACCTCCCCGCCCCCACACACCCGCCATTGGTCGCCCGACGCGTCCATCCTCTGGACACCCCGCCTTCCCAGCCAATCGGAAAGCGAACAGACGCGTCCTTACGCGGTTGGACGATTCTTGACTTTCAGTTGCACAGACGTTTTTTTCCCATCTCCGCTATTTTTACAACTAATAAACGAAAATGTTCAAAGGAAACTAAAAAAAACCACGCAGTTTTATTTTAACGGCACTATGATTTTTGTCCCTGGAGATTAGTCTTTATTTCCTGCAGACTCCCGGATAGTCCGAGAGGGCTGTTAAGCTGAGTTCTTGCCCCAGCTGTGTTCAGGTAACTTAGTACAGTTAACCCTGGGTTGCCCTGGTCTCACTGGACTGCGGGGCTCCATGCCACTCGGATTGTCCCACCGAGCGATTCCTTCTTTATTTCAAAAAATACTTTCCCATAACTATCTCCTCCTTGGAACAGAGAAGGTCAAACATAGAAACATAGAAACATAGAAGATAGGAGCAGGAGTAGGCCATTCGGCCCTTCGAGCCTGCTCCGCCATTCAATGCGATCATGGCTGATCATCCAAATTCAGTACCCGGTCCCTGCTTTCTCCCCATATCCCTTGATCCCTTTAGCCTCAAGAAATATATCCAACTCTTTCTTGAATATATTTAATGAACTGGCCTCCACCGCCCTCTGTGGCAGAGAATTCCACAGGTTCACCACTCTCTGGGTGAAGAAGTTCCTCCTCATCTCAGTCCTAAATGGCTTACCCCTTATCCTTAGACTGTGACCCCTGGTTCTGGACTCCCCGGCCATCAAAAACATCCTTCCTGCATCTAGTCTGTCCAGGCCTGACAGAATTTTATAGGTTTCGATGAGATCCCCTCTCAATCTTCTAAACTCCAGTGAGTATAAGCCCAATCGACACAATCTCTCCTCATATGTCATTCCTGCCATCCCAGGTATCAGCCTGGTGAATCTTCGAGAGGTGACCCAACAGAGGTTTTCAAGATGATGAGGGGTTTTATTAGAAGAGAGAGAGAAAAACTATTCCCTCTGGGGAGTGGGTCAATAGCCAGGGGTCACAGATTGAAAATCATTGGCAAAGATCGAGAGGGAGACGAGGAGAAATGTTTTCACTCAGTGAGTTGTCGGGATCTGGAACACTCGACCAGAACATAAGAACATAAGAAACGGGAGCATGAGTTGGCCATTCGGCCCCTCGAGCCTGCTCCGCCATTCAATGAGATCATGGCTGATATTATAGAGTCATAGGGCTGGATTTTCCAAGCCCCGTGGAGGCGGGTTTGGAGGCGGGAGTGGTGGGAAAATTGCAGAATCGGGGGGCATGAACCCATCCCGCCCCCAACCCACCTCCAATGTCCCAGGAGGCTGGTATCCGACCTGTGCTGGGAGCTGCCTCCTCGAGGCGGGAAGGGGATTAGTGCCAATTAACTGCCTGTTAACAGGTAATTAACAGGCAGTTTTTTGCCTAATCCCTATTTTTAGCCCTGAAGTGTGGGCTGCCCGACGGCTCCGAACCACGCCAAGTTAGCGAGGCGGACCGTCGGTCTGCAGGGGTTGGAGGGGTCGAGATGTCCGTTGTGCAGGTGAGTGATGGGTGCATGTGTGCAGAGGTAAGTGTGTGAGGTAAGTGTAAATTGCTTTAATAAGTTTTATTTACCTTTACTTTCTCCTGCAGGCTTCCTTCCTTCAGTTCTCGGGAGTCCCTGAGCTCACCGGCACAGAAAGCAGAATGGCCGCTGAAATGTCAAAATCTGTAGCACTCTGCTTTCTGGTCTGGAGAGATCTCTAACTGAGTCTGAGTAGAAGGACTCAAGTTAGAAGACAGATTGTCAGTGTTTGACAGCTTCACAGAGCTGTCAAACGCTGATTTTTCATCTGTCAAAAGCTCTTGACAGATGAAATGTCAATCACTGACATCACCAGTAACCGGGTGTCCCTTAATTGGCCTGCTGAGCCCGCTGGGCGGGCTTAACAAGGTCAATCAAGGGAAAATAGCGTGTGTTGGCCACAAGTCAATGGAGGCGGGACTACAACCCAAAAAGTGGGAGTCTCGCCTCCATCACGTCCCCATTGACAAAATCCAGCCCATAGAGTCATAGAGTTATACAGCACTGAAAGAGGCCCTTCGGCCCATCGTGTCCACGCCAGTCATCAAGCCCTATCTATTCTAATCCCATTTTCCAGCACTTGGTCCGTAGCCTTGTATGCTATGGCATTTCAAGTGCTCATTTAAATGCTTCTTGAATGTTGTGGGGGTTCCTGCCTCTACCACCCTTTCAGGCAGTGAGTTCCAGATTCCAACCACCCTCTGGGTGAAAAAGTTTTCCTCAAATCCCCTCTAAACCTCCTGCCCCTTATCTTGAAACTATGCCCCCTGGTTATTGACCCCTCTACTAAGGGGAAAAGTTCCTTTCTATCTACCCTATCTATGCCCCTCATAATTTTGTACACCTCAATCAGGTCCCCCCTCAGCCTTCTCTGCCCCAAGGAAAACAACCCCAGCCTGTCCAGTCTCTCTTCATAGCTGAAGCGCTCCGGCCCAGGTAACATCCTGGTGAATCTGCTCTGCACCCTCTCCAATGCAATCACATCCCTCCTATAGTGTGGCGACCAGAACTGCACACAGTACTCCAGCTGTGGCCTCACCAGCGTTTTGTACAGCTCCATCATAACCTCCCTGCTCTTATATTCTATGCCTCGGCTAATGAAGGCAAGTATCCCATATGCCTTTACATCATCTTCATTTTCCTGCACTATCCCCATAACCCTTGATTACCTTAATATCCAAAAATCTATCGATCTCTGTCTTGAATATACTCAACAACTGAGCCTCCACAGCCCTCTGGGGTAGAGAATTCCAAAGATTCACCACCCTCTGTGATGTAAGAAAAAGGAGGCTTACCATCAAGTAACTTTAAAGTAAGCTTTAAGTAACTTATAAACACACTATATACAAGAGAGGTCTTTACCATGCCTCTGGTAGAAGCCTCTTACAATACTGAACAGACCAGTATTTATACCAGTCCAACAGGAAGTGACACATGACAGGAAGTGAGGTATGTACACAGTTCATAGTTCATAGTTCACAGTTCACAGTTCACAGGAAGTGATGACATAACTTCCCGGAAGTTATTATTTTTATCACACTCTGTGTGAAGAAATTTCTCCCCATCTCAGTCCTAAATGGCCGACCCCTTATTCTGAGACTGTGACCCCTGGTTCTAGACTCCCCAGCCAGGGGAAACATCCTCCCTGCATCTACCCTGTCAAGCCCTGTAAGAATTTTGCATGTTTCAATGAGATCACCCCTCATTCTTCTAAACTAGAGAATATAGGCCTAGTCTACTCAATCTCTCCTCATAGGACAATCCCCCCCATCCCAGGAACCAGTCTGGTGAACCTTTGTTGCACTCCCTCTATGGCAAGTATATCCTTCCTTAGGTAAGGAGACCAAAGCTGTACACAATACTCCAGGTGTGGTCTCACCAGGGCCCTATATAATTGCAGTAAGACATCTTTACTCTTATACTCAAATCCTCTTGTAATAAAGGCCAACATACCATTTGCTTTCCTAATTGCTTGCTGTACCTGCATGTTAACTTTCAGTGATTCGTGTACAAGGACATCAATAATTTAAAAAGGGAGTTGGACGGGTTCTCGGGGATGAGGAGCTCACAGGGTTATGGACAAAAAGCGAGGGCTATGGGACTGAGCACGACTGACCTTTCAAAGAGCAAGCACAGGCACGACAGGCCGAATGACCTCCTTCTGTGCTGTAAGTTTCTGTGATTCAATGAAATCTCTCTCCTCTGAATGGCATCCAAGTTGAAACAGTGCCTTCAGTCCAATCAATCACGAGAGGGCATCAGGGATGGTGTCAGATGTCACACGGAATCTTTGACATATTGGTCACGTAGCAAGTGTCTTCAGGTTGGCAGGGTCAGTCAGCGGCGAGGGAGGGGGGCTTGGGATAAAGCCCTGCCCCCAGCTAACTTTAACCACCCTCCCCCATCCACCAAGCTATGGATCCAAGTTCAGAGTCTCCAAGAAGCTGAGCCTCTCCGAGCTCCCTGAGGCTGGGTGTATGAGTGTGCTGTGAGCAGGCTCTCTCCGCACTGTAGGGACCAGCGCTGCCCGCGAACTCAACCCCTTTAGGGAGCTCGCTCCATCTCAGGTCCCCCGCACTCGTGGATCCCAAACACCGTCCAAAAAACTCGAGTCCTTTAGAATTTCAATCCATCTCCTAAAGCATGCAGTTCAATAACGCAAGTTCTTCCTTTCTTTAACTCGACATATCCAATGCGTGGAACACAGGGAATTACACGGAACAAAGACTCCATGATAGGGGAGAGCATACATGGGTTGTGGGAGGAGATTAAATGGGAGGGTAGAGTCTGTGCTAGGGGAGAGTGTACATGGGCTGTGGAAGGAGATTAAATGGATGGGTAGAGTTCATGATAGGGGAGAGTGTACATGAGCTGTGGAAGGAGATTAAATGGGTGGGTAGAGTCCATGATAGGGGAGAGTGTACATGGGCTGTGGGAGGAGATTAAATGGGTGGGTAGAGTCCATGATAGGGGAGAGTGTACATGAGCTGTGGAAGGAGATTAAATGGGTGGGTAGAGTCCATGATAGGGGAGAGTGTACATGAGCTGTGGAAGGAGATTAAATGGGTGGGTAGAGTCCATGATAGGGGAGAGTGTACATGGGCTGTGGGAGGAGATTAAATGGGTGGGTAGAGTCCATGATAGGGGAGAGTGTACATGAGCTGTGGAAGGAGATTAAATGGGTGGGTAGAGTCCATGATAGGGGAGAGTGTACATGAGCTGTGGAAGGAGATTAAATGGGTGGGTAGAGTCCATGATAGGGGAGAGTGTACATGGGCTGTGGGAGGAGATTAAATGGGTGGGTAGAGTCTGTGATAGGGGAGAGTGTACATGGGCTGTGGGAGGAGATTAAATGGGTCAATAGAGTCCATGATGGGGGAGAGTGTACATGGGCTGTGAAATTTTGGAAGATGACAACCAATGCATCCACTATTTCTACCTCTTTTAGTACTCTGGGATGCAGATTATCAGGCCCTAGGTATTTATCGGCTTTCAGTCCCATTAATTTCTCCAGCACTATTCTTTTACTAATACTAATTTCCTTTAACTCCTCCTTCTCACTAGACCCTTAGTTCCCTTGCATTTCTAGGAAGTTATGTGTGTCCTCTTCCGTGAAGCCAGAACCAAAGTATTTGTTTAATTGCTCTGCCATTTCCTTGTTCCCCATTATAAATTCTCCCGTTTCTGACTGTAAGGGACCTACATTTGTCTTCACTAATCTTTTTCTTTTTACATACTTGTAGAAGCTTTTACAGTCTGCTTTTATGTTCCTTGAAAGTTTACTCTCATACTCTATTTTTCCCCTCCTAATCAATCTCTTGGTTCTTTTTTGCAGACCTCTAAACTGCTCCCAATCCTCAGGTTGCTACTTTTTCTGGCAACTTTATATGACTCCTCTTTGGATCTAATACTATCCTTAATTTCTTCTGTTAGCCATGGTTGGGCCACTTTTCCTTTTGTGTTTTTGCGCCAGAAAGGAATGTATAACTGTTGCAATTCATGCATTCGTTCCTTAAATGTTAGCCATTGCCTATCCACCGTCATGCCTTTTAATGAAGCTGCCCAATCTATCATAGCCAACTCACTTCTCATACCTTCGTAGTTTCCTTTGTTTAGATTTAGGACCCTAGTTTCAGATTGAACTTCTTCACTTTCCATCTTAATGAAGAATTCTATCATGTTATGGTCACTCTTCCCTAAAGGACCCCACACAACAAGATTATTAATTAACTCCTTCTCATTGCACAATACCCAATCTAGGATAGCCTGTTCCCTAGTTGGCTCCTCAACATACTGGTCTAAAAAAACATCTCGTATACACTCCAGGAATTCATCCTCCACAGTATTATTGCTAATTTGGTTTGGCCAGTCTATGTGTAGATTAAAGTCACCCATGATTACTCTAGTACTCTTGTTCTAACTTGCTGTTTGATGCCATCCCCTACATTACCACTACTGTTTGGAGGCCTATAGACAACTCCCACCAATGTTTTCTGCCCCTTGGTGTTTCCTAGCTCCACCCAGGCTGTTTCTACACCTTATATCAAATATCCTTGGATATTCAGCTCCCAGCCTTGGTCACCCTGCAGCCATGTCTCCATAATTGCAATTATATCGTATCCGTTTACATCTATTTGCACTGTTAATTCGTCTACCTTGTTACAAATGCTTCGTGCATTCAGACACAGTGCCTTTAGATCTGTCTTTTTGACACTTTTAGACATCTTAACATTTTTTTGCACTATGGCCCTATTTGTCTTATTACAATTTTCTCTTACCCGGACCCTATTTGTTAGTGCACTCCTTTGTTTGTACGCTCTGTCCCTTCCTGACACAATCTGGTTATCCTTACCCCAATCCCTTTCCTGCACTGCTTCCTTGTCTTTTCTCTTTAGCATGCTAGGTTTCTCTCCACCGGGATGTTGCTGTAAGTTGATGTCGCAGAGGACAGGCCCAGCTACGATGCCCTCCCCAGTTGAGCAGCCAGCTGATGCCCGCTGTCTGGGCTCACACACAGGTAACTCCTGGTGCCCGCGCATCTGAACCGCAGCAGGAGTCAGTGGTTTCAGCCACAACTAAAGGCTCGGAGGAAATCCTATTATGTGAGCAACAAGGTGCTTAAGGCAGTTTCAAAAAATTTAGAGACCGTCCTTTAGCTGCAGTGAAGCACAGGGTGGTGGGGGCGGTGGGGGGGGTGGCCTGTGGGGACTAGGCTTAATTAAATCAATTATCTCCGATTGATCCAGTCTGATGAATTAGTCGATAACGTTGAGAGACACAATGAATCACCCTGCTTACTCAACTCAACAACAGTGGGCAAGTTTATACAGAGCCCACCCACCCCCCCCACCGCCCCCATATCCCCCGGTATCTCCGAGCACGTTACGGGACAGGAGGCAGAGCGAAATAAGTCAAAGGTTAAGAGGAATTGGGCAGGCAAAGGCACAGCTCAAGTTAAAGGTGTTTAAGAGGCTTTAGATGGGAAGAAGAAGGAAAGAGGCAGGTCAAAGTCAGAAACCGAGCAAAGGCTGACCAACAGATTCAAAGATACTGATGCAGCCATCGCCCACCCCCACCCCACAAATACATTGACACCCCCTCCCCACAATAAACCGACACAAACCCCAGAAAACTCAGTACAGAAGCACATCCTTCGATCTAAACCTATGACCTGTGAAAACAAATAGTTACACCGCGATTGCAAAAGTGCCTGATGGGATATTCTGCCCATTGAGATTCCCCGAATGGGGAAGGAGCCTGTCATTGGTAGGCAAATGGACTGACCTCCTACTGACCTCGCAAACCTTGAAGGGGTCAGGGGTAAGTGTCAGGGGTGAGAGTCCGGGACGAGGATCCGGCGGCGAGTGTCCCAGCAAGGGTCTGGGGCAAGGTTCGGGGGGTGAGAGTCCAGGGGTGAAGGTCTGGGGGCGAGGGTCCTGGCGAGGGTCTGGGGCAAGGTACCGGGGGTGAGAGTTCAGCGGTAAGGGTCTGGGACGAGGGTCTGCGGCTGAGGGTCTGGGGGCAAGGGCCTGGGGCTCAGGGTCTGGGGGTGAGGGTCCTGGTGAGGTCTGGGGGCGAGAGTCTGGGGCAAGGTTCGGGGGGTGAGAGTCTGGGGGCGAGTGTCTGGGGGTGAGGGTCTGGGGGCGAGGGTCCTGGTGAGGATCTGGGGCATGGTTCCGGGGGTGAGAGTCCAGGGGCGAGGGCCTGGGGGCGAGTGTCTGGGGGTGAGGGTCTGGGGGCGAGGGTCCTGGCGAGGGTCTGGGGGCGAGGGTCTGGGGGCAAGGGTCTGGGGATAAGGGTCCTGGTGAGTTTCTGTGGTCGAGGGTCTGGGGGCGAGGGTCTGGGGGCAAGGGTCTGGGGGCGAGGGTCTGGGGGCGAGCGTCTGGGGGTGAGGGAATGGGGGCGAGGGACCTGGCAAGGATCAGGGCAAGGTTCCGGGGGTGAGAGTCCAGGGGCGAGGGTCTGGGGGCGAGGGTCCTGGTGAGCATCTGGGAGCGAGGGCCTGAGGCTGAGGGTCTGGGGGCGAGGGTCCTGCTGAGGGTCTGGGGGCGAGTGTCCTGGTGAGGGTCTGGGGGCGAGGGTCCTGGCGAGGGACTGGGTAGAGGGTCCTGGCGAGGGTCTGGGGGTGATGGTCCTGGTGAGGGTCTGGGGGCAATAGTTCTGGTGAGGGTCTGGGGGCAAGGGTCCTGGCGAGAATCTGGGGGCACGTGTCCTGGGGTGAGAGTTCAGGGCTGAGGGTCTGGGGGCGAGGGCCTGGGGCCGAGGGTCCTGGCGAGGGTCTGGGGCAAAGTTCCGGGGGTGAGAGTCCAGGGGCGAGGGTCCGGGGGCGAGCGTCTGGGGGCGAGGGTCTGGGGGCGAGGGTCCTGGTGAGGTTCTGGGGGTGAGGGTCTGGGGGGCAAGGGTCTGGGGACGAGGATCTGGGGGCAAGGGTCCTGGCAAGTGTCTGGGGGCGTGAGTCGGGGGCGAGGGTCTGGGGGCGTGGGGCCGGGGCGACGGTCTGGGGGCAAGGGTCTTGGGGCGAGGGTCCTGGCGAGGGTCTCTGGGTGAGGGTCTGGGAGCAAGGGTCCTGGCAAGTGTCTGGGGGCGTGAGTCGGGGGCGAGGGTCTGGGGGCGTGGGGCGGGGGCGAGTGTCTGGGGGCAAGGGTCTTGGGGCGAAGGTCCTGGCGAGGGTCTCTGGGCGAGGGTCTGGGAGCAAGGGTCCTGGCGAGGGTCTGGGGCGAGTGCTCTGGTGAGGATCTGGGGGCGAGGGTTTTGGGGGCGTGGGTCTGGGGGTGAGGGTCTGGGGGTGAGGATCCTGGCGAGGATCTGGGGTTGAGGGTCCCAGGGCGAGGGTCTGGGGGGCGAGGGTCAGGGGGCGAGGGTCAGGGGGCTGGTACATCAGCTCATGAGTGGTGCTGCCCCACAGATTTTCAGTTGTGAATGAGATTAGAAGAATAGGCACAGATTGAGAGGACAATGTGCTCCAAGGCTCACAACATATGGTTAGGTTTGGATTCTTTCCTGCTCACCCCACATGTGTGAAGGACATGAATCTGTTGCTCACAGTAATACTGTCACCCAAGGCAATAACCTTGCCCATTGATAGTATCACCTGGAGCTGGGCTTCCGAGAAAGAATCAAGCAAGCAAGTCTGGACTGATCTGGGCTGGCCTGGCCTGGCCTGGTCTGCACTCGGGCTGAGTGGTGAGCTGTGTGAACCCTCCAGCTCCTTGTCCAACTTCGCTGTCACTGTGTTGTGACAACAGACTATTGTGGAGTCCTGCAATTTTTATGAACTTAAATATTATCATATTCAAACCTATTCATCCCACAGCTCATCAAACTCACTCCCCTTACAGCAAATCAAATTACCCTATCATGGACTCTACCCAACCATTTAATCTCCTCCCACAGCCCATGTACACTCTCCCCTATCACAGACTCTACCCACCCATTTAATCTCCTCCCACAGCCCATGTACACTCTCCCCTATCACAGACTCTACCCACCCATTTAATCTCCTCCCACAGCCCATGTACACTCTCCCCTATCATGGACTCTACCCAACCATTTAATCTCCTCCCACAGCCCATGTACACTCTCCCCTATCACAGACTCTACCCACCCATTTAATCTCCTCCCACAGCCCATGTACACTCTCCCCTATCACAGACTCTACCCACCCATTTAATCTCCTCCCACAGCCCATGGACAATCTCCCCTATCACGGACTCTACCCACCCATTTAATCTCCTCCCACTGCCCATGTACACTCTCCCCTATCATGGGACTCTACCCACCCATTTAATCTCCTCCCACAGCCCATGTACACTCTCCCCTATCACAGACTCTACCCACCCATTTAATCTCCTCCCACAGCCCATGTACACTCTCCCCTATCACAGACTCTACCCACCCATTTAATCTCCTCCCACAGCCCATGGACAATCTCCCCTATCACGGACTCTACCCACCCATTTAATCTGCTCCCACAGCCCATGTACACTCTCCCCTATCACAGACTCTACCCACCCATTTAATCTCCTCCCACAGCCCATGGACAATCTCCCCTATCACGGACTCTACCCACCCATTTAATCTCCTCCCACAGCCCATGTACACTCTCCCCTATCATGGACTCTACCCACCCATTTAATCTCCTCCCACAGCCCATGGACAATCTCCCCTATCACGGACTCTACCCACCCATTTAATCTCCTCCCACAGCCCATGTACACTCTCCACTATCACAGCCTCTACCCACCTATTTAACCTCCTCCCACAGCCCATGTACACTCTCCCCTATCATGGACCATACCCAACCATTTAATCTCCTCCCACAGCCCATGTACACTCTCCCCTATCAGAGACTCTACCCAACCATTTAATCTCCTCCCACAGCCCATGTACACTCTCCACTATCACAGACTCTACCCACCCATTTAATCTCCTCCCACAGCCCATGTACACTCTCCCCTATCATGGACCATACCCAACCATTTAATCTCCTCCCACAGCCCATGTACACTCTCCACTATCACAGCCTCTACCCACCTATTTAACCTCCTCCCACAGCCCATGTACACTCTCCCCTATCATGGACCATACCCAACCATTTAATCTCCTCCCACAGCCCATGTACACTCTCCACTATCACAGACTCTACCCACCCATTTAATCTCCTCCCACTGCCCATGTACACTCTCCCCTATCATGGGCCATACCCAACCATTTAATCTCCTCCCACAGCCCATGTACACTCTCCACTATCACAGACTCTACCCAACCATTTAATCTCCTCCCACAGCCCATGTACACTCTCCCCTATCACAGACTCTACCCACCCATTTAATCTCCTCCCACAGCCCATGGACAATCTCCCCTATCACGGACTCTACCCACCCATTTAATCTCCTCCCACTGCCCATGTACACTCTCCCCTATCATGGGACTCTACCCAGCCATTTAATCTGCTCCCACAGCCCATGTACACTCTCCCCTATCATGGACCCTACCCAACCATTTAATCTCCTCCCACAGCCCATGTACACTCTCCCCTATCATGGACTCTACCCACCCATTTAATCTCCTCCCACTGCCCATGTACACTCTCCCCTATCATGGGCCATACCCAACCATTTAATCTCCTCCCACAGCCCATGTACACTCTCCCCATCACAGACTCTACCCACCCATTTAATCTCCTCCCACAGCCCATGTACACTCCCCACTATCACAGACTCTACCCAACCATTTAACCTCCTCCCACAGCCCATGTACACTCTCCCCTATCATGGACTCTACCCACCCATTTAATCTCCTCCCACAGCCCATGTACACTCTCCCCTATCATGGACTCTACCAACCCATTTAATCCATTTATTCCTACTCTCTGTTTCCTGTCTGTTAACCAATTTTCAATCCATGCCAGTATATTACCCCCAATCCCATGTGCTTTAATTTTGCACACTAACCTCTTAAGTGGGACTTTATCAAATGCCTTCTGAAAATACAAATACACCACATCCACTGGTTCTCCCTTATCTATTCTACCAGTTACATCCTCAAAAAACTCCAGTAGGTTTGTCAAACACGATTTCCCTTTCATAAATCCATGTTGACTTTGCCTAATCCCGTTGATATTTTCTAAGTGTCCTGTTATCACATCCTTTATAATAGACTCTAGCATGTTCCCTACTACTGATGTTAGACTAACCGGTCTGTAGTTCCCTGTTTCCTCTCTCCCTCCTTTTTTAAATAGTGGGGTTACATTTGCCACCCTCCAATCTGCAGGAACTGTTCCATAATCTATAGAATTTTGAATTTGAGGCATTGAGGACCTAACGTAGGTCAATGAGCACAGGGGCGTTGGGAGAACGGGACTTGGCATAGGATAGGATACGGGCAGAAGAGTTATGGGAGCTAACCAAAGGCTTGGTTGAAGAGGTAGCGTCTTGATTTTTGAATCTTGAATACAAAAATTGGCCGTGTGGTTGATGGTAAGGAAGAAAACTGGAGACTGCAGGAAGATATTAATGGACTGGTCACGTGGGCACCATATCCCTCAATTCCTCCTCACCATATCCCTCAATCCCTCCTCACCATATCCCTCAATCCCTCCTCACCATATCCCTCAATCCCTCCTCACCATATCCCTCAATCCCCCCTCACCATATCCCTCAATCCCTCCTCACCATATCCCTCAATCCCTCCTCACCATATCCCTCAATCACTCCTCACCATATCCCTCAATCCCCCCTCACCATATCCCTCAATCCCTCCTCACCATATCTCTCAATCCTTCCTCACCATATCCCTCAATCCCTCCTCACCATATCCCTCAATCCCCCCTCACCATATCCCTCAATCCCCCCTCACCATATCCCTCAATCCCCCCTCACCGTATCCCTCAATCCCCCCTCACCATATCCCTCAATCCCTCCTCACCATATCCCTCAATCCCCCCTCACCATATCCCTCAATCCCCCCTCACCATATCCCTCAATCCCCCCTCACCATATCCTTCAATCCCTCCTCACCATATCCCTCAATCCCCCCTCACCATATCCCTCAATCCCCCCTCACCATATCCCTCAATCCCCCCTCACCATATCCCTCAATCCCTCCTCACCATATCCCTCAATCCCCCCTCACCATATCCCTCAATCCCCCCTCACCATATCCCTCAATCCCTCCTCACCATATCCCTCAATCCCTCCTCACCATATCCCTCAATCTCTCCTCACCATATCCCTCAATCCCCCCTCACCATATCCCTCAATCCCCCCTCACCATATCCCTCAATCCCCCCTCACCATATCCCTCAATCCCTCCTCACCATATCCCTCAATCCCGCCTCACCACATCCCTCAATCCCTCCTCACCATATCCCTCAATCCCCCCTCACCATATCCCTCAATCCCTCCTCACCATATCCCTCAATCCCCCCTCACCACATCCCTCAATCCCCCCTCACCATACCCCTCAATCCCCCCTCACCATATCCCTCAATCCCGCTGGCCTTGCCAGCAACGCACATATGACACAGCACAGAAGGAGGCCCTTCAGCCCATCGTGCCTGTGCCGGCTCTTTGAAAGAGCTCTCCAATTAGTCCCACACCCCCTGCTCTTTCCCCATAGCCCTGCGGATTTCTCCCCTTCAAGTATTTGTCCAATTCTCTTTTGAAAGTTACTATTGAATTTGCTTCCACTGCCCTCTCAGGCAGCGCGTTCCAGATCACAACAACTCGCTGTAAAAAAATATCTCCTTATCCGCCCCTCTGGTTCTTTTGCCAATCACCTTCAATCTGTGTCCTCTGGTTACCGACCCTCCTGCCACTGGAAACAGTTTCTCCTTATTTACTCTATCAAAACCCCTCATGATTTTGAACACCTCTATTAAATCTCCCCTTAACCTTCTCTGCTCTAAGGAGAACAACCCCGGCTTCTCCAGTCTCTCCACATAACTGAAGTCCCTCATCGCTGGTACCATTCTAGTAAATCTCCTCTGCACCCTTAAGGCCTTCACATCCTTCCTAAAGTGTGGTGCGCAGAATTGAACACAATACTCCAGCTGGGGCCTAACCAGTGATTTATAAAGGTTTAGCATGGCCTTCCCTCCATCATAAGGTCAGAAGTGTGGATGTTCGCAGATGATTGCACAGTGTTCAGTGCCATTCGCAACTCCTCAGATAATGAAGCAGTCCGTGCCCACATGCAGCAAGGCCTGGACAACATTAAGGCTTGGGCTGATAAGTGGCAGGTAACATTCATGCCACACAAGTGCCAGGCATTGACTATCTCCAACAAGTGAGAGTCTAACCACCGCCCCTTGACATTCAATGGCATTACCATCACTGAATCCCCCACCATCATTGACCAGAAACTTAACTGGACCAGCCACATAAATACTGTGGCAACAAGAGCAGGCCAGAGGCTGGGTATTCTGCAGCGAGTGTCTCACCTCCTGACTCCCCAAAGCCTTTCCAAGACACAAGTCAGGAGTGTGATGGAATACTCTCCACTTGCCTGGATGAGTGCAGCTCCAACAACACTCAAGAAGCTCGACACCATCCAGGACAAAACAGCCCGCTGGATTGGCACCCCATCCACCACCTTAAACATTCACTCCCTCCACCACCGGCGTACCGTGGCTGCAGTGTGCACCATCTACAAGATGCACTGCAGCAACTCGCCAAGGCTTGTTCGGCAGCACCTCCCAAACCCACGACCTCTTCCACCTAGAAGGACAAGGGCAGCAGGCGCATGGGAACACCACCACCTCCAAGTTCCCCTCCAAGCCACACACCATCCTGACTTGGAAGTATATCGCCAATCCTTCATTGTCGCTGGGTCAAAATCCTGGAACTCCCTCCCTAACAGCACTGTGGGAGTACCTTCACCACACGGACTGCAGCGGTTCAAGAAGGCGGCTCACCACCACCTTCTCAAGGGCAACTAGGGATGGGCAATAAATGCTGGCCTTGTCAGCGACGCCCACATCCCATGAACCAATAAAAAAAACCTTGCCTCTATTAATAAAGCCCAGGATCCTGTATGCTTTAACAGCCTTCGCAACTTGTCCTGCCACCTTCAAAGATCTGTGCATGTGAACCCCAGGTCTCTCTGTTCCTGCACCCCCTTTAAAATTGTACCATTTAGTTTGTATTGCCTCTCCTTGTTCTTCCTCCACAAATATCCTGAGATTGGGAAATTTCCCACAGAAATTCAGGGCCTAAAAGTGAACTATGTGGTGTGGGACGGGATTCACATGTGGGCCAGACTGGGTAAGGACGGCAGGATCCCTTTCCTGAAGGACAGTCGTGAGCCAGTTGAGTTTCTTGTGACTATGGATTTTTTTCGGGTGCTAGTCCACAATCTACCAGATTTGTGGAATTCACAACATACCATGATGGGATTCGAAGCCTTACATTGAACACGCACGGCAAAGTTCAATGTAAGGCTTCGATAGAGTGGATATGGAGAAACTGTTCCTGCACATGGGTGAGTCAATAACCAGGGTGCATAAATATACAGATCAAATAAAGAATTTAGGAAGAATTTCTTTGCACAGAGAGCGGTGAGAAGCGTATGGAGTACAAACACCGGCACAGACTAGTTGGGACGAATGGCCTGTTTCTGTGCTGTAGATTCTACGTAAGTCTGTGAACTCATGACTAGCTTACTACCATAACCTGTAAACTGCTGTAAAAAGAAATAACTTTTTTTTTATTCGGTTATGGGATGTAGGTGTCGCTGGCAAGGCCAGCATTTATTGCCCATCCCTAATTGCCCGGGAGAAGGTGGTGGTGAGCCGCCTTCTTGAACCGCTGCAGTCCCGTGTGGTGAAAGTGCTCCCACAGTGCTGTTAGGGAGGGAGTTCCAGGATTTTGACCCAGCGACGATGAAGGAATGGCCGATATACTTCCAAGTCAGGCTGATGTGTGACTTGGAGGGGAACTTGGTGGTGGTAGTGTTGCTTACATTGCTATAGCGCCTTTCACAGTCTCAGGACGTCCCAAAGCCAATGAGATGCTTTTTGAAGTGTAGTCAATTGCGCACAGCAAGCTCCCACAAACAGCAATGTGATAAAGACCAGATCATCTGCTCTAGTGATGTTGACTGAGGGATAAATATTGGCCCAGGACACCGGGGAGAACTCCCCCTGCTCTCCTTTGAAATAGTGGCCGTGGAATCATTTATGTCCACCTGAGAGAGCAGACGGGGCCTCGGTTTAACGTCTCATCGGAAAGACGATAATGCAGCGCTCCCTCGGTGCTGCCCTATACCCCAGCGCCCGCATGTTGTTAACACTTCCCACTTCACACAGTGAATTACAACGGCGGTGAACATCACAGCTTCTGTAAAGAGAACAGTCAGCAATTCCTTTGATACGCAGGCCAGTAATGATGCTCCGAACAACCTTCACCTTTTCGTGCAAGGCCACGTTTTTTTATCAGTAGCGTGAAAGAAAAAGGAGGTAGAGAAATTGGTGGGGTCAGTGCCGGGGGGGGACCTCATTAAAGCTGCTGTTATTCTCTTTGATGGCATTGAGAGAAAGCATAGGCGTGCGTTATAGTCATTCCCTGAACAGTGTCCCGCCCCCTCTCTGCTCCTAATTACAAGCCACTCACTTCCGTAATCCCTGAACTCCCACCTCAGCCCTTTATGAGGGAGGAGGCTTTTGTTGGGATTCCGGGGAAAGCTGTGAAGATGTAAATATAAAAGGAGCCTCGTCAAGTCTCGCCCACCAGGGCTGGCAGTGTTCGGGTCTACTCGTGCCGGTCGCTCCGTGTTGTCTGTCGAGTGACAGGGCACGTCAGGCAACACAATGATGAGGCTGATTGATCCGGCACAACAGACAGCCATTAGTTAAACAGAGGGCAGCCAAGCCCATCCCCTCGCTCCCCCCACCCCCCACCCCACGCACTCCATAGCCATGGGCACGGTAACGTAGTTGTAATGATATCAGCAAATAGAGATGGTATTTGCCTGTTCGATTATGATGCCTTAATAGCATGTTTGCATGTATTGATTGCTTGTGCCTGATCAGCAGAGGGCATGTGACCGAGACAAGCAAGGCAGTTTAGTTTAGTTTCAGTTTCGTTCTAGATGCATCACTAGCATCGTGTCTCCTGTAAAAGCTGTATAAAGAGTTGAACAGACTTTAGATTAAAAGACATTCTCTTTCATAAATGTCTCGTCATTGAACCCACAAAGAAATCAATACATGGTGTCAGAAGTGGCTGAAAGAGATGAAGAGAAAAAATCTGAAGTTAAATCAGCTCTCCACAAATTAGCAAGCCAAAAGAGAACATCATTGCTTACCATTGGAGAATAGCTAATGAAGTGAAAAAATGGAAGGTTTACACCCACCGGCGACGCTTCAGTTGACAGGTAATGTGGCTGAAAATTGGAGGAGATTCAAACAACGTGTAGAGTTGTATTTAGCGGCAATTGGAGCTGACGAGAAAAGTGACAATAAGAAATCGTCAGTGTTCTTACATGTCGTGGGTGATGAAGCGCTGGAGGTGTATAATAACTTCACATTCGCTGCTAATGGAGACAAAATGAAGCTAGATAAAATAATGGAACAGTTTGAGGCCTACTGCATACCTAAACGTAACGTGACGTTTGAGAGGCACAGATTTTTCACATGTGTACAGAAAACGGGTGAGACTATTGATCAGTATGTGACTGAACTGAGAAACAGAAGCAAATCGTGTGAATTTGGGGGACTGACAGACTCGCTGATAAAAGACAGACTGGTGTGTGGTATTCCAGATAATGGTCTAAGGGAAAGACTGCTAAGAGAGCAAGATCTAGACCTGGGAAAAGCCATAGCACGGTGTAAGGCTACAGAGACTGTGAAGTCGCAGGCAAAGGAGCTGTTCAGTGACAGTAGCTGCAACGTGGATGCAGTGAGTAAGAACGGACACAAACCGTTTAACAAAAAGAGCGCCAATGTGAAAAAAGAGGCGTGGCCAGCGAACGAAAATGAAAGGGACAATCGAAAGACATGTAGTCGATGCGGTACACAGCACCCACCAAAAAAGTGTCCAGCATATGGTAAAAAATGCAATAGTTGCAACAAAAACAACCATTATGCCCGTTGCTGCAAGAACCAAGTGCAACAAAGCAAGGTCCATACAGTAGATGAAAGCGAGATAGAGGAGTTCAATGTAGATGTTGTGTCTGAAAACAAAAAAGAAGAAAGAGACTGGATGTTGACACTAAAAGGGAATGACATACATATTCCATTTAAATTGGATACTGGAGCACAAGTTAATGTGATATCAGAGACTGATTTTAAGAAAATTAGACCCAGACCAAAGATACATGGAATAAAAGTGAAAGTGACAGGATACTCAGGTACTGAAATACCAGTGAAAGGAAGATGCATTGTCAAAGTGACACACAAGGACAAAGAGCACACGCTAGCATTAATCGTGGTGCCAAAGGATGTGCAAGCCATACTAGGTTTAAAAGCCTGTGAGAGACTGAACCTGGTAAAGAGAGTCCTCATTGTGGAAAGCGAAGGAGAGGCAGTCTATGATGAACTGAATCTTGCGTACACACCGGGTAAGCTGATGTATACAGCAGACACGTTGTCCAGAGCTGTTGACCCAGGAGAGCCCGCAAACACAGTGAAAAGACTGAAGTACAAGGCAAAAGACAGTGGAACTGACTTCTACCAGAGCATGCTTGTATACCGCACAACGCCGCTCGAGTGTGGTATGTCACCAGCCCAACTCCTGATGGGACGTCGGCTAAGGTCAAACCTACCCATCCCGGAGAACCTCCTGAAAACAAAAGAGGGGGAGAAAGTGAGGAAGTTCAAAGAACAACAGAAAGAAAAGCAAAAGTACTACTATGACAGAGGAACACAAAACCTACCTGAACTCCACACTGGTGACCAAGTAAGGTTCAAAGACAAAACAAACACATGGACTCAGAAGGGAACTGTCCTGAGTGAAGTTCAACCAAGATCATACACCATTCAGACAGATGAGGGTGCTGTTCTGAGAAGAAATCGTCGAGATCTTCTCATGGGACCAGCCACAGCAGGTCAAGAGACTGATACTGTTGAACAACCTGATCACACAGCTGAGAACACATCATCTGAGGCAACAACTCAGATTCAAGGACAATCAATCAGAAAATCCTCAAGACACGTGAAGCCTCCTGAGAGACTCATTGAGCAAATTTAAGGACTATTGTTATAGAAGGAAGTAATGTTATCTTATTCTTTCTTCAAGTTCTAGTGTATTGACATATTTCATGTGAACACACAAAGCAAGGTTAAAAAACCTTGATCATGATAATGATAATGTAAGCTCATTAAGTGTTACAGTTAAAATGCAGATTAATACAAAGAAAACATGTTGTTAGTTAAAAGTAAAATACTTTTGTTTTAAGAAAAGGAGATGTAATGATATCAGCAAATAGAGATGGTATTTGCCTGTTCGATTATGATGCCTTAATAGCATGTTTGCATGTATTGATTGCTTGTGCTTGATCAGCAGAGGGCATGTGACCGAGACAAGCAAGGCAGTTTAGTTTGGTTTCAGTTTCGTTCCAGATGCATCACTAGCATCGTGTCTCCTGTAAAAGCTGTATAAAGAGTTGAACAGACTTTAGATTAAAACTCATTCTCTTTCATAAATGTCTCGTCATTGAACCCACAAAGAAATCAATACAGTAGTGGTTATGTTACTGGACTGATAATCCACAGGCAGGAGTTCTGCCAGCTGGGGAATTTAAATTCAGTTAATTAACTAAATCTGGAAATTAAAAAGCTAGTGTCAGTAATGGGGACCATGAAACTATCAGATTGTTGTAAAAACCCATCTGGTTCACTAATGTCCTTCAGGGAAGGAAATCTGCTGTCCTTACCTGGTCTGGCCTATATGTGACTCCAGACCCACAGCAATGTGGTTGATTCATAACTTCCCTCTGACAAAACACTCAGTTGTACCAGACCGCTACAAGAGAAGTATTGCGGACTGCAGCGGTTCAAGAAGGCGGCTCACCACCACCATCTCAGGGGCAATTAGGGATGGGCAATAAATGCTAGCCTTACCAGCAGCACCCACATCCCAGGAACGAATACAAACAAAAGCTCCTACTTATTAACAGTGACCCAAAGAGCATCCTTTATTTGCTTCTCCCGATGGCGCTGACTCTGGCTGGGGGGCTGCTAGCCAAAAACATTCCCTGCTTTATTGTAAAACAATCCCAATCCACAAATCTTTATTCCTCCAATGCTAATAATTGTTCATCGCACAATCGAACAGGAGTGAATGGGAAGGGGTTTGGGTCCATTGGGATTCTGTGTAATGGGAGTGAATGGGAAGGGGTTTGGGTCCATTGGGATTCTGTACAGTGGGAGTGAATGGGAAGGGGTTTGGTCCATTGGGATTCTATACAGTGGGAGTGAATGGGAAGGGGTTTGGGTCCATTGGGATTCTGTACAGTGGGAGTGAATGGGAAGGGGTTTGGTCCATTGGGATTCTATACAGTGGGAGTGAATGGGAAGGGGTTTGGTCCATTGGGATTCTGTACAGTGGGAGTGAATGGGAAGGGGTTTGAGTCCATTGGGATTCTATACAGTGGGAGTGAATGGGAAGGGGTTTGGGTCCATTGGGATTCTGTGTAATGGGAGTGAATGGGAAGGGGTTTGGGTCCATTGGGATTCTGTACAGTGGGAGTGAATGGGAAGGGGTTTGAGTCCATTGGGATTCTGTACAGTGGGAGTGAATGGGAAGGGGTTTGATTCATTGGGATTTTGTACAGTGGGAGTGAATGGAAAGGGGTTTGATTCATTGGGATTCTGTACAGTGGGAGTGAATGGGAAGGGGTTTGAGTGCATTGGGATTCTGTACAGTGGGAGTGAATGGGAAGGGGTTTGGTCCATTGGGATTCTATACAGTGGGAGTGAATGGGAAGGGGTTTGGGTCCATTGGGATTCTGTACAGTGGGAGTGAATGGGAAGGGGTTTGGTCCATTGGGATTCTATACAGTGGGAGTGAATGGGAAGGGGTTTGGTCCATTGGGATTCTGTACAGTGGGAGTGAATGGGAAGGGGTTTGAGTCCATTGGGATTCTATACAGTGGGAGTGAATGGGAAGGGGTTTGGGTCCATTGGGATTCTGTGTAATGGGAGTGAATGGGAAGGGGTTTGGGTCCATTGGGATTCTGTACAGTGGGAGTGAATGGGAAGGGGTTTGGGTCCATTGGGATTCTGTACAGTGGGAGTGAATGGGAAAGGGTTTGGGTCCATTGGGATTCTGTGTAATGGGAGTGAATGGGAAGGGGTTTGATTCATTGGGATTCTGTACAGTGGGAGTGAATGGGAAGGGGTTTGAGTCCATTGGGATTCTGTACAGTGGGAGTGAATGGGAAGGGGTTTGATTCATTGGGATTTTGTACAGTGGGAGTGAATGGAAAGGGGTTTGATTCATTGGGATTCTGTACAGTGGGAGTGAATGGGAAGGGGTTTGAGTCCATTGGGATTCTATACAGTGGGAGTGAATGGGAAGGGGTTTGGGTCCATTGGGATTCTGTGTAATGGGAGTGAATGGGAAGGGGTTTGGGTCCATTGGGGTTCTGTACAGTGGGAGTGAATGGGAAGGGGTTTGAGTCCATTGGGATTCTGTACAGTGGGAGTGAATGGGAAGGGGTTTGATTCATTGGGATTTTGTACAGTGGGAGTGAATGGAAAGGGGTTTGATTCATTGGGATTCTGTACAGTGGGAGTGAATGGGAAGGGGTTTGAGTCCATTGGGATTCTGTACAGTGGGAGTGAATGGGAAGGGGTTTGGGTCCATTGGGATTCTGTACAGTGGGAGTGAATGGGAAGGGGTTTGGTCCATTGGGATTCTATACAGTGGGAGTGAATGGGAAGGGGTTTGGTCCATTGGGATTCTGTACATTGGGAGTGAATGGGAAGGGGTTTGAGTCCATTGGGATTCTATACAGTGGGAATGAATGGGAAGGGGTTTGGTCCATTGGGATTCTGTACAGTGGGAGTGAATGGGAAGGGGTTTGTGTCCATTGGGATTCTGTGCATTGGGAGTGAATGGGAAGGGATTTGGTCCATTGGGATTCTGTACAGTGGGAGTGAATGGGAAGGGGTTTGAGTTATTAGGATTCTGTGTAATGGGAGTGACTGTGAAGGGGTTTGGGTCCATTGGGATTCTATACAATGGGAGTGAATGGGAAGGGGTTTGTGTCCATTGGGATTTGTACAGTGGGAGTGAATGGGAAGGGGTTTGGTCCATTGGGATTCTGTACAGTGGGAGTGAATGGGAAGGGGTTTGGGTCCATTGGGATTCTGTACAGTGGGAGTGAATGGGAAGGGGTTTGTGTCCATTGGGATTCTGTACAGTGGGAGTGAATGGGAAGGGGTTTGATCCATTGGGATTCTGTACAGTGGAAGTGAATGGGAAGGGGTTTGAGTTATTAGGATTCTGTGTAATGGGAGTGAATGGGAAGGGGTTTGGGTCCATTGGGATTTTATACAATGGGAGTGAATGGGAAGGGGTTTGTGTCCATTGGGATTCTGTACAGTGGGAGTGAATGGGAAGGGGTTTGGTCCATTGGGATTCTGTACAGTGGGAGTGAATGGGAAGGGGTTTGATTCATTGGGATTCTGTACAGTGGGAGTGAATGGGAAGGGGTTTGTGTCCATTGGGATTCTATACAATGGGAGTGAATGGGAAGGGGTTTGTGTCCATTGGGATTCTGTGCATTGGGAGTGAATGGGAAGGGATTTGGTCCATTTGGGTTATGCACAGTGGAAGTGAATGGGAAGTGAACTATTCCTATGTAATTCTGCAGTAGAATTGGAATTATCTATCAGTTATCTATACAGAGCTGTGATGAGAAAGGGATTTTTTTGACCTCACCACATAATAATTTCATTTCCCAATAAATTCCTCAACTGAACGGAAAAGGTGCCTATCCCAGTGGAGTGACGTGTGCGTGGGCGGGGCATGGGCGTGATGTGGGGGGGTGGTGGGGGTGAGCTGGATGGGCTGGGAGAAGGAGCTGGAAAAGGATACAGTGAATGAGGGTAAAAAGAGGAGATTGCTGTTGAAGAAGGATGGACATTCTGTGTTCTCATAAAATCATCAAATCATAGAATCCGAGAATGACACCGCACAGAAGGAGGCCATTCAGCCCATCGTGTCTATACTGGCTCTTTGAAAGAGCTATCCAATTAGTCCCACTCCTCTTTCCCCAGAGCCCTGAAAATGTTTCCCCTTTTCAAGTATTTATCCAATTCCCTTTTGAAAGTTCCCATTGAATCTGCTTCCACCGCCCTTTCAGGCAGCGCGTTCCAGATCACAACAACTCGCTGCGCAAAAACAATTCTCCTCATCTCCTCACTGGCTTTTTTGCCAATTCTCTTAAATACTGTTCAAACTTTTATGTTAAGCAAGGGGTGAAGTGGATATAGGTATAAGCACAGGACAAAGAGGACAAACGCTGGGCAGTGAGACAGGGTGAGCTGGGCTGCAGAGTGGAGATTGCATGGCAGCAGAGAAAGTAGGGCAGTGTGGGACTGACAGCCCAAAGTGTGACCACAGGGGACATGCAGCGGTTAGTGACTCGTTTTAAAATGTTTTCTCTCCTCACCACTTCTCTCTGCGGTGACCTCCTTCCCACCGGGAGATTAAATAAATTGGAGTGTGTGGTGGTGTAGATTATTACATGGACCTTCAAGAGAAAGTGCGAATGGACAGCTCAAATATTCCTTTCTCAGTAACTCCCGAAGGCCCCTGTGCCACACAGAGGACAGGTTGTTGAGGTAACTGAACCCACTCACAGCCTCTTCAGACGGGTGTTCTTTGCTCGGAGTCCCACTCCCGCTCTGGCACTCTCTAAATGAGTGGCAAGGCACAGTGGGGGGACAACAGTCCCCCTCGCCATGACACACACTGAAATCACACTGCCTCTAGCAGCGCTTCTGAACACTCCCGTCTGAGTGTGAATCTAACAGTGCAGTGGTAATGAAATCAATAAAAGCTCCTCAGACCAAAATACTGCACAGCGTTAAAAGAACAGACAATCCCGCTGCCCAGTCACTCTGTAACACACTCCCAGCTCCCTCTTACCCTGTAAAACACTCCCAGCTCCCTGTTACCCTGTAACACACTCCCAGTGCCCAGTTATCCAGGAACACACTCCCAGCTCCCTGTAACACACTCCCAGCTCCCTGTAACACACCCCCAGCTCCCTGTTACCCTGTAACACGCCCCCAGTGCCCTGTTACCCTGTAACACACTCCCAGCTCCCTGTAACACACTCCCAGCTCCCTGTAACACACTCCCAGCTCCCTGTTACACTGTAACACGCCCCCAGTGCCCTGTTACCCTGTAACACACTCCCAGCTCCCTGTTACCCTGTAACACACTCCCAGCTCCCTGTTACCCTGTAACACACTCCCAGCTCCCTGTTACCCTGTAATGCACTCCCAGCTTCCTGTTACCCTGTAACACACTCCCAGCTCCCTGTTACCCTGTAACACACTCCCAGCTCCCTGTTATCCTGTAACACACTCCCAGCTCCCTGTTAACCTGTAACACACTCCCAGCTCTCTGTTACCCTGTAACACACTCCCAGCTCCCTGTTACCCTGTAACACACTCCCCGCTCCCTGTTACCCTGTAACACACTCCCAGCTTCCTGTTACCCTGTAACACACTCCCAGCTCCCTGTTACCCTGTAACACACTCCCAGCTCCCTGTTACCTGTAACACACTCCCAGCTCCCTGTTACCCTGTAACACACTCCCAGCTCCCTGTTACCCTATAACACACTCTCAACTCCCTGTTACCCAGTAACACACTCCCAGCTCCCTGTTACCCTGTAACACACTCTCAGCTCCCTGTTACCCTGTAACACACTCCCAGCTCCCTGTTACCCTGTAACACACTCCCAGCTCCCTGTTACCCTGTAACACACTCTCAGCTCCCTGTTACCCTGTGACACACTCCCAGCTCCCTCTTACCCTGTAACACACGCCCAGCTCCCTGTTACCCTGTAACACACTCCCAGCTCCCTGTTACCCTGTAACGCACTCCCAGCTCCCTGTTACCCTGTAACACTCTCCCAGCGCCCTGTTACCCTGTAACAAACTCCCAGCTCCCTGGTACCCTGTAACACACTCCCAGCTCTCTGTTACCCTGTAACACTCTTCCAGCTACCTGTTACCCTGTAACACACTCCCAGCTCCCTGTTACCCTGTAACACACTCCCAGCTCCCTGTTACCCTATAACACACTCTCAACTCCCTGTTACCCAGTAACACACTCCCAGCTCCCTGTTACCCTGTAACACACTCTCAGCTCCCTGTTACCCTGTAACACACTCCCAGCTCCCTGTTACCCTGTAACACACTCCCAGCTCCCTCTTACCCTGTAAAACACTCCCAGCTCCCTGTTACCCTGTAACACACTCCCAGTGCCCAGTTATCCAGCAACACACTCCCAGCTCCCTGTAACACACTCCCAGCTCCCTGTAACACACTCCCAGCTCCCTGTTACCCTGTAACACGCCCCCAGTGCCCTGTTACCCTGTAACACACTCCCAGCTCCCTGTAACACACTCCCAGCTCCCTGTAACACACTCCCAGCTCCCTGTTACCCTGTAACACGCCCCCAGTGCCCTGTTACCCTGTAACACACTCCCAGCTCCCTGTTATCCTGTAACACACTCCCAGCTCCCTGTTATCCTGTAACACACTCCCAGCTCCCTGTTATCCTGTAACACACTCCCAGCTTCCTGTTACCCTGTAACACACTCCCAGCTCCCTGTTATCCTGTAACACACTCCCAGCTCCCTGTTATCCTGTAACACACTCCCAGCTCCTTGTTACCCTGTAACACACTCCCAGCTCCCTGTTACCCTGTAACACACTCCCAGCTCCTTGTTACCCTGTAACACACTCCCAGCTCCCTGTTATCCTGTAACACACTCCCAGCTCCCTGTTATCCTGTAACACACTCCCAGCTCCTTGTTACCCTGTAACACACTCCCAGCTCCCTGTTACCCTGTAACACACTCCCAGCTCCCTGTTACCCTGTAACACACTCCCAGCTCCCTGTTACCCTGTAATGCACTCCCAGCTTCCTGTTACCCTGTAACACACTCCCAGCTCCCTGTTACCCTGTAACACACTCCCAGCTCCCTGTTACCCTGTAACACACTCCCAGCTCCCTGTTAACCTGTAACACACTCCCAGCTCTCTGTTACCCTGTAACACACTCCCAGCTCCCTGTTACCCTGTAACACACTCCCCGCTCCCTGTTACCCTGTAACACACTCCCAGCTTCCTGTTACCCTGTAACACACTCCCAGCTCCCTGTTACCCTGTAACACACTCCCAGCTCCCTGTTACCTGTAACACACTCCCAGCTCCCTGTTACCCTGTAACACACTCCCAGCTCCCTGTTACCCTATAACACACTCTCAGCTCCCTGTTACCCTGTAACACACTCCCAGCTCCCTGTTACCCTGTAACACACTCCCAGCTCCCTGTTACCCTGTAACACACTCTCAGCTCCCTGTTACCCTGTGACACACTCCCAGCTCCCTCTTACCCTGTAACACACGCCCAGCTCCCTGTTACCCTGTAACACACTCCCAGCTCCCTGTTACCCTGTAACGCACTCCCAGCTCCCTGTTACCCTGTAACACTCTCCCAGCGCCCTGTTACCCTGTAACAAACTCCCAGCTCCCTGGTACCCTGTAACACACTCCCAGCTCTCTGTTACCCTGTAACACTCTTCCAGCTACCTGTTACCCTGTAACACACTCCCAGCTCCCTGTTACCCTGTAACACACTCCCAGCTCCCTGTTACCCTGTAACACTCTCCCAGCTACCTGTTACCCTGTAACACTCTCCCACCGCCCTGTTACCCTGTAACAAACTCCCAGCTCCCTGTTATCTTGTAACACACTCCCAGCTCCCTGTTACCCTGAAACACACTCCCAGCTCCCTGCAGTCAGAATCAGGTGAATTTATAATGGGAAACAAAGAAATGGCAGACCAACTAAATTCATACTTTGGTTCTGTCTTCACAAAGGAGGACACAAATAACCTCCCAGAGATGCCGGGGAACATAGGGTCTGATGAAAGGGTGGCACTGAAAGAAATCAGTATTGGTAGGGAAATGGTGTTAGGAAAATTGATGGGACTGAAGGCCGATAAATCCCCAGGGCCTGATAATCTACACCCCAGGGTACTTAAGGAAGTGGCCCTAGAAATAGTAGATGCATTGCTGGTCATCTTCCAGAACTCGAGAGACTCTGGAACAGTACCCATGGATTGGAGGGTAGCTAATGTTAACCCACTATTCAAAAAAGGTGGTAGAGAAAAGGCAGGGAATTATAGACCGGTAAGCCTGACATCGGTAGTGGGGAAAATGCTAGAGTCTATTATAAAAGATGTAATAGCAGAGCACTTGGAAAGCAGTGACAGGATCGGACAAAGTCAACATGGATTAACAAAAGGTAAATCATGCTTGACTAATCTACTGGAATTTTTTGAGGATGTAACTGGTAAAATAGATAACGGAGAACCAGTGGATGTGGTGTATTTGGACTTTCAGAAGGCTTTCGATAAGGTCCCAAATAAGAGATTAGCATGCAAAATTAAGGCACATGGGATTGGGGGCAAGGTATTAACTTGGATAGAGAACAGGTTGGCGGACAGAAAGCAAAGAGTTGGAATAAACGGGTCGTTTTCCGAGTGGCAGGCAGTGACTAGTGGGGTACCGCAAGGATCGGTCCTAGGACCCCAGCTTTTCACAATATATATCAATGATCTGGATGAGGGAATTGGATGTAATATCTCCAAATTTGCAGATAACACAACGCTAGGTAGGAGGGTAAGCTGTGAGGGGGATGCCAAGAAACTCCAGGATGATTTGGACAGGTTGGGTGATTGGGCAGAAAAATGGCAAATGCACTATAATGTGGATAAATGTGAGATTATCCACTTTGGTGGCAAAAACAGGAAGGCAGATTATTATTTGAATGGCAATAGATTGGGAGAAGGGGAAATGCAAAGAGACCTGGGTGTTCCTATGCACCAGTCGCTGAAGGTAAGCATGCAGCTGCAGCAGGCGGTTAAGAAGGCAAATGGTATGTTGGCCTTCGTAGCAAGAGGGTTCGAGTACAGGAACAAGGATGTCTTGCTGCAGTTGTACAGGGCCTTGGTGAGACCACACCTTGAGTATTGAGTGCAGTTTTGGTCGCCTTACCTGAGGAAGGACGTTCTTGCCATGGAAGGAGTGCAGCGAAGATTCACCAGGCTGATACCTGGGATGGCAGGAATGAAGTATGAGGAGAGATTGTGTCAATTGGGCTTATACTCACTGGAGTTTAGAAGATTGAGAGAGGATCTCATCGAAACCTATAAAATTCTGTCAGGCCTGGACAGACTAGATGCAGGAAGGATGTTTCTGATGGCCGGGGAGTCCAGAACCAGGGGTCACAGTCTAAGGATAAGGGGTAAGCCATTTAGGACCGAAATGAGGAGGAGTTTCTTCACTCAGAGAGTGTGAACCTGTGGAATTCTCTGCCACAGAGGGCGGTGGAGGCCAATTCATTAAATATATTCAAGAAAGAGTTGGATATATTTCTTAAGGCTAAAGGGATCAAGGGATATGGGGAGAAGGCAGGGACAGGGTATTGAATTTGGATGATCAGCCATGATCTCATTAAATGGTGGAGCAGGCTCGAAGGGCCGAATGGCCTACTCCTGCTCCTACCTTCTATGCTTCTATGTTTCTATGTTATCCTGTAACGCACTCCCAGCTCCCTGTTACCCCGTAACACTCTCCCAGCTCTCTGTTACCCTGTAACACACTCCCAGCTCCCTGTTACCCTGTAACACACTCCCCGCTCCGACTCTCGTAGCTCTCTGTTACCCTGTAACACACTCCCAGCTCCCTGTTACCCTGTAACACACTCCCAGCTCCCTGTTACCCTGTAACACACTCCCAGCTCCTTGTTACCCTGTAACACACTCCCAGCACCCTGTTACCCTGCAAGACACTCCCAGCTCCCTGTTACCCTGTAACACACTCCCAGCTCCCTGTTACCCTGTAACACTCTCCCTGCTCCCACACACTCCCAGCTCCCTGTTACCCTGTAACACACTCCCAGCACCCTGTTACCCTGCAAGACACTCCCAGCTCCCTGTTACCCTGTAACACACTCCCAGCTCCCTGTTACCCTGTAACACTCTCCCTGCTCCCACACACTCCCAGCTCCCTGTTACCCTGTAACACACTCCCAGCTCCCTGTTACCCTGCAAGACACTCCCAGCTCCCTGTTACCCTGTAACACACTCCCAGCTCCTTGTTACCCTGTAACACACTCCCAGCTCCCTGTTACCCTGTAACACACTCCCAGCACCCTGTTACCCTGCAAGACACTCCCAGCTCCCTGTTACCCTGTAACACTCTCCCTGCTCCCACACACTCCCAGCTCCCTGTTACCCTGTAACACACTCCCAGCTCCCTGTTACCCTGTAACACTCTCCCTGCTCCCACACACTCCCAGCTCCCTGTTACCCTCTCCCAGCTCCCTGTTACCCTGTAACACTCTCCCTGCTCCCACACACTCCCAGCTTCATGTTACCCTGTAACAAACTACCAGCTCCCTGTTACCCTGTAACACTCTCCCTGCTCCCACACACTCCCAGCTCACTGTTACTCTATAACACACTCCCAGCTCCCTGTTAACACTCTCCCAGCTCCCTGTTACCCTGTAACACTCTCCGAGCTCCCTGTTATATTGTAACACAAATTCCCAGTAACCTGTTACCCTTTAACACACTCCTAGCTCCCTGTTTCCCTGTAACACACTCCCAGCTCCGTGTTACTGTGTAACACACTCCCAGCTCCCTGTTAACCTGTAACACACTCCCAGCACCCTGTTACCCTGTAAAACACTCCCAGTTCCCTGTTACCCTGTAACACACGCCCCGCTCCCTCTTACCCTGTAACACACTCCCAGCTCTCTGTTACCCTGTAATAAACTCCCAGCTCCCTGTTACCCTGTAACACACTCCCAGCTCCCGGTTACCCTGTAACACACTCCCAGCTCCCTCTTACCCTGTAACACACTACCAGCTCCCTGTTATCCTGTAACACACGCCCAGCTCGCTGTTACTCCTCGCTCCCTGTTTCCCTGTAACACACTCCCAGCTCTCTGTTACCCTGTAACACACTCCCAGCTCCCTGTTACCCTGTGACACACTCCCAGCTCCCTGTTACCCTGTAACACACTCCCAGCTCCCTGTTACCTTGTAACACACTCCCAGCTCCCTGTTACCCTGTGACACACTCCCAGTTCCCTGTTACCCTGTAACACACGCCCAGCTCCCTGTTACCCTGTAACACACTCCCAACTCCCTGTTACCCCGTAACACTCTCCCAGCTCCCTGTTACCCTGTAACACACGCCCAGCTCCCTGTTACCCTGTAACACACTCCCAACTCCCTGTTACCCCGTAACACTCTCCCAGCTCCCTGTTACCCTGTAACACACTCCCAGCTCCCTGTCTCTCCCAGCTCCCTGTTACCCTGTAACACTCTCCCAGCTCCCTGTTACCCTGTAACACACTCCCTGCTCCGTTACCCTGTAACACACGCCCAGCTCCCTGTTACCCTGTAACGCACTCCCAGCTCCCTGTTACCCTGTGACACACTCCCAGCTCCCTGTTACCCTGTAACACACGCCCAGCTCCCTGTTACCCTGTAACACACTCCCAGCTCCCTGTTACCCCGTAACACACTCCCAGCTCCCTGTTACCCTGTAAGACCCTAGGCAAGACGGAGGGTCAGAGAGATCTGGGTGTGCAAGTACACAGATCCCTGAAGGCGGCGGAACAGGTGGATAAGGTGGTAAAAAAGGCATATGGGATACTTGCCTTCATTAGCCGAGGCATTGAATATAAGAGCAAGGAGGTTATGATGGAGCTGTATAAAACACTGGTTAGGCCACAGCTGGAATACTGTGTGCAGTTCTGGTCGCCACACTACAGGAAGGATGTGATCGCGTTGGAGAGGGTGCAGAGGAGGTTCACCAGGATGTTACCAGGGCTGGAGCGCTTCAGCTATGAAGAGAGAATGGGCAGATTGGGTTTGTTTTCCTTGGAGCAGAGGAGGCTGAGGGGGGACATGATTGAGGTGTACAAAATTATGAGGGGCATAGATAGGATGGATGCTGAGGAGCTTTTTCCCTTAGTAGAGGGGTCGATAACTAGGGGGCATAGATTCAAGGTAAAGGGCGGGAGGTTTAGAGGGGATTTGAGAAAGAACTTTTTCACCCAGAGGGTGGTTGGAGTCTGGAACTCGCTGCCTGAAAGGGTTGTGGAGGCAGGAACCCTCACAACATTTAAGAAGCATTTGGACGAGCACTTGAAATGCCACAGCATACAAGGCTACGGACCAAATGCTGGAATATGGGATTAGATTAGACAGGGCTTGATGGCCGGCGCGGACACGATGGGCCGAAGGGCCTCTATCCGTGCTGTATAACTCTATGACTCTATGACTCTAACACACTCCCAGCTCCCTGTTACCCTGTAACACACTCCCAGCTCCCTGTTACCCTGTAACACACTCCCAGCTCCCTGTTACCCTGTAACACTCTCCCAGCTCCCTGTTACCCTGTAACACACTCCCAGCTCCCTGTTACCCTGTAACACACTCCCAGCTCCCTGTTACCCTGTAACACACTCCCAGCTCCCTGTTACCCTGTAACACAGTCCCAGCTCCGTAACACACTCCCAGCTCCCTGTTACCCTGTAACACACTCCCAGCTCTCTGTTACCCTGTAACACACTCCCAGCTCCCTGTTACCCTGTAACGCACTCCCAGCTCCGTAACACACTCCCAGCTCCCTGTTACCCTGTAACACACTCCCCGCTCCCTGTTACCCTGTAACACACTCCCAGCTCCCTGTTATCCTGTAACACACTCCCAGCTCCCTCTTACCCTGTAACACACTCCCAGCTCCCTGTTGCCCTGTAACACACTCCCAGCTCCCTGTTACCCTGTAACACACTCCCAGCTCCCTCTTACCCTGTAACACACTCCCAGCTCCCTGTTCCCCTGTAACACACTCCCAGCTCCCTGTTACCCTGTAACACACTCCCAGCTCCCTGTTGCCCTGTAACACACTCCCAGCTCCCTGTTACCCTGTAACACACTCCCAGCTCCCTCTTACCCTGTAACACACTCCCAGCTCCCTGTTCCCCTGTAACACACTCCCAGCTCCCTGTTCCCCTGTAACACACTCCCAGCTCCCTGTTACCATGTAACACACTCCCAGCTCCCTGTTACCCTGTAACACACTCCCAGCTCCCTGTTACCATGTAACACACTCCCAGCTCTCTGTTACCCTGTAACACACTCCCAGCTCCCTGTTACCCTGTAACACACTCCCAGCTCCCTGTTACCATGTAACACACTCCCAGCTCCCTGTTACCATGTAACACACTCCCAGCTCCCTGTTACCATGTAACACACTCCCAGCTCTCTGTTACCCTGTAACACACTCCCAGCTCCCTGTTATCCTGTAACACACTCCCAGCGCCCTGTTACCCTGTAACACACTCCCAGCTCCCTGTTACCCTGTAACACACTCCCAGCTCCCTGTTACCCTGTAACACACTCCCAGCTCCCTGTTACCCTGTAACACACTCCCAGCTCCCTGTTACCCAGTAACACACTCCCAGCTCCCTGTTACCCTGTAACACACTCCCAGCTCCCTGTTCCCCTGTAACACACTCCCAGCTCCCTGTTCCCCTGTAACACACTCCCAGCTCCCTGTTACCCAGTAACACACTCCCAGCTCCCTGTTACCCTGTAACACACTCCCAGCTTCCTGTTCCCCTGTAACACACTCCCAGCTCCCTCTTACCCTGTAACACACTCCCAGCTTCCTGTTCCCCTGTAACACACTCCCAGCTCCCTGTTCCCCTGTAACACACTCCCAGCTCCCTGTTACCCTGTAACACACTCCCAGCTCCCTGTTACCCTGTAACACACTCCCAGCTCCCCGTTACCATGTAACACACTCCCAGCTCCCTGTTCCCCTGTAACACACTCCCAGCTCCCTGTTACCCTGTAACACACTCCCAGCTCCCTGTTACCCTGTAACACACTCCCAGCTCCCTCTTACCCAGTAACACACTCCCAGCTCCCTGTTACCCTGTAACACACTCCCAGCTCCCTCTTACCCTGTAACACACTCCCAGCTCCCTGTTACCCTGTAACACACTCCCAGCTCCCTGTTACCCTGTAACACACTCCCAGCTCCCTGTTTCCCTGTCACACACTCCCAGCTCCCTGTTACCCTGTAACACACTCCCAGCTCCCTGTTTCCCTGTCACACACTCCCAGCTCCCTGTTACCCTGTAACACACTCCCAGCTCCCTGTTACCCTGTAAGACACTCCCAGCTCCGTTACCCTGTAACACACTCCCAGCTCCCTGTTACCCTGTAACACACTCCCAGCTCCCTGTTACCCTGTAACACACTCCCAGCTCCCTGTTACCCTGTAACACACTCCCAGCTCCCTGTTCCCCTGTAACACACTCCCAGCTCCCTGTTACCCTGTAAGACACTCCCAGCTCCGTTACCCTGTAACACACTCCCAGCTCCCTGTTACCCTGTAACACACTCCCAGCGCCCTGTTACCCTGTAACACACTCCCAGCTCCCTGTTACCCTGTAACACACTCCCAGCGCCCTGTTACCCTGTAAGACACTCCCAGCTCCGTTACCCTGTAACACACTCCCAGCTCCCTGTTACCCTGTAACACACTCCCAGCTCCCTGTTACCCTGTAACACACTCCCAGCTCCCTGTTACCCTGTAAGACACTCCCAGCTCTCTGTTACCCTGTAACACACTCCCAGCTCCCTGTTACCCTGTAACACACTCCCAGCTCCCTGTTACCCTGTAAGACACTCCCAGCTCTCTGTTACCCTGTAACACACTCCCAGCTCCCTGTTACCCTGTAACACACTCCCAGCGCCCTGTTACCCTGTAACACACTCGCAGCTCCCTGTTACCCTGTAACACACTCCCAGCTCCCTGTTACCCTGTAACACACTCCCAGCTCCCTGTTACCCTGTAACACACTCCCAGCTCCCTCTTACCCTGTAACACACTCCCAGCTCCCTGTTCCCCTGTAACACACTCCCAGCTCCCTGTTCCCCTGTAACACACTCCCAGCTCCCTGTTACCCTGTAAGACACTCCCAGCTCCGTTACCCTGTAACACACTCCCAGCTCCCTGTTCCCCTGTAACACTCTCCCAGCTCCCTGTTACCCTGTAAGACACTCCCAGCTCCGTTACCCTGTAACACACTCCCAGCTCCCTGTTACCCTGTAACACACTCCCAGCTCCCCGTTACCCTGTAACACTCTCCCAGCTCCCTGTTACCCTGTAACACACTCCCAGCTCCCTGTTACCCTGTAACACACTCCCAGCTCCCTGTTACCCTGTAACACACTCCCAGCTCCATGATACCCTGTAACACACTCCCAGCGCCCTGTTACCCTGTAACACACTCCCCGCTCCCTGTTCCCCTCCCAGATCCCTGTTATCCTGTAACACATTCCCAGCTCCCTGTTACCCTGTATACACTCCCAGCTCCCTGTTACCCTGTAACACACTCCCAGCTCCCTGTTACCCTGTAACACTCTCCCAGCTCCCTGTTACCCTGTAACACACTCCCACCTCCCTGTTACCCTGTAACACACTCCCAGCTCCCTGTTATCCTGTAACACACTCCCAGCTCCCTGTTATCCTGTAACACACTCCCAGCTCCCTGTTATCCTGTAACACACTCCCAGCTCCCTGTTACCCTGTAACACACTCCCAGCTCCCTGTTACACTGTAACACACTCCCAGCTCCCTGTTACCCTGTAACACACTCCCAGCTCCCTGTTACCTTGTAACACACTCCCAGCTCCCTGTTACCCTGTAACACTCTCCCAGCTCCCTGTTACCCTGTAACACACTCCCAGCTCCCTGTTACCCTGTGACACACTCCCAGCTCCCTGTTACCCTGTAACACACTCCCAGCGCCCTGTTACCCTGTAACACACTCGCAGCTCCCTGTTACCCTGTAACACACTCCCACCTCCCTGTTACCCTGTGACACACTCCCAGCTCCCTGTTACCCTGTAACACACTCCCAGCGCCCTGTTACCCTGTAACACACTCGCAGCTCCCTGTTACCCTGTAACACACTCCCACCTCCCTGTTACCCTGTAACACACTCCCAGCGCCCTGTTACCCTGTAACACACTCGCAGCTCCCTGTTACCCTGTAACACTCTCCCAACTCCCTGTTACCCTGTAACACACTCCCACCTCCCTGTTACCCTGTAACACACTCCCAGCGCCCTGTTACCCTGTAACACACTCACAGCTCCCTGTTACCCTGTAACACACTCCCACCTCCCTGTTACCCTGTAACACACTCCCAGCGCCCTGTTACCCTGTAACACACTCGCAGCTCCCTGTTACCCTGTAACACACTCCCACCTCCCTGTTACCCTGTAACACACTCCCAGCTCCCTGTTACCCTGTAACACACTCCCACCTCCCTGTTACCCTGTAACACACTCCCAGCTCCCTGTTACCCTGTAACACACTCCCAGCTCCCCGTTACCCTGTAACACACTCCCAACTCCCTGTTAACCTGTGACACTCTCCCAGCTCCCTGTTACCCTGTAACACACTCCCAGCGCCCTGTTACCCTGTAACACACTCCCAGCTCCCTGTTACCCTGTAACACACTCCCACCTCCCTGTTACCCTGTAACACACTCCCAGCTCCCTGTTACCCTGTAACACACTCCCACCTCCCTGTTACCCTGTAACACACTCCCAGCTCCCTGTTACCCTGTAACACACTCCCAGCTCCCTGTTCCCCTGTAACACACTCCCAGCTCCCTGTTACCCTGTAACACACTCCCAGCTACCTGTTAACCTGTAACACACTCCCAGCTCCCTGTTACCCTGTAACACACTCCCAGCTCCCTGTTACCCTGTAACACACTCCCAGCTCCCTGTTACCCTGTAACACACTCCCAGCTCCATGTTACCCTGTAACACACTCCCAGCGCCCTGTTACCTTGTAACACACTCCCAGCTCCCTGTAACCCTGTAACACACTGCCCGCTCCCTCTGTAACACACTCCCAGCTCCCTGTTACCCTGTAACACACTCCCCGCTCCCTGTTACCCTCCCAGATCCCTGTTAGCCTGTAACACATTCCCAGCTCCCTGTTACCCTGTATACACTCCCAGCTCCCTGTTACCCTGTAACACACTCCCCGCTCCCTGTTACCCTGTAACACTCTCCCAGCTCTCTGTTACCCTATAACACACTCCCAGCTCCCTGTTACCCAGTAACACTCTCCCAGCTCCCTGTTACCCTGTAACACACTCCCACCTCCCTGTTACCCTGTGACACACTCCCACCTCCCTGTTACCCTGTGACACACTCCCAGCTCCCTGTTATCCTGTAACACACTCCCAGCTCCCTGTTATCCTGTAACACACTCCCAGCTCCCTGTTATCCTGTAACACACTCCCAGCTCCCTGTTACCCTGTAACACACTCCCAGCTCCCTGTTACCCTGTAACACACTCCCAGCTCCCTGTTACCCTGTAACACACTCCCAGCTCCCTGTTACCTTGTAACACACTCCCAGCTCCCTGTTACCCTGTAACACACTCCCAGCTCCCTGTTACCCTGTAACACACTCCCACCTCCCTGTTACCCTGTAACACACTCCCAGCTCCCTGTTACCCTGTGACACACTCCCAGCTCCCTGTTACCCTGTAACACACTCCCAGCTCCTTTAACCTGTAACACACGCCCAGCTCCCAGTTACCCTGTAACACACACCCAGCTCCATGTCTCTCCCAGCTCCCTGTTGCCCTGTAACACACTCCCAGCTCCCTGTTACCCTGTAACACTCTCCCAACTCTCTGTTACCCTGTAACGCACTCCCAGCTCCCTGTTACCCTGTAATACACTCCCAGCTCCCTGTTACCCTATAACACACTCCCAGCTCCCTGTTACCCTGTAACACAGTCCCAGCGCCCTGTTACCCTGTAACACACTCCCAGCTCCCTGTTCCCCTGTAACACATTCCCAGCTCCCTGTTACCCTGTGACACACTCCCAGCTCCCTGTTACCCTGTAACACACTCCCAGCTCCTTTAACCTGTAACACACGCCCAGCTCCCAGTTACCCTGTAACACACACCCAGCTCCCTGTCTCTTCCAGCTCCCTGTTGCCCTGTAACACACTCCCAGCTCCCTGTTACCCTGTAACACACACCCAGCTCCCTGTCTCTTCCAGCTCCCTGTTGCCCTGTAACACACTCCCAGCTCCCTGTTACCCTGTAACACTCTCCCAACTCTCTGTTACCCTGTAACACACTCCCAGCTCCCTGTTACCCTGTAACACGCTCCCAGCTTCATGTTACCCTGTAACAAACTACCAGCTCCCTGTTACCCTGTAACACACTGCTTGCTCCCTGTTACACTATAACACACTCCCAGCTCCCTGTTAACACTCTCCCAGCTCCCTGTTACCCTGTAACACTCTCCGAGCTCCCTGTTATATTGTAACACATTCCCAGTAACCTGTTACCCTTTAACACACTCCTAGCTCCCTGTTTCCCTGTAACACACTCCCAGCTCCCTGTTAACCTGTAACACACTCCCAGCACCCTGTTACCCTGTAAAACACTCCCAGTTCGATGTTACCCTGTAACACACGCCCCGCTCCCTCTTACCCTGTAACACACTCCCAGCTCTCTGTTACCCTGTAATAAACTCCCAGCTCCCTGTTACCCTGTAACACACTCCCAGCTCCCTGTTACCCTGTAACACACTCCCAGCTTCCTGTTACCCTGTAACACACTCCCAGCTCCCGGTTACCCTGTAACACACTCCCAGCTCCCTGTTACCCCGTAACACTCTCCCAGCTCCCGGTTACCCTGTAACACACTCCCAGCTCCCTCTTACCCTGTAACACACTACCAGCTCCCTGTTATCCTGTAACACACGCCCAGCTCGCTGTTACTCCTCACTCCCTGTTTCCCTGCAACACACTCCCAGCTCCCTGTTACCCTGTGACACACTCCCAGCTCCCTGTTTCCCTGTAACACACTCCCTGCTCCCTGTTCCCCTGTAACACACTCCCAGCTCCCTGTTACCCCGTAACACTCTCCCAGCTCCCGGTTACCCTGTAACACACTCCCAGCTCCCTCTTACCCTGTAACACACTACCAGCTCCCTGTTATCCTGTAACACACGCCCAGCTCGCTGTTACTCCTCACTCCCTGTTTCCCTGCAACACACTCCCAGCTCCCTGTTACCCTGTGACACACTCCCAGCTCCCTGTTTCCCTGTAACACACTCCCAGCTCCCTGTTACCCTGTAACACACTCCCTGCTCCCTGTTCCCCTGTAACACACGCCCAGCTCCCTGTTCCCCTAAAACACACTCCCAGCTCCCTGTTACCCTGTAACACACTCCCAGCTCCCTGTTACCCTGTAAGACACTCCCACCTCCCTTTTACCCTGTGACACTCTCCCAGCTCCCTGTTACCCTGTAACACACTCCCAGCGCCCTGTTACCCTGTAACACACTCCCACGTCCCTGTTACCCTGTGACACACTCCCAGCTCCCTGTTACCCTGTAACACACTCCCAGCTCCCTGTTACCCTGTAACACACTCCCAGCTCCCTGTTACCCTGTAACACACTCCCAGCTTCCTGTTACCCTGTAACACACTCCCACGTCCCTGTTACCCTGTAACACACTCCCAGCTCCCTGTTACCCTGTGACACACTCCCAGCTCCCTGTTACCCTGTAACACACTCCCAGCTCCTTTAACCTGTAACACACGCCCAGCTCCCAGTTACCCTGTAACACACACCCAGCTCCATGTCTCTCCCAGCTCCCTGTTGCCCTGTAACACACTCCCAGCTCCCTGTTACCCTGTAACACTCTCCCAACTCTCTGTTACCCTGTAACGCACTCCCAGCTCCCTGTTACCCTGTAACACACTCCCAGCTCCCTGTTACCTGTAACATACTCGCAGCTCCCTGTTACCCTGTAACACACTCCCAGCTCCCTGTTACCTTGTAACACACTCCCAGCTCCCTGTTACCCTGTAAGAAACCCCCAGCTCCCTGTTGCCCTGTAACACACTCCCAGCTCCCTGTTACCCTGTAACACACTCCCCGCTCCCTGTTACCCTGTAAGAAACTCCCAGCTCCCTGTTGCCCTGTAACACACTCCCCGCTCCCTGTTACCCTGTAACACTCTCCCAGCTCTCTGTTACCCTGTAACACACTCGCAGCTCCCTGTTACCCTGTAACACATTCCCTGCTCACTGTTACCCTGTAACACTCTCCCGGCTCCCTGTTGCCCTGTAACACACTTCCAGCTCCCTGTTACCCTGTAACACACTCCCAGCTCCCTGTTACCCTGTAACAAACTCCCAGCTTCCTGTTACCCTGTAACACACTCCCAGCTCCCTGTTACCCTGTGACACACTCCCAGCTCCCTGTTACCCTGTAACACACTCCCAGCTCCCTGTTACCCTGTAACACAATCCCAGCTCCCTGTTATCCTGTAACACACTCCCAGCTCCCTGTTACCCTGTAACACACTCCCAGCTCCCTGTAACCCTGTGACACACTCCCAGCTCCCTGTTACCCTGTAACACGCTCCCAGCTCCGTTACCCTGTAACATACGCCCAGCTCCCAGTTACCCTGTAACACACTCCCAGCGCCCTGTTACCCTGTAACACACTCCAAGCTCCCTGCCTCTCTCAGCTCCCTGTTGCCCTGTAACACACTCCCAGCTCCCTCTTACCCTGTAACACACTCCAAGCTCCCTGTTACCCTGTAACACACTCCCAGCTCCCTGTTACCCTGTGACATACTCCCAGCTCCCTGTTACCCTGTAACACACTCCCAGCGCCCTGTTACCCTGTAACACACTCGCAGCTCCCTGTTACCCTGTAACACACTCCCACCTCCCTGTTACCCTGTAACACACTCCCAGCGCCCTGTTACCCTGTAACACACTCGCAGCTCCCTGTTACCCTGTAACACACTCCCACCTCCCTGTTACCCTGGAACACACTCCCACCTCCCTGTTACCCTGTAACACACTCCCAGCGCCCTGTTACCCTGTAACACACTCGCAGCTCCCTGTTACCCTGTGACACACTCCCAGCTCCCTGTTACCCTGTAACACACTCCCAGCTCCTTTCACCTGTAACACACTCCCAGCTCCCTGTTACCCTGTGACACACTCCCAGCTCCCTGTTACCCTGTAACACAGTCCCAGCGCCCTGTTCCCCTGTAACACATTCCCAGCTCCCTGTTACCCTGTGACACACTCCCAGCTCCCTGTTACCCTGTAACACACTCCCAGCTCCTTTAACCTGTAACACACGCCCAGCTCCCAGTTACCCTGTAACACACACCCAGCTCCCTGTCTCTTCCAGCTCCCTGTTGCCCTGTAACACACTCCCAGCTCCCTGTTACCCTGTAACACTCTCCCAACTCTCTGTTACCCTGTAACACACTCCCAGCTCCCTGTTACCCTGTAACACGCTCCCAGCTTCATGTTACCCTGTAACAAACTACCAGCTCCCTGCTCCCTGTAACACACTGCTTGCTCCCTGTTACACTATAACACACTCCCAGCTCCCTGTTAACACTCTCCCAGCTCCCTGTTACCCTGTAACACTGTCCGAGCTCCCTGTTATATTGTAACACATTCCCAGTAACCTGTTACCCTTTAACACACTCCCAGCTCCCTGTTTCCCTGTAACACACCCCCAGCTCCGTGTTACTGTGAAACACACTCCCAGCTCCCTGTTAACCTGTAACACACTCCCAGCACCCTGTTACCCTGTAAAACACTCCCAGTTCGATGTTACCCTGTAACACACGCCCCGCTCCCTCTTACCCTGTAACACACTCCCAGCTCTCTGTTACCCTGTAATAAACTCCCAGCTCCCTGTTACCCTGTAACACACTCCCAGCTCCCGGTTACCCTGTAACACACTCCCAGCTCCCTGTTACCCTGTAACACTCTCCCAGCTCCCGGTTACCCTGTAACACACTCCCAGCTCCCTCTTACCCTGTAACACACTACCAGCTCCCTGTTATCCTGTAACACACGCCCAGCTCGCTGTTACTCCTCGCTCCCTGTTTCCCTGCAACACACTCCCAGCTCCCTGTTACCCTGTAACACACTCCCATCTCCCTGTTACCCTGTGACACACTCCCAGCTCCCTGTTTCCCTGTAACACGCTCCCAGCTCCCTGTTACCTTGTAACACACTCCCAGCTCCCTGTTACCCTGTGACACACTCCCAGTTCCCTGTTACCCTGTAACACACTCCCTGCTCCGTTACCCTGTAACACACGCCCAGCTCCCTGTTCCCCTGTAACACACTCCCAGCTCCCTGTTACCCTGTAACACACTCCCAGCTCCCTGTCTCTCCCAGCTCCCTGTTACCCTGTAACACACTCCCAGCTCCCTGTTACCCTGTAACACACTCCCACCTCCCTTTTACCCTGTGACACTCTCCCAGCTCCCTGTTACCCTGTAACACACTCCCAGCACCCTGTTACCCTGTAACACACTCCCACGTCCCTGTTACCCTGTAACACACTCCCAGCTCCCTGTTACCCTGTAACACACTCCCAGCTCCCTGTTACCCTGTAACACAATCCCAGCTCCCTGTTACCCTGTAACACACTCCCAGCTTCCTGTTACCCTGTAACACACTCCCACGTCCCTGTTACCCTGTAACACACTCCCAGCTCCCTGTTACCCTGTGACACAGTCCCAGCTCCCTGTTACCCTGTAACACACTCCCAGCTCCTTTAACCTGTAACACACGCTCAGCTCCCAGTTACCCTGTAACACATACCCAGCTCCATGTCTCTCCCAGCTCCCTGTTACCCTGTAATACTCTCCCAACTCTCTGTTACCCTGTAACACACTCCCAGCTCCCTGTTACCCTATAACACACTCCCAGCTCCCTGTTACCTGTAACACACTCGCAGCTCCCTGTTACCCTGTAACACACTCCCAGCTCCCTGTTACCTTGTAACACACTCCCAGCTCCCTGTTACCCTGTAAGAAACTCCCAGCTCCCTGTTGCCCTGTAACACACTCCCAGCTCCCTGTTATCCTGTAACACACTCCCCGCTCCCTGTTACCCTGCAAGAAACTCCCAGCTCCCTGTTGCCCTGTAACACACTCCCCGCTCCCTGTTACCCTGTAACACTCTCCCAGCTCTCTGTTACCCTGTAACACACTCGCAGCTCCCTGTTACCCTGTAACACATTCCCAGCTCACTGTTACCCTGTAACACTCTCCCGGCTCCCTGTTGCCCTGTAACACATTTCCAGCTCCCTGTTACCCTGTGACACACTCCCAGCTCCCTGTTACCCTGTAACAAACTCCCAGCTTCCTGTTACCCTGTAACACACTCCCAGCTCCCTGTTACCCTGTGACACACTCCCAGCTCCCTGTTACCCTGTAACACACTCCCAGCTCCCTGTTACCCTGCAACACAATCCCAGCTCCCTATTATCCTGTAACACACTCCCAGCTCCCTGTTACCCTGTAACACACTCCCAGCTCCCTGTAACCCTGTGACACACTCCCAGCTCCCTGTTACCCTGTAACACACTCCCAGCTCCGTTACCCTGTAACATACGCCCAGCTCCCAGTTACCCTGTAACACACTCCCAGCTCCCTGCCTCTCTCAGCTCCCTGTTGCCCTGTAACACACTCCCAGCTCCCTCTTACCCTGTAACACACTCCAAGCTCCCTGTTACCCTGTAACACACTCCCAGCTCCCTGTTACCCTGTGACATACTCCCAGCTCCCTGTTACCCTGTAACACACTCCCAGCTCCCTGTTACCCTGCAACACACTCCCAGCTCCCTGTTACCCTGTGACATACTCCCAGCTCCCTGTTACCCTTTAACACACTCCCAGCTCCATCTTACCCTATACCACTATCCCATCTCCATGTTACCCTGTCACACACTCCCAGCGCCCTGTTACCCTGCAACACACTCCCAGCTCCCTGTTACCTTGTAACACACTCCCAGCTCCGTTACCCTGTAACACACTCCCAGCTCCCTGTTACCCTGTAACACACTCCCAGCTCCGTTACCCTGTAACACACTCCCAGCTCCGTTACCCTGTAACACGCTCCCAGCTCCCTGTTACCCTGTGACACACTCCCAGCTCCCTGTTACCCTGTAACACACTCCCAGCTCCCTGTTACCCTGTAACACACTCCCAGCTCCCTGTTACCCTGTAACACACTCCCAGCTCCCTCTTAACCTGTAACACACTCCCAGCTCCCTGTCTCTCCCAGCTCCCTGTTGCCCTGTAACACACTCCCAGCTCCCTGTTACCCTGTAACACACTCCCAACTCCCTCTTACCCTGTAGCACTTTCCCAGCTCCATGTTACCCTGTAACACACTCCCAGCGCCCTGTTATCCTGTAACACACTCCCAGCTCCCTGTTACCCTGTGACATACTCACATCTTCCTGTTAACCTGGAACAGACGCCCAGCTCCCTGTTACCCTGTGACACACTCCCAGCTCCCTGTTACCCTGTAACACACTTCCAGCTCCCTGTTACCCTGTAACACACTCCCTGCTCCCTGTTACCCAGTAACACACGCCCAGCTCCCTGTTACCCTGTAACACACTCCCCGCTCCCTGTTACCCTGTAACACACTCCCAGCTCTCTGTTACCCTGTAACACACTCCCAGCTCCCTGTTACCCTGTAACACACTCCCAGCTCTCTGTTACCCTGCAACACACTCCCAGCTCCCTGTTACCCTGCAACACACTCCCAGCTCCCTGTTACCCTGTAACACACTCCCAGCTCCCTGTTACCCTGTAACACACTCCTAGCTCCCTGTTACCCTGTAACACACTCCCCGCTCCCTGTTACCCTTTAACACACTCCCAGCTCTCTGTTACCCTGTAACACACTCCCAGCTCCCTGTTACCCTGTAACACACACCCAGCTCTCTGTTACCCTGCAACACACTCACAGCTCCCGGTTACCCTGTAACACACTCCTAGCTCCCAGTTACCGTTTAACACACTCCCAGCTCCCTGTTACCCTGTAACACACTCCCAGCTCCCTTTTACCCTGTGACTCTCTCCCAGCTCCGTAACACACTCCCAGCTCCCTGTTACCCTGTAACACACTCCCAGCTCCCTGTTACCCTGTAAAACACACCCAGCTCCCTGTTACCCTGAAACGCACACCCAGCTCCCTGTTACCCTGTGACACACTCCCAGCTCCCTGTTACCCTGTAAAACACACCCAGCTCCCTGTTACCCTGTAACACACTCCCAGCTCCCTGTTACCCTGTGACACACTCCCAGCTCCCTGTTACCCTGTGACACACTCCCAGCTCCCTGTTACCCTGTGACACACTCCCAGCTCCCTGTTACCCTGTAACACACTCCCAGCTCCCTGTTTCCCTGTAACACACTCCCAGCTCCGTTACCCTGTAACACACTCCCAGCTCCCTGTTACCCTGTAACACACTCCCAGCTCCCTGTTACTCTTTAACACACTCCCAGCTCCCTGTTACCCTGTAACACACTCCCAGCTCCCTCTTAACCTGTAATGCACTCCCAGCTCCCTGTTACCCTGTAACACACTCCCAGCTCCCTGTTGCCCTGTAACACTCTCCCAACTCTCTGTTACCCTGTAACACACTCCCAGCTCCCTGCTACCCTGTGACACTCTCGCAGCTCCCTGTTACCTTGTAACACACTCCCAGCTCCATGTTACCCTGTAACACACTCCCAGCACCCTGTTATCCTGTAACACACTCCCAGCTCCCTGTTACCCTGTGACATACTCATATCTCCCTGTTACCCTGTAACACACTCCCTGTTCCCTGTTACCCTGTAACACACTTCCAGATCCCTGTTAACCTGTAACACATTCCCAGCACCCTGTTACCGTGCAAGACACTCCCAGCTCCCTGTTACCCTGTAACACACTCCCTGCTCCCTGTTACCCTGTAACACACGCCCAGCTCCCTGTTACCCTGTAACACACTCCCCGCTCCCTGTTACCCTGTAACACACTCCCAGCTCTCTGTTACCGTGTAACACACTCCCAGCTCCCTGTTACCCTGTAACACACTCCCAGCTCTCTGTTACCTTGCAACACACTCCCAGCTCCCTGTTACCCTGTAACACACTCCCAGCTCCCTGTTACCTGTAACACACTCCTAGCTCCCTGTTACCCTGTAACACTCTCCCAGCTCCCTGTTACCCTGTAACACACTCCCAGCTCCCTGTTACCTTGTAACACACTCCCAGCTCCCTGTTACCCTGTAACACACTCCCAGCTCCCTGTTACCCTGTAACACTCTCCCAGCTCCCTGTTACCCTGTAACACACTCCCAGCTCCCTGTTACCTTGTAACACACTCCCAGCTCCCTGTTACCTTGTAACACACTCCCAGCTCCCACACTCCCAGCTCCCTGTTACCTTGTAACACACTCCCAGCTCACTGTTACCCTGTAACACACTCCCAGCTCCCTGTTACCTTGTAACACACTCCCAGCTCCCTGTTACCCTGTAACACACTCCCAGCTCCCTGTTACCCTGTAACACACTCCCAGCTCCCTCTTAACCTGTAACACACTCCCAGCTCCCTGTCTCTCCCAGCTCCCTGTTGCCCTGTAACACACTCCCAGCTCCCTGTTACCCTGTAACACACTCCCAACTCCCTCTTACCCTGTAGCACTTTCCCAGCTCCATGTTACCCTGTAACACACTCCCAGCGCCCTGTTATCCTGTAACACACTCCCAGCTCCCTGTTACCCTGTGACATACTCACATCTTCCTGTTAACCTGGAACAGACGCCCAGCTCCCTGTTACCCTGTGACACACTCCCAGCTCCCTGTTACCCTGTAACACACTTCCAGCTCCCTGTTACCCTGTAACACACTCCCTGCTCCCTGTTACCCAGTAACACACGCCCAGCTCCCTGTTACCCTGTAACACACTCCCCGCTCCCTGTTACCCTGTAACACACTCCCAGCTCTCTGTTACCCTGTAACACACTCCCAGCTCCCTGTTACCCTGTAACACACTCCCAGCTCCCTGTTACCCTGCAACACACTCCCAGCTCCCTGTTACCCTGTAACACACTCCCAGCTCCCTGTTACCCTGTAACACACTCCTAGCTCCCTGTTACCCTGTAACACACTCCCCGCTCCCTGTTACCCTTTAACACACTCCCAGCTCTCTGTTACCCTGTAACACACTCCCAGCTCCCTGTTACCCTGTAACACACACCCAGCTCTCTGTTACCCTGCAACACACTCACAGCTCCCGGTTACCCTGTAACACACTCCTAGCTCCCAGTTACCGTTTAACACACTCCCAGCTCCCTGTTACCCTGTAACACACTCCCAGCTCCCTTTTACCCTGTGACTCTCTCCCAGCTCCGTAACACACTCCCAGCTCCCTGTTACCCTGTAACACACTCCCAGCTCCCTGTTACCCTGTAAAACACACCCAGCTCCCTGTTACCCTGAAACGCACACCCAGCTCCCTGTTACCCTGTGACACACTCCCAGCTCCCTGTTACCCTGTAACACACACCCAGCTCCCTGTTACCCTGTAACACACTCCCAGCTCCCTGTTAGCTTGTAACACACTCCCAGCTCCCTGTTACCCTGTGACACACTCCCAGCTCCCTGTTACCCTGTGACACACTCCCAGCTCCCTGTTACCCTGTGACACACTCCCAGCTCCCTGTTACCCTGTAACACACTCCCAGCTCCCTGTTTCCCTGTAACACACTCCCAGCTCCGTTACCCTGTAACACACTCCCAGCTCCCTGTTACCCTGTAACACACTCCCAGCTCCCTGTTACTCTTTAACACACTCCCAGCTCCCTGTTACCCTGTAACACACTCCCAGCTCCCTCTTAACCTGTAATGCACTCCCAGCTCCCTGTTACCCTGTAACACACTCCCAGCTCCCTGTTGCCCTGTAACACTCTCCCAACTCTCTGTTACCCTGTAACACACTCCCAGCTCCCTGCTACCCTGTGACACTCTCGCAGCTCCCTGTTACCTTGTAACACACTCCCAGCTCCATGTTACCCTGTAACACACTCCCAGCACCCTGTTACCCTGTAACACACTCCCTGTTCCCTGTTACCCTGTAACACACTTCCAGATCCCTGTTAACCTGTAACACATTCCCAGCACCCTGTTACCGTGCAAGACACTCCCAGCTCCCTGTTACCCTGTAACACACTCCCTGCTCCCTGTTACCCTGTAACACACGCCCAGCTCCCTGTTACCCTGTAACACACTCCCCGCTCCCTGTTACCCTGTAACACACTCCCAGCTCTCTGTTACCGTGTAACACACTCCCAGCTCCCTGTTACCCTGTAACACACTCCCAGCTCTCTGTTACCTTGCAACACACTCCCAGCTCCCTGTTACCCTGTAACACACTCCCAGCTCCCTGTTACCTGTAACACACTCCTAGCTCCCTGTTACCCTGTAACACTCTCCCAGCTCCCTGTTACCCTGTAACACACTCCCAGCTCCCTGTTACCTTGTAACACACTCCCAGCTCCCTGTTACCCTGTAACACACTCCCAGCTCCCTGTTACCCTGTAACACTCTCCCAGCTCCCTGTTACCCTGTAACACACTCCCAGCTCCCTGTTACCTTGTAACACACTCCCAGCTCCCTGTTACCTTGTAACACACTCCCAGCTCCCACACTCCCAGCTCCCTGTTACCTTGTAACACACTCCCAGCTCACTGTTACCCTGTAACACACTCCCAGCTCCCTCTTACCTTGTAACACACTCCCAGCTCCCTGATACCCTGTAACACACTCCCAGCTCCCTCTTACCCTGTAACACACTACCAGCTCCCTGTTACCCTGTAACACACTCCCAGCTCCCTGTTACCTTGTAACACACTCCCAGCTCCCTGTTACCCTGTAACACACTCCCAGCTCTCTGTTACCCTGTAACACACTCCCAGCTCCCTGTTACCCTGTAACACACTCCCAGCTCCCTGTTACCCTGTAACACACTCCCAGCTCCCTGATACCCTGTAACACACTCCCAGCTCCCTCTTACCCTGTAACACACTACCAGCTCCCTGTTATCCTGTAACACACGCCCAGCTCCCTGTTACTCCTCGCTCCCTGTTACCCTGTAACACGCTCCCAGCTCCCTGTTACCCTGTAACACACTCCCAGCTCCCTGTTACCCTGTAACACACTGCCCGCTCCCTCTGTAACTCGCTCCCAGCTCCCTGTTAACGCTGTAACACACTCCCCACTCCCTGTTACCCTGTAACACTCTCCCAGCTCCCTGTTGCCCTGTAACACACTCCCAGCTCCCTGTTACCCTGTAACACACTCCCCGCTCCCTCTCCCAGCTCTCTGTTACCCTGTAACACACTCCCAGCTCCCTGTTACCCTGTAACACACTTCCAGCTCCCTGTTACCCTGTGACACACTCCCAGCTCCCTGTAACACACTCCCAGCTCCCTGTTACCCTGTAACACACTCCCAGCTCCCTGTTACCCCATAACACTCTCCCAGCTCCCTGTTACCCTGTTACACACTCCCAGCTCCCTGTCTCTCCCAGCTCCCTGTTGCCCTGTAACACACACCCAGCTCCCTGTTACCCTGTAACACACACCCAGCTCCCTGTCTCTCCCAGCTCCCTGTTGCCCTGTAACACACTCCCAGCTCCCTGTTACCCTGTAACACACTCCCAGCTCCCTGTTACCCTGTACCACTCTCCCAGCTCACTGTTACCCAGCTCCCTGTTACCTTTAACACACTTCCAGCTCCCTGTTACCCTGTAACACACTCCCAGCTCCCTGCTACCCTGTAACACACTCCCAGCTCCCTGTTACCCTGTAACACACTCCCAGCTCCCTGCTACCCTGTAACACACTCCCAGCTCCCTGTTACACTGTAACACACTCCCAGCTCCCTGTTACCCTGTAACACACTACCAGCTCCCTGTTATCCTGTAACACACGCCCAGCTCGCTGTTACTCCTCGCTCCCTGTTACCCTGTAACACACGCCCAGCTCCCTGTTACCCTGTAACACACTCCCAGCTCCCTGTTACCCTGTAACACACTCCCAGCTCCCTGTTACCTTGTAACACACTCCCAGCTCCCTGTTACCGTGTGACACACTCCCAGCTCCCTGTTACCTTGTAACACACTCGCAGCTCGCTGTTACCCTGTAACACACTCCCAGCTCCCTGTTACCCTGTAACACACTCCCAGCGCCCTGTTACCCTGTAACACACTCGCAGCTCCCTGTTACCCTGTGACACACTCCCAGCTCCCTGTTACCCTGTAACACACTCCCAGCTCCTTTCACCTGTAACACACTCCCAGCTCCCTGTTACCCTGTGACACACTCCCAGCTCCCTGTTACCCTGTAACACAGTCCCAGCGCCCTGTTCCCCTGTAACACATTCCCAGCTCCCTGTTACCCTGTGACACACTCCCAGCTCCCTGTTACCCTGTAACACACTCCCAGCTCCTTTAACCTGTAACACGCGCCCAGCTCCCAGTTACCCTGTAACACACACCCAGCTCCCTGTCTCTTCCAGCTCCCTGTTGCCCTGTAACACACTCCCAGCTCCCTGTTACCCTGTAACACTCTCCCAACTCTCTGTTACCCTGTAACACACTCCCAGCTCCCTGTTACCCTGTAACACGCTCCCAGCTTCATGTTACCCTGTAACAAACTACCAGCTCCCTGCTCCCTGTAACACACTGCTTGCTCCCTGTTACACTATAACACACTCCCAGCTCCCTGTTAACACTCTCCCAGCTCCCTGTTACCCTGTAACACTGTCCGAGCTCCCTGTTATATTGTAACACATTCCCAGTAACCTGTTACCCTTTAACACACTCCCAGCTCCCTGTTTCCCTCTAACACACCCCCAGCTCCGTGTTACTGTGAAACACACTCCCAGCTCCCTGTTAACCTGTAACACACTCCCAGCACCCTGTTACCCTGTAAAACTCTCCCAGTTCGATGTTACCCTGTAACACACGCCCCGCTCCCTCTTACCCTGTAACACACTCCCAGCTCTCTGTTACCCTGTAATAAACTCCCAGCTCCCTGTTACCCTGTAACACACTCCCAGCTCCCGGTTACCCTGTAACACACTCCCAGCTCCCTGTTACCCTGTAACACTCTCCCAGCTCCCGGTTACCCTGTAACACACTCCCAGCTCCCTCTTACCCTGTAACACACGCCCAGCTCGCTGTTACTCCTCGCTCCCTGTTTCCCTGCAACACACTCCCAGCTCCCTGTTACCCTGTAACACACTCCCATCTCCCTGTTACCCTGTGACACACTCCCAGCTCCCTGTTTCCCTGTAACACGCTCCCAGCTCCCTGTTACCTTGTAACACACTCCCAGCTCCCTGTTACCCTGTGACACACTCCCAGTTCCCTGTTACCCTGTAACACACTCCCTGCTCCGTTACCCTGTAACACACGCCCAGCTCCCTGTTCCCCTGTAACACACTCCCAGCTCCCTGTTACCCTGTAACACACTCCCAGCTCCCTGTCTCTCCCAGCTCCCTGTTACCCTGTAACACACTCCCAGCTCCCTGTTACCCTGTAACACACTCCCACCTCCCTTTTACCCTGTGACACTCTCCCAGCTCCCTGTTACCCTGTAACACACTCCCAGCACCCTGTTACCCTGTAACACACTCCCACGTCCCTGTTACCCTGTGACACACTCCCAGCTCCCTGTTACCCTGTAACACACTCCCAGCTCCCTGTTACCCTGTAACACAATCCCAGCTCCCTGTTACCCTGTAACACACTCCCAGCTTCCTGTTACCCTGTAACACACTCCCACGTCCCTGTTACCCTGTAACACACTCCCAGCTCCCTGTTACCCTGTGACACAGTCCCAGCTCCCTGTTACCCTGTAACACACTCCCAGCTCCTTTAACCTGTAACACACGCCCAGCTCCCAGTTACCCTGTAACACATACCCAGCTCCATGTCTCTCCCAGCTCCCTGTTGCCCTGTAACACACTCCCAGCTCCCTGTTACCCTGTAACACTCTCCCAACTCTCTGTTACCCTGTAACACACTCCCAGCTCCCTGTTACCCTATAACACACTCCCAGCTCCCTGTTACCTGTAACACACTCGCAGCTCCCTGTTACCCTGTAACACACTCCCAGCTCTCTGTTACCTTGTAACACACTCCCAGCTCCCTGTTACCCTGTAAGAAACTCCCAGCTCCCTTTTGCCCTGTAACACACTCCCAGCTCCCTGTTATCCTGTAACACACTCCCCGCTCCCTGTTACCCTGCAAGAAACTCCCAGCTCCCTGTTGCCCTGTAACACACTCCCCGCTCCCTGTTACCCTGTAACACTCTCCCAGCTCTCTGTTACCCTGTAACACACTCGCAGCTCCCTGTTACCCTGTAACACATTCCCAGCTCACTGTTACCCTGTAACACTCTCCCGGCTCCCTGTTGCCCTGTAACACATTTCCAGCTCCCTGTTACCCTGTGACACACTCCCAGCTCCCTGTTACCCTGTAACAAACTCCCAGCTTCCTGTTACCCTGTAACACACTCCCAGCTCCCTGTTACCCTGTGACACACTCCCAGCTCCCTGTTACCCTGTAACACACTCCCAGCTCCCTCTTACCCTGTAACACAATCCCAGCTCCCTGTTATCCTGTAACACACTCCCAGCTCCCTGTTACCCTGTAACACACTCCCAGCTCCCTGTAACCCTGTGACACACTCCCAGCTTCCTGTTACCCTGTAACACACTCCCAGCTCCGTTACCCTGTAACAAACTCCCAGCTCCCTGTTACCCTGTAACACACTCCCAGCTCCCTGTTACCCTGTAACACACTCCCAGCTTCCTGTTACCCTGTAACAAACTCCCAGCTCCCTGTTACCCTGTAACACACTCCCAGCTCCCTGTTACCCTGTAACACACTCCCAGCTCCCTGTTACCCTGTAACACTCTCCCAGCTCTCTGTTACCCTGTAACACTCTCCCAGCTCCCTGTTACCCTGTAACAAACTCCCAGCTCCCTGTTACCCTGTAACACACTCCCAGCTCCCTGTTACCCTGTAACACACTCCCAGCTCCCTGTTACCCTGTAACACTCTCCCAGCTCCCTGTTACCCTGTAACAAACTCCCAGCTCCGTTACCCTGTAACACACTCCCAGTTCCCTGTTACCCTGTGACACACTCCCAGCTCCCTGTTACCCTGTGACACACTCCCAGCTCCCTGTTACCCTGTAACAAACTCCCAGCTCCGTTACCCTGTAACACACTCCCAGCTCCCTGTTACCCTGTGACACACTCCCAGCTCCCTGTTACCCTGTAACACACTCCCAGTTCCCTGTTACCCTGTAACACACTCCCAGCTCCCTGTTACCCTGTAACACACTCCCAGTTCCCTGTTACCCTGTAACACACTCCCAGTTCCCTGTTACCCTGTAACACACTCCCAGTTCCCTGTTACCCTGTAACACACTCCCAGCTCCCTGTTACCCTGTAACACACTCCCAGCTCCCTGTTACCCTGTGACACACTCCCAGCTCCCTGTTACCCTGTAAGACGCTCCCAGCTCCCTGTTACCCTGTGACACACTCCCAGCTCCCTGTTACCCTGTAACACACTCCCAGCTCCCTGTTACCCTGTAACACACTCCCAGCTCCCTCTTAACCTGTAATGCACTCCCAGCTCCCTGTTACCCTGTAACACACTCCCAGCTCCCTGTTACCCTGTAACACACTCCCAGCTCCCTGTCTCTCCCAGCTCCCTGTTGCCCTGTAACACACTCCCAGCTCCCTGTTAACCTGTAACACTCTCCCAACTCCCTGTTACCCTGTAACACACTCCCAGCTCCCTCTTACCCTGTAGCACTTTCCCAGCTCCATGTTACCCTGTAACACACTCCCAGCGCCCTGTTATCCTGTAACACACTCCCAGCTCCCTGTTACCCTGTGACATACTCACATCTTCCTGTTAACCTGGAACAGACGCCCAGCTCCCTGTTACCCTGTGACACACTCCCAGCTCCCTGTTACCCTGTAACACACTTCCAGCTCCCTGTTAACCTGTAACACATTCCCAGCACCCTGTTACCGTGCAAGACACTCCCAGCTCCCTGTTACCCTGTAACACACTCCCTGCTCCCTGTTACCGAGTAACACACGCCCAGCTCCCTGTTACCCTGTAACACACTCCCCGCTCCCTGTTACCCTGTAACACACTCCCAGCTCTCTGTTACCCTGTAACACACTCCCAGCTCCCTGTTACCCTGTAACACACTCCCAGCTCTCTGTTACCCTGCAACACACTCCCAGCTCCCTGTTACCCTGTAACACACTCCTAGCTCCCTGTTACCCTGTAACACACTCCTAGCTCCCTGTTACCCTGTAACACACTCCCCGCTCCCTGTTACCCTTTAACACACTCCCAGCTCTCTGTTACCCTGTAACACACTCCCAGCTCCCTGTTACCCTGTAACACACTCCTAGCTCCCTGTTACCCTGTAACACACTCCCCGCTCCCTGTTACCCTTTAACACACTCCCAGCTCTCTGTTACCCTGTAACACACTCCCAGCTCCCGGTTACCCTGTAACACACTCCCAGCTCCAGTTACCCTGTAACACACTCCCAGCTCCCTCTTAACCTGTAATGCACTCCCAGCTCCCTGTTAGCTTGTAACACACTCCCAGCTCCCTGTTACCCTGTAAAACACACCCAGCTCCCTGTTACCCTGAAACGCACACCCAGCTCCCTGTTACCCTGTGACACACTCCCAGCTCCCTGTTAGCTTGTAACACAGTCCCAGCTCCCTGTTACCCTGTGACACACTCCCAGCTCCCTGTTACCCTGTAACACACACCCAGCTCCCTGTTACCCTGTAACACACTCCCAGCTCCCTGTTACCCTGTAACACACACCCAGCTCCCTGTTACCCTGTAACACACTCCCAGCTCCCTGTTACCCTGTAACACACTCCCAGCTCCCTGTTACCCTGTAACACACACCCAGCTCCCTGTTACCCTGTAACACACTCCCAGCTCCCTGTTTCCCTGTAACACACTCCCAGCTCCCTCTTAACCTGTAATGCACTCCCAGCTCCCTGTTACCTTTTAGCACACTCCCAGCTCCCTGTTACCCTGTAACACACTCCCAGCTCCCTGTTACCCTGTAACACACTCCCAGCTCCCTGTCTCTCCCAGCTCCCTGTTGCCCTGTAACACTCTCCCAACTCTCTGTTACCCTGTAACACACTCCTAGCTCCCTGTTACCCTGTAACACACTCCCAGCTCCCTCTTACCCTGTAGCACTTTCCCAGCTCCATGTTACCCTGTAACACACTCCCAGCGCCCTGTTATCCTGTAACACACTCCCAGCTCCCTGTTACCCTGTGACATACTCATATCTCCCTGTTAACCTGGAACAGACGCCCAGCTCCCTGTTACCCTGTGACACACTCCCTGTTCCCTGTTACCCTGTAACACACTTCCAGATCCCTGTTAACCTGTAACACATTCCCAGCACCCTGTTACCGTGCAAGACACTCCCAGCTCCCTCTTACCCTGTAACACACGCCCAGCTCCCTATTACCCTGTAACACACTCCCCGCTCCCTGTTACCCTGTAACACACGCCCAGCTCCCTATTACCCTGTAACACACTCCCCGCTCCCTGTTACCCTGTAACACACTCCCAGCTCCCTGTTACCCTGTAACACACTCCCAGCTCCCTGTTACCCTGTAACACACTCCCAGCTCTCTGTTACCGTGTAACACACTCCCAGCTCCCTGTTACCCTGTAACACACTCCCAGCTCTCTGTTACCCTGCAACACACTCCCAGCTCCCTGTTACCCTGTAACATACTCCTAGCTCCCTGTTACCTGTAACACACTCCTAGCTCCCTGTTACCCTGTAACACACTCCCCGCTCCCTGTTACCCTGTAACACACTCCCAGCTCTCTGTTACCCTGTAACACACTCCCAGCTCCCTGTTACCCTGTAACACACTCCCAGCTCCCTCTTACCCTGTAACACACTACCAGCTCCCTGTTATCCTGTAACACACGCCCAGCTCCCTGTTACTCCTCGCTCCCTGTTACCCTGTAACACGCTCCCAGCTCCCTGTTACCCTGTAACACACTCCCAGCTCCCTGTTACCCTGTAACACACTGCCCGCTCCCTCTGTAACTCGCTCCCAGCTCCCTGTTAATGCTGTAACACACTCCCCGCTCCCTGTTACCCTGTAACACTCTCCCAGCTCCCTGTTGCCCTGTAACACACTCCCAGCTCCCTGTTACCCTGTAACACACTCCCCGCTCCCTCTCCCAGCTCCTTGTTACCCTGTAACACACTCCCAGCTCCCTGTTACCCTGTGACACACTCCCAGCTCCCTGTAACACACTCCCAGCTCCCTGTTACCCTGTAACACACTCCCAGCTCCCTGTTACCCCGTAACACTCTCCCAGCTCCCTGTTACCCTGTTACACACTCCCAGCTCCCTGTCTCTCCCAGCTCCCTGTTGCCCTGTAACACACTCCCAGCTCCCTGTTACCCTGTAACACACTCCCAGCTCCCTGTTACCCTGTACCACTCTCCCAGCTCACTGTTACCCAGCTCCCTGTTACCCTGTAACACACTTCCAGCTCCCTGTTACCCTGTAACACACTCCCAGCTCCCTGCTACCCTGTAACACACTCCCAGCTCCCTGTTACCCTGTAACACACTCCCAGCTCCCTGTTACCCTGTAACACACTACCAGCTCCCTGTTATCCTGTAACACACGCCCAGCTCGCTGTTACTCCTCGCTCCCTGTTACCCTGTAACACACGCCCAGCTCCCTGTTACCCTGTAACACACTCCCAGCTCCCTGTTACCCTGTAACACACTCCCAGCTCCCTGTTACCTTGTAACACACTCCCAGCTCCCTGTTACCCTGTGACACACTCCCAGCTCCCTGTTACCTTGTAACACACTCGCAGCTCGCTGTTACCCTGTAACACACTCCCAGCTCCCTGTTACCCTGTAACACACGCCCAGCTCCCACCCAGCTCCCTGTTACCCTGTAACACACTCCCAGCTCCCTGTTACCCTGTAACACACTCCCCGCTCCCTGTTAACCTGTAACACACTCCCAGTGCCCTGATAGCTTGTAACACACTCCCAATGGCCTGATACCCTGTAACACACTCCCAGCTCCCTGTAAACCTGTAACACACTCCCACCTCCCTATTTCCCTGTAACACACTCCCAGCTCCCTGTTACCCTGTAACACACTCACAGCTCCCCGTCAACCCTGTAACACACTCGCAGCTCCCTGTTACCCCGTAACACACTCCTGTAGTGTATGTAACCTGTACCACCTTAAGAGGATACCTTAAGGTTATGGACTACTTTTTGATGGCTCCTTTACATTGTAGTACCGGTGGTGTCCACACCGGTATATAAACCCTACGGAGCAAAGTGTATCCCAGTTCAGCCCTGACCCTCAATCACTAAAGACCTGTTTACTTACTTCTGTAGTCTGTGTCCTGTTATTCAGTATAACTGCAATTGAAAACACAGACTCAACAGTGGCAACGAGTCTGATCTTACCTTGCGGCAGTTTTGCATCAAAGGAAGCTTCGTCCTCAGACACGGACGTCGAAAAAGGGCATCCGCCCTCAACATCCTGCATCGCACGGGAGGCCATCAGAGACCCGGGTTGGTTTGCTGACCACGAAGTCAAGCATCAGTGAGCATCCCTTCTACGACAGCGGCGGGTAAGCCCGATCAAGCGGCACGGGGGGGAAAGTCGGCCGAGTTGTCAGTGGGAGAAGGGGAGGGAAAACGACGAAAAGGGCGGAGAACACGACCGCAGCCGGTGTCAGGGGCTGGACTGCAATCGGGCAGAGACGCACAGCAGCCAGAAAAGCGTTTATGGCCACAAGGACCGCGAGAGCGGCGGGGGAACAAGAGCAGCAACGCAGGAGAAAATAAAGGACCACTGGGGGGCGTGGACGGCAACAGCGCGGGAATCGCCATTTTGAGTCGGCGGGGGAAGAAGACAAGCGCGGGAAAAGCCGCCAAGCGCGGGAAAAGCCGCCATTTTGAAAAAAAGTAAAATAAAGAAATAATAATAATATCCAAGCGGGAAGGAGAAACTCAGCAAGGATGCCAAAAACGGGTAACATCACCGCTTTTGATAACGATGTGGAAGATTGGGCCACTTATGTGGAACGCATCGAAGTTTACTGTACAACGAATGAGGTACCGGATGATAAGAAAGCACTAACCCTATTAAACTCAATGGGTGCGAAGACGTACGGGTTATTAAGGAACCTTGTAACACCAGACAAACCGGTAGGGAAGAGTTTTGCGGATATTGTTACTATCCTGCAGGAGCATTTAAATCCACGCCGCTGCTGATAGCGGAATGATTTAAATTCTACAGAAGAATTCAACTTAAAGAAGAAAGCAACGCTGAATTCCTAACAGAACTGTGCAAGTTATCAAAGTACTGCCAGTTCAGAACAGGACTAGCAGACGCACTGAGAGATAAGTTTGTGTGTGGGCTCCTAAGGGAAGGAACCCAGAAGCGACTGCTAGAGAAAAAGGACCTTATGCTGGACAAAGCTTTCAGCATTGCAGCATCCCACGAGGCAGCAGCACGAGGCACTGCAGAGATACAGCAAAGGCCATTGGAATTCAGCACCAATGAAATGGCATTGGGCACAGTAAAGTGCTATCGTTGTGGAAGGACAACGCATGACCAGAACCAGTGCTGGTTCAAAGATAAAGAATGCAGGCAATGTGGCAAACTTGGTCACATAGCGAGAGTATGCCGGTCAGGAAAGAAGACCAGCAGCAAAAAGTCACCGCAAGAGAAGTACAAAAAAGTACACAAGGTGACAGAGAACAGTTCGGATGAATAGAAGACGGATTCAGACTCCAGCAGTAAGCAACTGGGTTGTCTGAAAATACATAATGTGGGTAACACAGCAGACCACCAAACTATCTGGGTCATGCTTCGGATAGCAGGAGTCCAAGTGAAGATGGAATTGGACACTGGGTCGGCATTAACGGTCATGAATAAGCAAGATTACAAAAGGTTATTCTCGCACATTCCCCTGAGGGATACGGAGATTGTATTGAAAACATACACGGGGCAAATAGTATACCCCAGAGGAAAGATAAAAGTAAACGTGGTCTACAATGGTGAAGAAAGTCAGAAAATGGACTTGTATGTGTTACCTGATGGAGGTCCGCCACGACTGGGACGGGAATGGATCCGGAGAATAAATGTGGACTGGCATTCCATACAAGCACTGACTGTAGATGCCTGTAAGGAGGACGACGTCAAACCTAAACGACTGTCCAAAATCTTAGACGATGCTAAGGAGGTGTTCCAACAGGGACTTGGAACACTGAAAGGAATTACGGCAACCATCAAGGTTGAAGAACATGCAAACCCAAAATTTTTCAAAGCCAGACCGGTGCCCTATGCGATACGACCTGCTGTGGAAGCAGAGCTGGAAGGGCTAGAATGTTCAGGGGTACTGTCCAAGGTGGACTGGAGCGAATGGGCTACACCCATTGTTCCTGTCATGAAGCGTTCGTTGAGCAACAAGCCGGGGGAACCTGGCAAGGTTCGCATCTGTGGCGATTTCAAGATCACTGTTAATCCGGGTCTTCACACGGTGCAATATCCACTTCCGCGGATTGAAGATATCTTCGCTTCGCTGTCTGGTGGGAAACACTTCACTAAGATAGACCTGGCGCAGGCGTACCTACAGATGGAAGTTGATGAAGCGTCACGTCAGTATCTCACGATCAACATGCATAAGGGCTTATATTGGTATAATAGACTGGTTTTTGGAGTGGCATCGGCTCCAGCGATTTGGCAAAGGGCCATGGAGCAGGTATTGCAGGGAATTCCAGGCACACAATGCTACCTGGATGACATCCTGATTACAGGAGATAACGATAACGATCACCTCGCGAATTTGGAGCAGGTGCTCATCAGATTGAAAGAATATGGGCTCAGAGTTAATCGCCAGAAATGCGAGTTCTTTCAAAAGCGAATTTCGTACTGCGGCCACGTCATTGACCGGGAGGGGCTCCATAAGTCACCTGACAAGATCGAAGCTGTTGTAAAAGCTCCTGCACCGGAAAATGTATCCCAGTTGAGGTCGTTCCTCGGGTTGGTTAACTATTACCATAAGTTTCTTCCAAATTTATCCACGGTGTTACACCCGCTAAACACTCTTTTGCAAATGGGAATACCATGGAAGTGGAGCGATGATTGTAAGCGGGCTTTTCAAAAGAGCAAAGCACTGATCACCTCTAAGGAAGTGTTGGCTCACTTTAACCCAGCGCTGCCTATTCGCTTAGCTTGTGATGCTTCTCCATATGGTATCGGGGCAGTGCTCTCACATAAGTTTCCAGATGGCAGCACGGTGGCATAGTGGTTAGCACTGTTGTCTCACAGCGCCAGAGACCCGGGTTCGAATCCGGCCTCGGGCGACTGTCTGTGTGGAGTTTGCACATTCTCCCCGTGTTTGCGTGGGTTTTCTCCGGGTGCTCCGGTTTCCTCCCACAGTCCAAAGATGTGTGGGTTAGGTTGATTGGCTATGATAAATTGACCCTTAGTGTTAGGGAGATTAAATACGTGGGGTTACAGGGATAGGGTGGGATATGTGTTGGTGTAGGGGTTACGGGGATCGGGTGGGATATGTGTCGATGCAGGCTCGATGGGCCGAAATGGCCTCTATCTGCACTGTGGGGATTCTGTGATGGCTCGGAAAGGCCAGTCGCTTTCGCATCCAGATCATTGACCTCCGCTGAGCGCAACTATGCTCAGATAGATGGGGAGGCTCTCAGCCTCGTGTGGGGAGTTAAGAAATTTAACCATTACCTGCAAGGCCAAAAGTTTACGCTGCTGACAGATCACCAGCCGTTGGTTTCCATTTTCAACCCTAAGAAGGGTGTTCCGGCAATGATGGCGCACAGGCTTCAGAGATGGTCCCTTTTCCTATGGGCACATCAATATGATATTGAATTCAAAGGTACAAAGCAACATGGTAATGCTGATGGGCTGTCGCGCCTGCCACTACCTACAGCGGAAGAGGCACCGGCAGTTGACCCTGTAGAGATATTTCACTCGACCATCATCGAATGCTTACCAGTCACCAATGCGGGTATTTAGAGAGAGACCCGAAATGACCCGACACTGTCTCGGGTGTACGACTTGACAGTGAAGGGATGGCCAGCACATGGCGAACCACTGTTACCAGCATTCTCAGCCAGACGAGAACAGCTGTCCGTATGTCAAGGAACATTGATGTATGGAACAAGGGTGATTATTCCTCCGAAATTAAGAGAGAGAGTTCTGAAAGAATTGCATGAAGGTCTTCTGGGGGGAGTCAAGATGAAAAGCCTTGCTAGGGCTTATGTGTGGTGGCCAGGTATCGACAAACAAATAAAGGATCTGACTAAAAGCTGCTCAGGGTGCCAAAAAGTTCAAAATGCACCTCCAATTGCACCGCTGCATCCGTGGGAATGGCCTTCAGCCCCATGGCAACGTGTGCATATCGACTTTGCAGGTCCATCCATGGATTCCATGTTTTTGATAGCAGTAGACGCACATTCTAAATGGCCAGAAGTGATTAAGATGTCGACCACTACCTCTGAGAAGACGATCGCAGTTCTAAGAACCATATTTGCAAGGAATGGGTTGCCGGAGCAAATATGTTCAGACAACAGACCACAGTTCGTGTCAGAAGAATTCCAGAAATTCATGAAAAAGAATGGGGTGAAACACTATACATCTGCCCCATATCATCCAGCTACAAATGGGTTGGCCGAGAGATTTGTACAAACGTTCAAAAAGGCGATAAAGGCCATGAGTGAAGACCATATTCCACTACAACACAAGGTGGACAATTTCCTGATGGCGTATCGAAACGCCACGCATGCAGTGACAAATCAAAGCCCTGTCATAATGTTCTATAACAGAAGGTTGCGGTCCCGGTTGGATTTGTTAAAACCCAATGTGCGAAGGGAAGTCGAAAACAAGCAATTCCAGCATGTAAATAACAAGGCCACTCGTAGTTTCGAAATAGGACAACCAGTGTTGGCCAGGGACTATAGGGATGATAAATGGCAACCTGGAACAATTCGTGCACGACAAGGACCCTTGATGTACACGGTAGACGTTGGAGAGAACGTAATACGACGTCATGCTGACCAACTTGTGGAATCGAGAACAAGGGTCGACCCCATGTCTACGGCAGAGACACCAGTTGAAGAACTTATTGAGCCTGTAGCATCTACCTCAGACTCGAACATACCTGATGATGTTCAATCCATAGGAGATCAAGTGGATGAGTAACCCCAGCAACGAGAACCAGAGACCCCTGAAAGGTGTTATCCGGCCCGGATCAGGAGGCCTCTTCAGAGACTGAATCTTTGAACAGTTTTGTGTGAAAATTGTAAATATGTTATCCATGTAATGTTTAATTTGGGGTGTACCCTGTTAAGCTAAAAGGGGAGGAATTGTAGTGTATGTAACCTGTTCCAACTTAAGAGGATACCTTAAGGTGATGGACTATTTTTGATGGCTCCTGTACATTGTAGTACCGGTGGTGACCACACCGGTATATAAACCCTGCGGAGCAAAGTGTATCCCAGTTCAGCCCTGACCCTCAATCACTAAAGACCTGTTTTCTTACTTCTGTAGTCTGTGTCCTGTTATTCAGTATAACTGCAATTGAAAACACAGACTCAACAACTCCCAGCTCCCTTTTAACCTGTAACACATTCCCAGCTCCCTGTTACCCTGTAACACACTCCCAGCTCCCTGTTACCCTGTAACACACTCCCAGCTCCCTGTTAACCTGTAACACACGCCCAGCTCGCTGTTACCCTGTAACACACTCCCAGCTCCCTGTTAACATGTAACACACTCCCAGCTACCTGTTAACCTGTAACACACTCCCAGCTCCCTGTTAGCTTGTAACACACTCCCAGCTCCCTGTTACCCTGTAACACACTCCCAGCTCCCTGTTACCCTGTAACACACTCCCAGCTCCCTGTTACCCTGTAACACACTCCCAGCTCCATTATCCTGTAACACGCTCCCAGCTCCCTGTTACCCTGTAACACACTCACATCTCCCTGTTACCCTGTAACAGATGCCCAGCTCCCTGTTACCCTGTAACACACTCCCAGCTCCCTGTTACCCTGTAACACATTCCCAGCTCCCTGTTACCCTGTAACACACTCCCAGCTCCCTGTTACCCTGTAACAAACTCCCAGCTCCCTGTTACCCTGTAACGCACTCCCAGCTCCCTGTTACCCTGTAACAAACTCCCAGCTCCCTGTTACCCTGTAACGCACTCCCAGCTCCCTGTTACCCTGTAACACACTCCCAGCTCCCTGTTACCCTGTAACACATTCCCAGCTCCCTGTTACCCTGAAACACACTCCCAGCTCCCTGTTACCCAGTAACAAACTCCCAGCTCCCTGTTACCCTGTAACGCACTCCCAGCTCCCTGTTACCCTGTAACACACTCCCAGCTCCCTGTTACCCTGTAACACATTCCCAGCTCCCTGTTACCCTGTAACACACTCCCAGCTCCCTGTTACCCTGTAACACACTCCCAGCTCCCTGTTACCCTGTAACACACTCCCAGCTCCCTGTTACCCTGTAACACATTCCCAGCTCCCTGTTACCCTGTAACACACTCCCAGCTCCCTGTTACCCTGTAACACACTCCCAGCTCCCTGTTACCCTGTAACACATTCCCAGCTCCCTGTTACCCTGTAACACACTCCCAGCTCCCTCTTACCCTGTAACACACGCCCAGCTCCTTGTTACCGTGTAACACTCTCCCAGCTCCCTGATACCCTGTGGCTCACTCCCAGCTCTCTGTTATCCTGACATACTCTCCCAGCTCCCTGTTACACTGTAACACAATCGCAGCTCACTGTTAACCTGTAACACATTCCCAGCTCCCTGTTACCCTGTAACACACTCCCAGCTCCCTGTTACCCTGTAACACACTCCCTGCTCCCTGTTACCCTGGAACACACTCCCAGCTCCCTGTTACCCTGTAACACACTCCCAGCTCCCTGTTACCCTGTAACACAATCCCAGCTCCCTGTTACCCTGTAACACACTCCCAGCTCCCTGTTACCCTGTAACACTCTCCCAGCTCCCTGTTACCCTGTAACACACTCCCAGTGCCCTGTTACCCTGTAACACACTCCCAGCTCCCTGTTGCCCTGTAACACACTCCCAGCTCCCTGTTACCCTGTAACACACTCCCAGCTCCCTGTTACCCTGTAACACACTCCCAGCTCCCTCTTACCCTGTAACACACTCCCAGCTCCCTGTTACCCTGTAACCCACTCCGAGCTCCCTGTTACCCGGAAACACACTCCCAGCTCCCTGTTACCCTGTGACACACTCCCAGTGCCCTGTTACCCTGTAACACACTCCCAGCTCCCTGTTATCCTGTAACCCACTCCGAGCTCCCTGTTACCCTGTAACACACTCCCAGCTCCCTGTTACCCTGTGACACACTCCCAGTGCCCTGTTACCCTGTAACACACTCCCAGCTCCCTGTTACCCTGTAACACACTCCCACCTCCCCGTTACCCTGTAACACTCTCCCAGCTCCCTGTTACCCTGTAACACACTGCCAGCTCTCTGTTACCCTGTAACACACTCTCAGCTCTCTGTTACCCTGTAACACACTCCCAGCTCCCTGTTACCCTGTAACACACTCCCAGCTCCCTGTTACCCTGTAACACACTCCCAGCTCTCTGTTACCCTGTAACACACTCCCAGCTCTCTGTTACCCTGTAACACACTCCCAGCTCTCTGTTACCCTGTAACACGCTCCCAGCTCCCTGTTACCCTGTAACACACTCCCAGCTCCCTGTTACCCTGTAACACACTCCCAGCTCCCTGTTACCCTGTAATGCACTCCCAGCTCCCTGTTACCCTGTAACACACTCCCAGCTCCCTGTTATCCTGTAACCCACTCCGAGCTCCCTGTTACCCTGTAACACACTCCCAGCTCCCTGTTACCCTGTAACACACTCCCAGCTCCCCGTTACCCTGTAACACACTCCCAGCTCCCTGTTACCCTGTAACACACTGCCAGCTCTCTGTTACCCTGTAACACACTCTCAGCTCTCTGTTACCCTGTAACACACTCCCAGCTCCCTGTTACCCTGTAACACACTCCCAGCTCCCTGTTACCCTGTAACACACTCCCAGCTCTCTGTTACCCTGTAACACACTCCCAGCTCTCTGTTACCCTGTAACACACTCCCAGCTCTCTGTTACCCTGTAACACGCTCCCAGCTCCCTGTTACCCTGTAACACACTCCCAGCTCCCTGTTACCCTGTAACACACTCCCAGCTCCCTGTTACCCTGTAACGCACTCCCAGCTCCCTGTTACCCTGTAACGCACTCCCAGCTCCCTGTTACCCTGTAACGCACTCCCAGCTCCCTGTTACCCTGTAACGCACTCCCAGCTCCCTGTTACCCTGTAACACACTCCCAGCTCACTGTTACCCTGTAACACACTCCCAGCTCCCTGTTACCCTGTACCACACTCCCAGCTCACTGTTACCCTGTAACGCACTCCCAGCTCCCATTTACCCTGTATCATACTCCCAGCTCCCTGTTACCCTGTAACACACTCCCAGCTCCCTCTTACCCTGTAACACACTCCCAGCTCCCTGTTACCCTGTAACACTCTCCCAGCTCCCTGTTATCCTGTAACCCACTCCGAGCTCCCTGTTACCCTGTAACACACTCCCAGCTCCCTGTTACCCTGTAACACACTCCCAGTGCCCTGTTACCCTGTAACACACTCCCAGCTCCCTGTTACCCTGTAACACACTCCCAGCTCCCTGTTACCCTGTAACACACTGCCAGCTCCCTGTTACCCTGTAACACACTCCCAGTGCCCTGTTACCCTGTAACACACTCCCAGTGCCCTGTTACCCTGTAACACACTCCCAGCTCCCTGTTACCCTGTAACACACTCCCAGCTCCCTGTTACCCAGTAACACACTCCCAGCTCTCTGTTACCCTGTAACACACTCCCAGCTCTCTGTTACCCTGTAACACACTCCCAGCTCTCTGTTACCCTGTAACACGCTCCCAGCTCCCTGTTACCCTGTAACACACTCCCAGCTCCCTGTTACCCTGTAACGCACTCCCAGCTCCCTGTTACCCTGTAACACACTCCCAGCTCCCTGTTACCCTGTAACGCACTCCCAGCTCCCTGTTACCCTGTAACACACTCCCGACTCCCCGTTACCCTGTAACACACTCCCAGCTCCCTGTTACGCTGTACCACACTCCCAGCTCACTGTTACCCTGTAACACACTCCCAGCTCCCATTTACCCTGTATCATACTCCCAGCTCCCTGTTACCCTGTAACACACTCCCAAGCTCCCTGTTACCCTGTAACACACTCCCAGCTCCCTGTTACCCTGTAACACACTCCCAGCTCCCTATTACCCTGTAACACACTCCCTGCTCCCTGTTGCCCTGTAACACTCTCCCAGCTACCCGTTACCCTGTAACACATTCCCAGCTCCCTGTTACCCTGTAACACACTCCCAGCTCCCTGTTATCCTGTAACACACTCCCAGCTCCCTGTTACCCTGTAACACACTCCCAGCTCCCTGTTACCCTGTAACACACTCCCAGCTCCCTGTTACCCTGTAACACACTCCCAGCTCCCTGTTACCCTGTAACACGCTCCCAGCTCCCTGTTACCCTGTAACACACTCCCAGCTCCCTGTTACCCTGTAACACACTCCCAGCTCCCTGTTACCCTGTAACACGCTCCCAGCTCCCTGTTACCCTGTAACACAATCCCAGCTCCCTGTTGCCCTGTAACACACTCCCAGCTCCCTGTTACACTGTAACACACTCCCAGCTCCCTGTTACCCTGTAACACACTCCCAGCTCCCTGTTACCCTGTAACACACTCCCAGCTCCCTGTTACCCTGTAACACTCTCCCAGCTCCCTGTTATCCTGTAACCCACTCCGAGCTCCCTGTTACCCTGTAACACACTCCCAGCTCCCTGTTATCCTGTAACACGCTCCCAGCTCCCTGTTAGCCTGTAACACACTCCCAGCTCCCTGTTACCCTGTAACACACTCCCAGTGCCCTGTTACCCTGTAACACACTCCCAGCTCTCTGTTACCCTGTAACACACTCTCAGCTCTCTGTTACCCTGTAACACACTCCCAGCTCCCTGTTACCCTGTAACACACTCCCAGCTCTCTGTTACCCTGTAACACACTCTCAGCTCTCTGTTACCCTGTAACACGCTCCCAGCTCCCTGTTACCCAGTAACACACTCCGAGCTCTCTGTTACCCTGTAACACGCTCCCAGCTCCCTGTTACCCTGTAACACACTCCCAGCTCCCTCTTACCCTGTAACACACTCCCAGCGCCCTGTTACCCTGTAACACACTCTCAGCTCTCTGTTACCCTGTAACACACTCCCAGCTCCCTGTTACCCTGTAACACGCTCCCAGCTCCCTGTTACCCTGTAACACACTCCCAGCTCCCTGTTACCCTGTAACACACTCCCAGCTCCCTGTTACCCTGTAACGCACTCCCAGCTCCCTGTTACCCTGTAACACACTCCCAGCTCCCTGTTACCCTGTAACGCACTCCCAGCTCCCTGTTACCCTGTAACACACTCCCAGCTCACTGTTACCCTGTAACACACTCCCAGCTCCCTGTTACCCTGTAACACACTCCCGACTCCCTGTTACCCTGTAACACACTCCCAGCTCCCTGTTACCCTGTACCACACTCCCAGCTCACTGTTACCCTGTAACACACTCCCAGCTCCCTCTTACCCTGTATCATACTCCCAGCTCCCTGTTACCCTGTAACACACTCCCAGCTCCCTGTTACCCTGTACCACACTCCCAGCTCCCTGTTACCCTGTACCACACTCCCAGCTCCCTGTTACCCTGTAACACACTCCCAGCTCCAACACACTCCCAGCTCACTGTTACCCTGTAACACACTCCCAGCTCCAACACACTCCCAGCTCCGTTACCCTGTAACACACACCCAGCGCCCTGTCATAAGGTTGCAGAGATCCCAGAGATTGGGATGTATGCACAGGTTGTTGTTCTTCCCTCTGTCTATGGTACTTACTGATCCTGGGCTGGGAGATGTAATCCCGGCTCACTGCGCACACGTGCTCCCTGGCTGCAGTTAGCTCTCCCTGCCGTTCGTTCTTCCTAATTTGCACCTTGCTTGCCATGCTCGTGGAGAGAGGGGGTCTCCTGATTCTGCTGAGCTTGGCTGAAGCCCGACTTTAACAGCGGTGTCTGCGCTCTGTCTGGGCCGGGCTCCTCCAGCTTGTGGCTGTGTTGTCGAGGAGCTCGGTTCTGTCTCTGAGACGCTGCATGTGTTTACTGTAAGCACCGAGGCAGGGACTCTGCTCTCTACTGTAAACCTTGATCTTAATCAGGGCTGGGGAGGACTGCATTCTCCCAGCGTCTAGGTCAGGCAAGGTTGCTCTTCCCTTTCTCTGCCAGACGTCAGCTCAGCGCTCCTGAAGGTGTTGACTCCTTGCTGGCCTGTGGTTTCCTGGCTACAGCTCCCCACCCACACTCAGACCGACCCTCCAGAGTGTGTCTGAGACTGTCTGGGGGCTCCGGCAACAAGCTTAAAGGAAGAGAGTGGGGAAGGTGTTGAACAAACAGCGGAATGGGATGAACTGCAATGTTTGTTCTCTTGTTTGTGACACTCGGCAGCAAGTGTTAGTGGGCAAATTGACCATGGGAGGCATCGTGGCTGAGCTCACTTTTCTCCCTGGTCTATGGCCACACAAGGTGTTTTAAGGTAACGATCAGCACCAGGAACTCCCTGGCTGATCATCCCTCCTCCCTAATCCACGCACTCTAAGCCCGATTATAAATTGCCAAGCCCACTACCCTAGCTTGAGATCCACTAACTCAATGCAGACCAGGACTCGGACCCAGGGCTGTACAGCTTAGCCCCACTCATATAGCCCCCTGCGGTGAGTTGGCAGGGTGGGGGTGGGAACTTATTAGCAGCTAGCCCCCATCTTCCACCCTCCGTAAATTGAGGTCATCCAAAACTCTGCTGCCCCGTATCCTGTCTCGCACCAAGTCCCGTTCACCCATCACCCCTGTGCTCGCTGCCCCGTATCCTGTCTCGCACCCAGTCCCGTTCACCCATCACCCCCTGTGCTCACTGCCCCGTGTCCTAACTCACACCCAGTCCCGTTCACCCATCACCCCCTGTGCTCGCTGCCCCGTATCCTGTCTCGCACCCAGTCCCGTTCACCCACCACCCCTATGCTCGCTGCCCCGTATCCTGTCTCGCACCCAGTCCCGTTCACCCATCACCCCCTGTGCTCGCGCCCCGTGTCCTAACTTACACCCAGTCCCGTTCGCCCATCACCCCCTGTGCTCGCTGCCCCGTGTCCTAACTCACACCCAGTCCCGTTCACCCATCACCCCCTGTGCTCGCTGCCCCATGTCCTAACTCACACCCTGTCCCGTTCACCCATCACCCCCTGTGCTCGCGCCCCATGTCCTAACTTACACCCAGTCCCGTTCACCCATCACCCCCTGTTCTCGCTGCCCCATGTCCTAACTCACACCCTGTCCCGTTCAACCATCACCCCCTGTGCTCACTGCCCCGTGTCCTAACTCGCACCCAGTCCCGTTCACCCATCACCCCCTGTGCTCACTGCCCCGTGTCCTAACTCACACCCAGTCCCGTTCACCCATCACCCCCTGTGCTCACTGCCCCGTGTCCTAACTCACACCCAGTCCCATTCACCCATCACCCCCTGTGCTCACTGCCCGTGTCCAAACTCGCACCAAGTCCCGTTCACCCATCACCCCCTGTGCTCACTGCCCCGTATCCTGTCTCGCACCAAGTCCCGTTCACCCATCACCCCCGTGCTCGCTGACCTACATTGACTCCCGGTCCAGTAACAATTCAATTTTAAAACTCTTATCCTTGTTTTGAAATCCTTCCATGGCCTCTCCCCGCCCTATCTCTGTAATCTCCTCCAGCCCCACAAACCCCCCCGAGATCTCCGCATTCCTCCAATTCTGGCCTCTTGAGCATCCCCCGATTTTAATCACTCCACCAGTGGTGGCCGTGCCTTCAGCTGCCGAGGCCCTAAGCTCTGGAATTCCCTGCCTGAACCTCTCCACCTCTCTCTCTTCCTTTAAGATGTTCCTTAAAACCTACTGCTTTGGCCAAGCTTTTGGTCACCTGCCCTAATTTATCCTCATGTGGCTCGCTGTCAAATTTTGTCTGATGATCGCTCCTGTGAAGCGCCCTGGGACGTTTTACTGCGATAAAGGCACTATATAAATGCAAGTTGGTGTTGTTGCTGTTGTAGTTGAGGACTGGTTACAGTGGGGATAGGCAAACTCCCAGTGACAGGGATGCAGTCTCCAGGAGTGACAGTGGGTATAGCAGTGAGGGAGACTGCAGGAATCGCGGGAGCAGCTGGATTGGGGGTTACTGCAGGGATGGGCTGCAAACCCAGGCCCGTTGTCCTGCCCGGAGGTGCCCGTCGGCCAGGTGTCGGGTGAGGCCTTTAATGTGAAGCCCGCCCCTGTTGAATAGCCTGGCACCATTCAGCATCCGGGGTTCACGCATGAAGCATGGGCACGTGTGTGAGGGTAGCACAGAGTGCAAACTCCGGTGTGTGTGGTGGGGGGAGAGGGTGCAGCGTGGGGGGTTATAAGAACACTGACAGTCGTGGAGGGCAGAAGGATCAAACGCCTTTTTTGAAAATCCCCCGTAAGTCGTAGCCCCAAGACCACCTCTCCTTGGCTGCAGCCTCGCGGGATTCCAGGGGATCGGTGAGGCGTGACCCAGAGAGTGTGCAGGTATGCAGACATCTAGCAAGGCACTTGGCAACATTGACAGAAGCTCTCGGAAACCTCTCCCAATGTTAAACCAGCTGCTGTACAATTCCTTGCTTCATGCCTCAGTTCCCCAAGCCCCTAGGAAGAGATTTAATATTAACTAGACGTTCACCATTGCTTGCCCAGGACGGTTGGGTCGGTGCGTGGCTGGTGTGGGCAGGAATGGTAACAATTACAGTCAGAATTGTTAATAGAAGAGTGGTGAGATCGTGGAACTCGCTACCACAGGGAGTGGTTGAGGCGAATAGCAGAGATGCATTTAAAGGGAAGCTGGATAAACACATGAGGGAGAAAGGAATAGAAGGGTTATGCTGATAGGGTGAGATGAAGAGGGGTGGGAGGAGGCTCGTGTGGAGCATAAACACCGGCACGGAGCAGTGGGCCGAATGGCCTGTTTCGTTGCTGGAGACTCGATGTAATTCCATGTAAGAAGGATGATCCAGTTCTCCGTCTTTCTGGGTTGTTTACATAGGAACATAAGAACAGGAGGAGGCCATTCAGCCCCTCGAGCCTGTTACACAGGAACAGGAGGTGGCCATTCAGCCCCTCGAGCCTGTTACACAGGAACAGGAGGAGGCCATTCAGCCCCTCGAGCCTGTTACACAGGAACAGGAGGAGGCCATTCAGCCCCTCGAGCCTGTTACACAGGAACAGGAGGAGGCCATTCAGCCCCTCGAGCCTGTTACACAGGAACAGGAGGAGGCCATTCAGCCCCTCGAGCCTGTTACACAGGAACAGGAGGAGGCCATTCAGCCCCTCGAGCCTGTTACACAGGAACAGGAGGAGGCCATTCAGCCCCTCGAGCCTGTTACACAGGAACAGGAGGAGGCCATTCAGCCCCTCGAGTCTGTTACACAGGAACAGGAGGAGGCCATTCAGCCCCTCGAGCCTGTTACACAGGAACAGGAGGAGGCCATTCAGCCCCTCGAGCCTGTTACACAGGAATAGGAGGAGGCCATTCAGCCCCTTGAGCCTGTTACACAGGAACATGAGGAGGCCATTCAGCCCTTCAAGTCTGTTACACAGGAACAGGAGGAGGCCATTCAGCCCCTCGAGCCTGTTACACAGGAACAGGAGGAGGCCATTCAGCCCCTCGAGCCTGTTATACAGGAACAGGAGGAGGCCATTCAGACCTTCGAGCCTGTTACACAGGAACAGCAGGAGGCCATTCAGCCCCTCGAACCTGTTCTGCCATTCAGTGAGATCATGGCTGATCTGTACCTGAACTCCACTTACCCGCCTTTGCCCCGTATCCTTTTATACACTTGGCTGGCAAAAATCTATCAATCTGAGATTTAGAATGATTAATTTTGCTAGCATCTGCTGCTTTTTGTGGGGGAGAGTGCCACATTTCTACCGTCACTTCTCTCCTGAATGGTTTGGCTCTGATTTTAAGGTTATGTCCCCTTGTTCCAGACTTCCCCACCAGCAAAAGAGGTTTCTCTCTCTATAGAAACATAGAAAAATAGGAGCAGGATTCGGCCATTTGGCCCTTCGAGCCTGCTCCGCCATTCAATATGCTCATGGCTGATCCTCTATCTCAATACCAGATTCCCTCTCTCTCCCCATACCCCTTGATGGCTTTTGTGTCAAGAAATCTATCTATCTCCTTCTTAATTATATTCAGTGATTTGGCCTCCACTGCCTTCTGTGGTAGAGAATTTCACAGGTTCACCACCCTCTGAGTGAAGAAATTTCTCCTCATCTCAGTCCTAAAATGTCCTACCCCGTATCCTGAGACTGTCCTATCAATTGATCTACCCTATCAATCCCTTTCAAAATCCTAAAAACCTCAATCAAGTCACCCCTGAACCTTCTATATTCCAGGGAACACAAGCCTAGTTTATGTAAGCAAAACACTGCGGATGCTGGAAATCCGAAATAACAACAGAAAATGCTGGAAAAACTCAGCAGGCCAGGGCAACATCCGTGGAGAGAGAAACAGAGTCAATGTTACGGGTCGAAACCCTTCGTCAGAACTGAGAAAAAAAGGGCAGGAAATTAAAAGATTAAAAGGCAGTTTGGGGGCTGGGAAATGGAGGAGGGGATGAAAGAAGAGACAAAATGTTTGTGCCTTTTCCTTTTGTCTCTCTCTCCCACATGGCAGCTGTCTCTCACTCTGCCAACGCATTTCACACTTCATCGAGAGCCATTGTCTGTTTCTTTACCTGTCCTATTACCATCTCGTCTCGCCTTGAATATCTCTTAATGTCTCTTCTCTCATCCCCTCCCCCATTTCCCAGCCCCTGAACTGCCTTTTAATCTTTTCATTTCCTGCCTTATCTCTCAGTTCTGACGAAGGGTTTCGACCAGAAACATTGACTCTGTTTCTCTCTCCACGGATGTTGCCGGGCCTGCTGAGTTTTTCCAGCGTTTTCTGTTGTTATTCCTAGTTTATGTAATCTCTCCTCATAACCTAACCCCTGGAGCCCTGGTAACATTCTGCACGGAGGCTCGGGGGGACAGGGGGCCCTGTGGTGCATCGCTGGCAGATCTCCCAATGGTTGTGCAGTGGTTATGTTGCTGGAATAGTAATCCAGAGGTTTGGGACTAATAATCCAGAGAACGCGAGTTCAGAATCCCACCGTGGGCAGTTTGAGAATTTGAATTCTGTTTAAAAATAAATCTGGAAATAAAAAGCTGGTCGCAGTAAAAGTGACCATGAAACTGTCAGATTGTTGTAAAAACCCATCTTGGTTCACTAATGTCCATTAGGGAAGGAAATCTACCGCCCTAACCCGGTCTGGCCTATATGTGACTCCAGACCCACACCAGCGTGGTTGAGTCTTAGCTGCCCTCTAAGAAACCGTTCAGTTGCATGAAACCTGATTGAAGAGGAAGGCCCACCACCACCACCACCTTCTCAGGGCAACTAGGCATGGGCCATAAATGCCGGGCCTTGCCAGCGACGCCCGCAGCCCCAGAATTAATTTTCAAAAAGAGCTGAAATTTGAAGGGGAATTTATTGCTGCCGAGATTCCATCTCATCCACACTTTTCAGTCAAACCTCGGTATAGTGGGGAGAGAGTGTGTTCAGCACACAACCCCCACCCACGTCACAAGGGAAACATCTGGGGGGTAGTGGGCAGCCCCTGGGATTCCACCCTCGGGAGACCTCGGCCACATTCTGGCCTGAGTTGAGACCTGCTCCTCTTTCAGATGCTGATTGACTGTTTCCAGAACATTCCGCTGTTTATTTTAAGAACATAAGAATTAGGAGCAGGAGTCGACCATACGGCCCCTCGAGCCTGCTCCGCCATTCAATAAGGTCATGGCTGATCATCGACCTCAACTCCACTTTCCTGCCCGATCCCCATATCCCTTGATTCCCAGAGAGTCCAAAAATCTATCGATCTCAGCCTTGAATATACTCAACGGGCGGGATTTTGCCAGCCCTGGGGAGGCGGGTTTGGAGGCCGGACTGCCAGGAAAATGGCAGAATTTGGGGGCGGGTGCCCAACCCACCTCCATGCCATCTTGCCAGGGGGCGGGTAGCCGACCCGTGCCAGGTCCCACCTCCTCGAGGCGGGAAGGGGATTAATGCCAATTAACTGCCTGTTAACAGGTCGTTAACAGGCAGTTTTTTGGCTGATCCCTATTTTGAGCCCTGAAGTGTGGGCTTCCCGACGGCTCCGAACCTCGCCAGAGTCAGCGAGGCGGGCCGTCGGTCTGCGGGAGTCGGAGGGGCCGAGATGTCCGGTGTGCAGGTGAGTGATGGGTGCATGTGTGCAGAGCTAAGTGTGTGAGGTGTGTGTGAAGTGTTTTAATAAGTTTTACTTACCTTTACTTCTTTACTTCTTCCTGCAGGCTTCCTCCCTTCAGGTCTCGGGAGTCCCTCAGCTCACCGGCGCAGAAAGCAGAATGGCCGCTGAACTGTCAAAAGCTGCAGCCTTCTGCTTTCTGGTCAGGAAGGCTTTCTAATTGAGTCTTGAGTAAAGACACAACTTAGAAGACAGATTGTCAGTGATTGACAACTTCACAGAGCTGTCAAACTATGACATTTCATCTGTCAAAAGCTCTTGACAGATGAAACGACACTCGCTGGCGTCACCTGTAACTGGCTTTCCCTTATTTGGCCTGCTGAGCCCACTGGGCGGGCTTAACAAGGTCAATCAAGGGAAAATACCGCGGGTTGGCCACAAGTCAATGGAGGCGGGACTAAAACCCAACAAGTGGGAGTCCCGCCTCCAAAAGCTCCCCATCGACAAAATCCAGCCCATTGACTCAGTATTCACAGCCCTCTGGGGCAGAGAGTTCCAAAGATTCTAGAAGTGGCAGTGATTTGGTTAACAGAAGACCAAGGGTGAAGTTTCCAGTCACTCTTCGAGGGCTGGAAATGACGAACCTCTCTGATAATGTTTAATGGACCAGGTTTAAACTCTGTTCTAAAAAGTTAACTATCGTAAAAAATTCCCATCAGTACAAAGTCCAGTCAGATCGCAGTCGGCCCTCAAACTGTTCCCTGGTGGAAGGGTTCAAACTCCAGGGGTTACGAGTCCAAGTGAAGGAATTAGGCAGAATCAAGGAAGGAGGGGGAACTTTTATACCCGAAGCCAAATCATAGAATCATAAAATCATAGAAATTTACGGCACAGAAGGAGGCCACTCGGCCCATCGTGTCCGTGCCGGCCGACAAAGAGCTCTCCAGCCTAATCCCACTTTCCAGCCCTTGGTCCGTAGCCCTGCAGGTTTCAAGTGAATATCCAAGTACTTTTTAAATGTGATGAGGGTTTCTGCCTCTACCACCCTTTCAGGCAGTGAGTTCCAGACCCCCACCACCCCCTGGGTGAAAACATTTCTCATCAACTCCCCTCTAATCCTTCTACCAATTACTTTAAATCTATGCCCCCTGGTTATTGACCCCTCTGCTAAGGGAAATAGGTCCTTCCTATCCACTCTATCTAGGCCCCTCATAATTCTATACACCTCAATTAAGTCTCCCCTCAGCCTCATCCGTTCCAAAGAAAACAACCCCAGCCTATCCAATCGTTCCTCGAGGCTAAAATTCTCCAGTCCTGGCAACATCCTCATAAATCTCCTCTGCACCCCCTCTCGTGCAATCACATCTTTCCTGTAATGTGGTGACCAGGACTGCACGCAGTACTCTAGCTGAGGCCTAACTAGTGTTTTATACAGTTGAAGCATAACCTCCCTGCTCTTATATTCTAGGTCTCGGCTAATGAAGGCAAGTATCCCGTATGCCTTCTTACCCGCCTTATCTACCTGTCCTGCTACCTTCAGAGATCTGTGGACATGCACTCCAACATCCCTCTGTTCCTCTACTCTTCTCAGTACCCTACCATTTATAGTGTATTCCCTTTCCTTGTTAGCCCTCCCCAAATGCATTACCTCACACTTCTCCGGATTGAATTCCATTTGCAACTTTCCTTCCCACCTGACCAGTCCATTGATATCTTCCTGCAGTCTGCAGCTTTCTTCTTCAAATCAAGTGTGTACCATCTACAAGATGCACTGCAGCAACTCGCCAAGGCTTCTTCGGCAGCACCTCCCAAACCCAAGACCTCTTCCACCTAGAAGGACAAGGGCAGCAGGTGCATGGGAACACCACCACCTCCAAGTTCCCCTTTAAGTCACACACCATCCTGATTTGGAAATATATCGCCGATCTTTCATCGTCGCTGGGTCAAAATCCTGGAACTCCCTCCCTAACAGCACTGTGGGAGCACCTTCACCACATGGACTGCAGCAGTTCAAGAAGGCGGCTCACCGCCACCTTCTCATGGGCAATTAGGGATGGGCAATAAATGCCGTCCTTGCCAGCAACACTCACATCCCATGAACGAATATAAAACAAGTTGTGGGATCAGTTACCTGGGAAGGACATTGAAATGGACAGGAGAGAATTAGCAGGGGGATTGAGGATTAGGTGGGGTTGATCTACAAAGGTTTATTCACCTCCTCCCCTCCACCCCCCGCCCATGTCCCCAAACACTCCGTGCAGGTGAAACAGCAGTGAAATCTCTCAAATCATGGGCACTGTCGAAAACCTTGGCTCTTCCGCGGTAATATCGCTGTTAAATTCCCCACTAAAAATTAGACCTAAAGGGATTTGGGGTAACGGGTTTTAACAACTAGACAAAGGTTATGGCCCTGAAAAACTAATTTTAATTTTGTGGAATTTTACATTTATGCATTTTAATAAAAATTAAAAATTTTAAGAAATTTAACATTTTTAAAATGTTCGAATAAAAGGAGCTTGCTCACTTCTTGGTTTGCTGTCTGTGAGGATTCTGCGTTTTGTTCTTTGTTGGGAATCCCCATTAACTTCAATTACGCGTCGGAAAATCCCAAATTCTCAACACAGAGATCGCTGTGCGAAGCTTACTTCGGGGCCAGCGAGTGAACACCTTTGTTTTGCCACTGACCGCAAATTCCAGGCCATCCGTGGTTTTATTGATCACCTGAAATGGCTGTGAACTTATTATTTGTTCACAGGATGTGGGCATCGCCAGTAAGAACAACATTTATTACCCATCAACTGACTGACTTGCTCGGCCATTTCAGTGTCAACCAGATTGCTGTGGGTCTGGAGTCATGTATAGGCCAGACCGGGTAAGGACGGCAGATTTCCTTCCCTAAAGGACATCAGTGAACCAAATGGAATTTTACAACAATCTGATGTTTTCACAGTTACCTTTACTGATGCTAGCTTTTTATTCCAGATTTATTTAAATTCCCCAGCTGCCGTGGTGGTAGGATTTGAACTCACTGTCGATCATTAGTCCAGGCCCTCTGGATTACTAGCCCAGTGACATTACCACTGTGCTGCCACTCCCGCTGTTGACACAGTTCATTCCAAAATCATGACAATGGAAAATCTAAAACAGGCAGCACAAGAAGAAATGCAACAAACCTTTTTGAATAAGTTATAATTTAATAAATGTCGTCAAGATTCTCAGTTTGGAGGTGGGTTCCCGGGGGTGGAGTGGGGGTGGGGGAAACGAGAAATCTCTTGAACCACCGAGCCCGCTTTTTGAAAGACGCGTTTCATTTCTTTTCAAATCTTTTTTCTCGTGAAAGCATTTCCGCAGAACATTGCTGAACTCCAGTGAGCCACGGCAGTGAAGCGACCCGATCCGAGGCAAGGAAGAGGAGTGAGCGAGAGAGACAGCCGATGTGTGTTTTGAAGAGGCGCGAAGCGTGCGAGGAAATGCAAGCCCTTGACAAACCTTCCTTCCCCCCACCCCCACGGGGGGGGACAGAATGATGTGAATGCCGTCATGGTCTAGTCAGTTAAGGCATGGGCCTGTCGCTCCGAGTCACGCAGACTCGAAGTGGCCCTGAATTCCAGTCCTCGTCCGTGCTGGGGTCCTCAATGCCCCTGAACTACAGAAGGGCATGGTGGGGTAGGGAAAGGTCAGTCAGGTTTTTCCCCCAATTCCTGATCACCCATCCAGTGACTCCAGAAAGGAACACAGAAAGGAGTGTGAGTCTCTCTTTGGGAAACACGATATGTGATAAGTGTAGCATGCTTGGGAGGAACAGGTGACTTTGGACCTATGGTTCCCAAAGCTGTGGGTTGCCTTCGCCGCATGTCTGGGTCTGTTGCAGACTCATTGACAGAGGTCGATTGATTGCTATAATTAGTCAACAACTCCCATTATCGTTGTATCAGGCGACTACCAGGATGGTAGAAGGCGAACTAGTTGGGATCTTGGTCTTAATTCGTCTAGCAATTCCTACGTTCAGACAGATACCTCGGGGCTTAAGGGCAAGCGGGCAGAGGGTCAGGGTGTGAGGAAGTGCTTTAGGACAGAGTTCAGGAGATATTTCTTCACACAGAGTGGCTGGAAGGAACACTGGAACCATTGAATAAACAGCGAGATGGCGGGTGTAACCTCCATTGAATTGACAATGGGACCCATTGACCTGACCCTTGACCTGTGAACCATATGGTGCCAACGCCTGGTAGTTGCTAAGAGAACTTAACAGATTTTATTTGGTTCCTCTCCACCGCCATTAGCCGCGCCATAAGAGTCGGAACTTGCACCAGAATCACCATCACTTCGACCGAACATTGTAAAAACTCAAACACAAGACGCAACAGCAAAGTGTTGACATAATCTGTTTTTTTTTCCCTCTCTTTCTCTCTGTCTCTCTCTATGAACTTGGCCTTTTCTCTGTGGCGCTCTCTTCCCTTTCCGTCCGTGTGTAAGGCGCGAACGCCGACGTTCCCACTCCGCAGCCGGTGGAGAGTTCGAGGTCACTGCCCAGCGCTGGGCTCGGGAAGTGCAGCGACGCGCCCATTTGTTGGGCCGCGGAGGTGGCCAGGGGAGGGACAGAGAGGCTGAAAGGGGCGGCGGAGAGCCCGGGCGAGCTGTTGCTGGAGGACACCAGGCTGCAGCCGTCGCCCGCTGGAGTTCCGAGAGGGCCGGGTCCTTGGGGGAGCAAACTTGGAGCTGGAGGGACAGCCAACAACCGCCCTTGTTCCAGGAGCCTCAGGATGTTACAGGTGGCGGCGGATTCCGAGGTGCCGGGGGAGCGGTTGTCACAGTCTCTGCTTTGATCTTTTTTCTGCTTCGTGCGTCTGTTCTGGAACCAGACTTTGACCTAAACCGCAAAAATATAAAATAAACAGAATCAGGGCGGTAACCAAATGTTAGACCGCAAACACTTTGCATTTATACAGCGCCTCATCAGACAAACAATTGACACCGAGCCACATGAGGAGAAATTAGGACAGGTGAGCAAAAGCTTGGTCAAAGAAGTAGGTTTTAAGGAGCGTCTGAAAGGAGGAGAGATAGAGAGGCGGAGAGGTTTGGGGAGGGGATTCCGGAGCTTAGGGCCCAGGCAGCTGAAGGCACGGCCGCCAATGGTGGAGCGATTATAATCGGGGATGCTTAAGAGGCCAGAATTAGAGGAGCGCAGAGATCTCGGAGTGTTGTGGGGCTGGAGGAGGTTACAGAGATAGGAAGGGGCGAGGTCATGGAGGGATTTGAAAACAAGGATGAGAATTTTAAATTACATAGGATATAGAGCACAGAAACAGGCCATTCGGCCCAGCCAGTCCATGCCGGCGCTTATGCTCCACTCGAGCCTCCTCCCGTCTTTCTTCATCTAACTCTATCAGCATAACCCTCTATTCCCTTCTCCCTCATATGCTTTTCTAGCCCCCCGCTTAAATGCATCGATACTGTTATCCGGAGATGAAGGGGTTGTCTTATGAGGAAAGGTTGAGCCGGTTGGGCCTTTACTCACTGGAGTTTAGAAGAATGAGAGGTGATCTTATTGAAACATATAAGATTCGGAAGGGGCTTGACAGGGTAGATGCAGGGAGGATGTTTCCCCCCGTGGGGGAATCTAGAACTAGGGGGCATAGTTTCAGAATAAGGAGGCACCCATTTAAACAGAGATGAGGAGGAATTTCTTCTCTGAGGGTTGTGAATCTTTGGAATTCTCTTCCCCAGAGAGCTGTGGAGGCTGGGTCATTGAATATATTTAAGGTGGAGATAGACAGAATTTTGAAAGGTGAGGGAGTGAAGGGTTATGGGGAGCGGGCAGGGAAGTGGAGCTGAGCCCAAGATCAGATCAACCATGATCTTATTGAATGGCGGAGCAGGCTCGAGGGGCCGAATGACCTACTCCTGCTCCTACGTCTTGTATGTTCTTATACGTTCTTATTAAGGTGTTGGTGGACTGGGAGTCAATGTAGGTCAGCGAGGACAGGGGGTGATGGGTGAACGGGACTTGGTGCGAGATCGGACACGGAAGTTTACGAAGGATATCTCTACACTCCAGTACTGAGGGAGCGCTGCACTGTCGGAGGCGCAGTCTTTCGGATGAGACGCTAAACCGAGGCCCCGTCTGCCCTCTCGGGTGAATGCGAAAGATCCCATGGCCACTATTACGAAGATTCTCCTCAACCACGTTTGGCTTTGAAGTGAATGTAAAGGAAATTGGGGCGGGGTGTATAATGTGCGGCTATTTCGACATCGCCCGTATTACACTAGCGCACATAGTTAAAATTACTCTCAATAAAAGGAGAGTTTTCATAGAATGATTGAAATTACAGCACAGGAGGAGACCATTCGGCCCCCAGTGCCAGTGCCAGTGTCAGTGCCGGCACTCTCTCCTGTATCCCCATTCCTCCCAGATCCTTTTATATTCTTCCTTTTCAAATATTGATCCCATTCCCTTTTAAGTGATGTTCTAGTCTCTTCCCTCAATAGCCACTTGTGGTGAAGCATTCCATGGTCCAATAGTCCTCAGTTCAAAAACCTTCTTTCTCCCTTCCACCTTGGTTCCTCCAGCGAGAATCCACGATCTCCATCCCCTTGTTCCCTCCTCGCTCACCAGTGAAAAGAATCTTACACTGTTTACCCACAGTAAAGTCCCCAGGTTTCTCTCACCCCTTTACTGGCTGCTCCTCTCTCGGCATCTCAATCCCTGCAACCCCCAGTCCCCAGTTTCTCTCTCTACCCCACCCCCATACACAATCCCCCAACTCCCAATCCCCAGTCCCTCTCTCTACCCCCAAGTCCCTGACCACCATTATCCAGTCCCCTTCTCTCTTCCCAAGCCCCCATCCCCTCATCCCCCCAATTCCCAATCCCCAGACTTCCTCTCCCTCCACCCAGAGTCCCAATTCCCCCGCTCCCCCACCGCCCATCCCTTGCCACCCACTCTTTACCCCCCTCCCCAGAGCCCCAATCCCCTGCCCCCGAGTTCTTGTTCACCCTCTCCCAACCCAGCTCCACCCCCTCCCCACTCCGTCTCTCTCTCTCTCCCTCTCTCAAAGTCCCGCCTGTTTTTTCCCACCAGCCAGTCCTATTTCCAGTCACCCGGCGGGGGAGGGGGGGGTGACAGCACCAATCCGAACGCTTTTCTGTGATGGTAGCCAGTGACACCACGGATCGGTGGAACATGAAGGAGCGAAGTTCTCCCGGGCGCCTTGCAGCCGTGTCCGGGAGACTCATCCCCCATTCTGGGAGACTCCCGGACAATCAGGTTTATAACGCAGTGCTGGACTAATAATCCAGGGAACGCAAATTCAAATCCCACCACGGCAGTTTGAGAATTTGAACTCATTCTAAAGAAAATTTGGAAATAAAAAGCTGGGCTCAGTAAAAGTGACCATGAAGAGGTCAGACTGTCTTGACAAAGGGTTTGACCTGAAACGTTGACTCTATTTTCTCTCCACGGATGTTGCCTGGCCTGCTGAGTTTTTCCAGCATTTTCTGTTGTTATTTCTGGTCTTAAAAACCCAGCTGGTTCTCTAATAGGGAAGGAAACCTGCCGTCCTTGCCCCGTCCGGGCCTACGTGTGACTTCAGTCCCACACCAACGTGGCTGACTCTCAACTGCCCTCTGAAGTGGTCTCGCAAGCCATTCAGTTCTATCAAAACTGTTACCAGCTGTTGAAGGCCCACCACCAACTTCTCAGGGCAACCAAGGATGGGCAATAAATGCCGGCCTTGCCAGCGACGCCCACATCCCCAGAATGAATGAAAACAAACTGAAGGCACACTCCTGGTATGGACACTAACTAAATATTCACACTATGTAACGTAACGTAATACACTCAAAGCATGCTAAATATACATAGAAACATAGAAGATAGGAGCAGGAGTAGGCCATTCGGCCCCTCGAGCCTGCTCCGCCATTCAATGAGATCATGGCTGATCATCCAAACTCAGTACCCTGTCCCTGCCTTCTCCCCATACCCCTTGATCCCTTTAGCTTTAAGAAATATATTTAACTCCTTCTTGAATATATTTAATGAATTGGCCTCCACTGCCTTCTGTGGTAGAGAATTCCACAGGTTCGCCACTCTCTGGGTGAAGAAATTCCTCCTCATCTCAGTCCTAAATGGCTTACCCCTTATCCTTAGACTGTGACCCCTGGTTCTGGACTCCCCGACCATCGGGAACATCCTTCCTGCATCTAGTCTCTCTAGTCCGGTTAGAATTTTATAAGTTTCAATGAGATACCCTCTCATTCTTCTCATACACACTATATCACATCAGAGCACAACAAACCCATCATCGCACCACCTTATAAATACACCACAAAGTCAACAACTTTTATTTATACTGCACCTTTAAAGTAGTAAAGCATCCCAAGGTGCTTCACAGGAGCGATTATCAAACAAAATTTGACACCGAGCCACATAAGGAGATATTAGGACAGGTGACCAAAAGCTAGGTCAAAGAGGTCGGTTTTAAGGAGCGTCTTAAAGGAGGAGAGACTGGCGGAGAGGTTTAGGGTGGGAATTCCAGAGCTTAGGGCCCAGGCATCAGAAGGCATGGCCATCAATGGTTGAGTGATTATAAACAGGGATGCTCAAGAGGTCAGGGTTAGAGGAGTGCAGAGATCTCAGGGTGGGGGGTTGTGAAGCTGAAGGAGATTACAGAGATAGGGCTGGATTTTCCCAGCGGAGGCGGGTCTGCGTTGGGTTAGTTGTTTGGCGGGTTCCAGTCCCGCTGCCGGTTTCAGCTGCACTGAGATAATGATTTTCATTTAACTGGGCTTATTAAGCCTGCTGTGGGTGTTACCCAGCCCGATCAGTGGGTTCGGGTCTGCTGCTCGCCTCTGCTGACGTCTTCGATTCAGCTGCATTTAAGGGGCCCATGCAGCCTTGTGGTTTTAGTAACTTTCTGATGCTCCCGAGTTCTATCTGTGCGAGATGACTGCTCCAAGTACCAAGGCTTCGCCCCGCTTTGATGATGACTCCCTCCGTGCTCTTGTGGAGGGAGTGAGAGGGCGCAATGAGGTAATATTCCCATCCTCTGGACGGAGGAAGCCTCCTCAGCAAACCAAGGCAGCCTGGCTGCAAATTGTTGAGGAGGTGAGCTCCAGGTCTTTGTGTGGTCGCATCTGGGTTCAGTGCAGGTAAAGGTTCAATGAACTGCTACGCTCAGCAAAAGTGAGAACAGGAAACTTTCTTTTATCCGGCACAGACGGGACCGATGTGGTGCCGGTTCATTAAAAATTCCGGATAACCGAACGCTATAGTAAAAGATACGGAGCTAAGAGCTCCGTATAAAGCAACAAACCCTGTTGCTTAGCAACGGGTTCAAAACAACGTCCACAAGTTGCAAGCGTCTCTGTAGCTTAGCAACAGCTGCAGCCACACCCTTGCACAGCAACACATGGAGCAAGGCAAGTAATAAAAGTTACCTGAACCTACTCCTGAATTTTGCCGGTTAACCGACATTTCCGGTTATTTAGAGGCCGGTTAATCGAAAGTTTCCTGTATCACATCACACTTACCCTCAATCTGCTTCCCATCTCCTCTCATCACCAGCACTCTGCATTGTCAACCTACTCCTGCACATCCCAACTTACCCTTACATCCCTTGCACCCTTAACCATCCCTCTCTCTCTGTACACAATCACATCACTATTCCACTATGCTGCCTTCACACTCGCTATCACTGTTATGCAATGACAACAACTAACAATGCACAGGGAGGGGCCTTGGTATTGGCACCTCACTCCATCTTTGTCTCCCTCTAAGCATCTACGCTATGGACTCTCTTCACTCACTCCAACATTCTCACTCAAACTCCACTTGTGTCCCTCACTGCAGGAAAAGAGAGCCTACAATAAGAGGGAGAGGGGGAGGACAGGAGGAGGGCCACCTTCCATGGCGCATTTAACCAACGCTGAGGAGGCTGCTATCGAGATCGATGGAGGTGCCGAGGAGCTGGAAGTGGGGGACGGAGAGACGGGCGCAGTAGAGCAAGCTGGTGACAGAATAGATTTGCAACCCACTCATTTAGATTTCATGAGTGACTGATATGGCATCTGATGTTCATACAGATTGAGTTATGATCTGCATAAGTTGATGTGCCTGCGACGTTAATATCACATGTCTAAACTCATGCCTTTACTCCCCCACAGGACCATCGAGAGCCCCCCTCCCCACTGTCCAGGAGGAAGAGCCGGACGACTCCTCAGAGGAAGCGACAGCCTCTGAGGGAGCAGCGTCACCAGAACTCAGCGCCCCCAGCACCAGTGCAGAAACGCACACCTCAGCGGGGACTTCGCGAGATAGAGTAGTGCTGTCATCTGGTGTATCACAGCTCACAAGTGACCATCAGCAGATGGTGGAGACAGGAACGGCAGTGGAGAGTCCTCGTCGGAGGTCGCAGGGTGCTCCTAGCTCTGTTCAGATGCATGTGGACCCTGTGCCTCTGGGGCCATCCAGAAAAAGAGCGGTGCTGGAACTTCAGGAATAAGTGCACGAGTCTCTGACAGGGTTTGCATCCAGGGTAACTGCGAGTGCGCAGAGAATGGAGGAGTCCATCTCAAACATGAGCAATGCCGTGGTGCACGCAGTGGCGAATATAGGTGCCACCATGGAAAGGATGGCAACCTCCATGGAGGACATAAATCGCCAGACACACGAGAACATGGTGACTCTTCTAAATAGATGGTCTGCTATGGAGGATAGATGGGCATCTATTGAGGAGAGACACCAGAGGTACATGGACGTCCCCATTATGAGGAATGTCAGCACAGAAATGGGACTTCATGGCCCTACTGATGTGCAGCAAGGTGCTCTCCAGCTACTTGCTAGCAGTGAAGTGCGGGTGACCCATGTAGGGATGTTGGTGGTCAACAACCAGGAAGTGTGAGCTCCTTTCCAAGCGCTCACACTCCCATGCCACTGTGGAGCCCTCGGTCAGAGCCTTTCATCTGCAGTGATGGTGGTGAGAGTGATAGGAACCCACAGTTTATTATACAGCTGCTCTATGGTGTGTAATGGAGGTCGTGCAAACACTCATTTCCATGTGCCAGCCACATGTGTTTGCTGCGTAAAGTTGCACAGCAGACCACAAAGATTCTGGAGACCCTGGCTGGTGTGTACTGTAGGGCTCCACAAGATCTGTCGAGGAATCTGATCGCATTTTGAGCAAGCCTATGGTTTGCTCTATGATAAGTCAGGTGGAAATCTGGCTCACACTGTAGCGCTCCTCAGCTTCGTTTGATGGCTTCCTCAATGGTGTCATTAGCCACTTTTTCAGGGGATAGCCCTTGTCTCCAAGGAGCCACCTGGAAAGTTGGTTTGGCGGATTGAAGAGTGGAGGCACAGTAGACTGGCGCAGGATGAAGGAGTCATGGCAACTGCCAGGGTACTTTGCACAAACATGCATAATGTTCTTCCTGTGGTTACACGCCAGCTGGACGTTAAGGGAGTGGAAGCCCTTGCGGTTCACAAATATAGCTGGGTTGTGATGGGGTGCCCCAATAGCCACATGTGTGTAGTCTACAATGCCCTGCACCCTTGGCAAGCCTGCCATATTTGCAAAGCCAACCGCACACGCGGTAACACTTGCTTCATCCGTGGAGAAATGGATGTAATTGTGCGCTTTTGCCAAGAGGGCATCGGTAACCTGCGTGATGCAAGTGTGTGCGGCTGACTGGGAGATGCCGCTGATGTCTGCTGTTGATCCCGAAGCAAAGAAATTGAGTGCGGTGGTGACTTTGACAGCCACTGGTAAGGGGTGTCCACCCGCTCCTCTGGGCTCCAGGTGTTGGTGCAGCATTGCGCAGATGTCAGCGACTACCTCTCGCGAAAGTCTAAGGCTCCTTTGGCACTGCTGCTCACTCATGTTGAGGAAGCTCATCCTCGGCCTGTAAACCCTGTGTTGGGGGTATCTCCTGCGGCAAGGTGCAGCCCTGCGCTGACACCCTCTGCCCTGTGCAGCATCAGGTGGCTGAGGAGGAGGATGGCGCTCCTGTTGTTGCTGCTGCTGTTGTGCCCAGTTCTGCTGCTGCTGCTGCTCTTCCTCCGATTCGGAGGACCAGGATGAGAGGATATAAATGGTTCCCATTCTGCTGCTATATATCTCAGTTGAGGAAGAGATGTTATAAGCGCTCAGTCAGTGTGGGGAGAGGTTATTCCAAGGTGGTCACAATGCATATGGATCTCAGATTAAACACTCACAAGCTCAATACACCTGCAAAATGTGTTCCAAAACCTCAAAACAGGAAGTTCTGCCATCTGAAAGTGAACTGATGTTGCAGGTCAGCTTCTATGCAGAAGGTGCAGCTGTCAACTATTCAGCTTGTTGCAATACCCAGCACAATCAGCTGGCGTGTTTGCCGAATGACGTGGAACACGCTGAAAATGGTGCAAAATGGAAAACGCCTCCCAAAGTAGGATTATCCCGGCAGTTATCAAGCTGTTAACTGCCTTAAGTGGCTCTCCCACTGCCGCTTGGTGTTTGGTCTGATTGGTACTCACAGGCCCGACACTCTGTAAATTAGCATGTATGTGGGATGCTGGCGAGTTCACAACCCGCTGCCAATCATTTTGATTTTAAATCCGGACCCACCTCCAAACCCGCCCTCTGATGACATGCATTACCTTTATTCCATAGAAACATAGAAGATAGGAGCAGGAGTAGGCCATTCGGCCCCTCGAGCCTGCCCCGCCATTCAATGAGATCATGGCTGATCATCCAAATTCAGTACCCTGTCCCTGCCTTCTCCCCATATCCCTTGATCCCTTTAGCCTTAAGAAATATATCCAACTCTTTCTTGAATATATTTAATGAACTGGCCTCCATCGCCCTCTGTGGCAGAGAATTCCACAGGTTCACCACTCTCTGGGTGAAGAAATTCCTCCTCATTTCAGTCCTAAATGGCTTACCCCTTATCCTTAGACTATGACCCCTGGTTCTGGACTCCCCGGCCATCAGAAACATCCTTCCTGCATCTAGTCTGTCCAGACCTGACAGAATTTTATAGGTTTCGATGAGATCCCCTCTCAATCTTCTAAACTCCAGTGAGTATAAGCCCAATTGACACAATCTCTCCTCGTACGTCATTCCTGCCATCCCAGGTATCAGCCTGGTGAGTCTTCACTGCACTCCCTCCATGGCAAGAACGTCCTTCCTCAGGTAAGGTGACCAAAACTGCACACAATACTCAAGGTGCGGTCTCACCGAGGCCCTGTACAACTGCAGCAAGACATCCTTGTTCTTGTACTCGAACTCTCTTGCTACGAAGGCCAACATACCATTTGCCTTCTTAACCGCCTGCTGCACCTGCATGCTTACCTTCAGCGACTGGTGCACAAGAACACCCAGGTCTCTTTGCACTTCCCCTTCTCCCAATCTATTGTCATTCAAATAATAATCTGCATTCCTGTTTTTGCCACCAAAGTGGATAACCTCACATTTATCCACATTATAGTGCATTTGCCATGTTTCTGCCCAATCACCCAACATGTCCAAATCATCCTGGAGTTTCATGACATCCTCCTCACAGCATATCCTCCCACCCAGCTTTGTGTCGTCTGCAAATTTGGAGATATTACATCCAATTCCCTCGTCCAGATCATTAATATATATTGTGAACAGCTGGGGTCCTAGGACCGATCCTTGCAGTACCCCACTAGTCACTGCCTGCCACTCGGAAAACGACCCGTTTATTCCAACTCTTTGCTTTCTGTCCGCCAACCAGTTCTCTATCCAAGTCAATACCTTGCCCCCAATCCCATGTGCCTTAATTTTGCACGCTAATCTCTTATGCGGGACCTTATCGAAAGCCTTCTGAAAGTCCAAATACACCACATCCACTGGTTCTCCCGTATCTATTTTACCAGTTACATCCTCAAAAAATTCCAGTAGATTAATCAAGCATGATTTACCTTTTGTAAATCCATGTTGACTTTGTCCGATCCTGTCACTGCTTTCCAAGTGCTCTGCTATTACATCTTTTATAATGGACTCTAGCATTTTCCCCACTACCGATGTCAGGCTTACCGGTCTATAATTCCCCGCTTTTTCTCTACCACCTTTTTTGAACAGTGGGGTAACATTAGCTACCCTCCAATCCATGGGTACTGTTCCAGAGTCTATCGAGTTCTGGAAGATGACCAGCAATGCATCTACTATTTCTAGGGCCACTTCCTTAAGTACCCTGGGATGTAGATTATCAGGCCCTGGGGATTTATCGGCCCTCAGTCCCATCAATTTTCCTAACACCATTTCCCTACAAATACTGATTTCTTTCAGTTCCACCCTTTCATCAGTCTAGCTCGGGTCGTTAAAATCACCCAGTGTCACTGCCCTGTTGTTCTTACATGTCTCTCTGAACTATCTCGCCCTCGATCTCACCCACACTGGTCTGTAATGTACGTCATGACTTTTACCATTTTTCTTGCTATTTCTTAATTCTATCCATATAGATTCTATCTTAATGCAACCTCTTAGGTCATCCTTAAGTTGTAAAGCGGTGATAGACTCATTCACTAATAATGCCACCCCACTCCCCTCACCCTCTGAAAATCTTAAAAACAGGACATTAAGCTCCCAGTCCTGTAGAAACCCAAGACACATTCCCGTTATAAATATTGTTCTTTTCCCTCCATGGTTATTAATGCTTTTAACTCTCCAATTTGTTTTGAATACTTTGTGCCTTCACATATATACCACTCAACCCAGACGCCAATTTTTTGGAACATTGACCATTATATCGCTTCCCTGGTTTTCTCATTTAATACTTGAATGGGATGTGGGCATCGCTGGCAAGGCCAGCATTTATTGCCCATCCCTAATTGCCCTCGAGAAGGTGGTGGTGTGTGACTTGGAGGGGAACTTGGAGGTGGTGGTGTTCCCATGCGCCTGTTGCCCTTGTCCTTCTAGGTGGGAGAGGTCGCGGGTTTGGGAGGTGCTGCCGAAGAAGCCTTGGCGAGTTGCTGCAGTGCATCTTGTAGATGGTACACACTGCAGCCACGGTACGCCGGTGGTGGAGGGAGTGAATGTTTAAGGTGGTGGATGGGGTGCCAATCAAGCGGGCTGCTTTGTCCTGGATGGTGTCGAGCTTCTTGAGTGTTGTTGGAGCTGCACTCATCCAGGCAAGTGGAAAGTATTCCATCACACTCCTTACTTGTGCCTTGTAGATGGTGGAAAGGCTTTGGGGAGTCAGGAGGTAAGACACTCGCCGCAGAATACCCAGCCTCTGGCCTGCTCTTGTTGCCACAGTATTTATGTGGCTGGTCCAGTTAAGTTCCTAGTCAATTCCCAACAAGTACATCAAAACCCCACTAAAGTTCACTAAGAAATACAGAACAGTAAACCAACAAACTCAAACACGTACAACCTACCAAAATACGTCCATCAAATGCAACAAGGAACCAAACAAAATACGCCAAGAATCCATTAAAAATACACCAACAAACCCAGCAGATTATACTAAACAAATCAAAATATACCAACAAATCCGTCAAAAAACAGCAACTGAAATATAGCAACAAGTTTATTAAATGCAGCGACAAACCACAATGATTACAGGGAAAAGCAGATAACAAATGCATCGAGATATCCCAATAAACACATTGGCCTGGAGTTTGCAGTCCTGATGACAATGAACTGGCAGCGTTCGCGGTCATTTCACCTTTGAAACTGACCGCAAATTTGGGATTTAGCGCATGCTCAGACTAATGCGGAAATCTTAAAGTTGCGGACTGTCATTGACCGCTCCAACACAGGCTACGCTGTGCCACCCTCACCCCGGACCTCCCCTCCCCCACCACCCACCAAGCTGGCAATCAGTGAAATCTCTCAGATCAGGGAAACTGACTAAATCTTCGGTTCTTCCACGGTAAATACGCTGTTAAATTCACCACTATAAGTTAGATCCAAAGGGATTAGATGTAACTGGGGTTTTAACAGCGTATTGACTGCTAAACAGCGGCACTAAAGCATGGCGAAGAAGCACTACTGGCGCGAATTCATGAACTCATTTCTCTTATCTGGAAGGAGGAGAGCATGCCAGGGGATCTCAGAGACGCCGTAATTGTGACCATTTTCAAGAAAGGTGACAAGTCCGATTGCGGTAATTACAGAGGAGTTTCCCTGCTGTCTGCCACAGGGAAAGTCATCGCAAGAATCCTCCTCAATCGCCTTCTCCCAGTGGCCGAAGAGCTCCTCCCACAGTCGCAATGTGGATTCCGCCCACTAAGGGACACAATGGACATGATCTTCACCACACGTCAATTACAAGAGAAATGCAGGGAACCGCACCAACCGCTATACATGGCCTTCTTTGATCTCACAAAGGCCTTCGACACTGTCAACTGTGAGGGATTATGGAGTGTCCTCCTCAAATTCGGCTGCCCTAAGAAGTTTGTTACCATCCTCCGCCTGCTTCACGATGACATGCAAGCCGTGATCCTGACCAACGGTTCCACCACAGACCCAATTCACGTATGAACCGGGGTCAAGCAAGGCTGTGTCATCGCACCAACACTCTTCTCGATCTTCCTTGCTGCAATGCTCCATCTCACCCTCAGTAAGCTCCCCGCTGGAGTGGAGATAATTTACAGAACAAACAGGAAACTGTTCAACCTCCATTGCCTCCAGGCCAGATCCAAGGTCGTCCCATCCTCTGTCGTCGAATTACAGTATGCAGACGACGCTTGCGTCTGCGTTCACTCGGAGGTCGAACTCGAAACCATCGTCAACCAAAGCGTACGAGAGCATGGGCCTTACACTAAACATCCGTAAGACAAAGGGCCTCTACCAACCTGCCCCTGCTACACAGTACTGCCCCCCGATTATCAAAATCCACGACAAGGCCTTGGACAACGTGGACCACTTTCCATACCTCGGGAGCCTACTGTCAACAAGGGCAGACGTCGATGATGAAGTCCAACACCACCTTCATGTGCCAGTGCAGCCTTCGGTCACCTGAGGAAGAAAGTGTTTGAAGACCAGGACCTCAAACCCGGCACTAAGCTCATGGTCTACAGAGCAGCAGTGATACCCGCCCTGCTGTATGCCTCAAAGACATGGACCATGTACAGCAGCCACCTCAAAGCACTGGAGAGGGACCACCAACGCTGCCTCTGCAAGATCCTGCAAATCCACTGACAGGATAGGCGCACCAACGTCAGTGTTCTTGCTCAGGCCAACATCCCCAGCATCGAAGCTTTGACCATGCTCAATCGGCTCCGATGGACGGGTCACATTGTCCGCATGCCCGATACGAAACTCCCAAAACAAGCGCTCTACTCAGAGCTCCTGCACAGCAAGACAGCCCCAGGTGGGCAGAGGAAACGCTTCAAGGACACCCTCAAAGCCTCCTTGAAAAAGTGTAACATCCCCACTGACACCTGGGAATCCCTGGCCCAAGACTGCCCAAAGTGGAGGAGAAGCATCCAGGAAGGCGCCGAACACCTTGAGTCTCTTCGCCGGGAGCAAGCGGAAGCCAAGCGCAGGCAGCGCAAGGAGCGCACGTCAACCCAAGCACCCCACCCACCCGTCCCTTCAACCACCGTCTGCCCCACCTGTGACAGAGACTGTAGGTCCCACATTGGACTCATCAGTCACCTGAGAACTCATTTTTAATGTGGAAGCAAGTCATCCTCGGTTCCAAGGGACTGCCAAAGAAGAGAAGACTGCTAAACAAAGGTTATGGCCCTGAAAAACTAATTTTAATTTTATGCAGTGTGAAATTTAACCATTTTAAAATTAAAGGAGGAAAAATTCGGTATCGCCCCATTTGGGGCGCTATTATTGGCGGAGCGCAGTTTAGCGCCTGGTGCTAATTATCGCCTCCGACAGCAAACTTGGCTTCTATCGCCCCTGGAGGTGATTGGAGCGCTGAATCAGGCGCTACACACCTCTCTTAAGGCGCTAAGGCCGAGGAGCGAGGCGCTACCTCACAGCGCTGGCGAAGCTCATGTGATTTCAGTCAGCAATGGAACACAGACACACTGGCACCGTCCAATTCTTAAAGGGGAGTTCTGACGAATGGTCATCGACCTGAAACGTTAAACCTGTTTCTCTCTTCACAGAGGCTGCTTGACCAGCCGAGTTTCTCCTGCATTTTCTGCTTTTATCTTAAAGAGGAGGGTTGATCTTGCTCTCCATCCACATCCTGTTCATTGCAGCCTTGAATCTCGGCCTGAATCTCAGCCTGGAGAGACCTGTACATCAAATCTGCTGGAAAGAACAATGGAGAGGACCAGGGAAAGAGCTCAGAGTGCAGACCCCACAGTCTCTTCTAAATCGATGAAGGGCAAATCAAAACCAACCTGCAAAGTGCTGCTCAGTACCCAAAACTCCTTCACACAGCGTTGAATCTCTCCAGAAGTCTCTCTCTCTCTCTCTCTCAGAATGTGTGGTGCAAAAATGTCACCGACAAAAAAAGGCAGGAAGCGGTCGCCTTTAAATAGCGCTCCCCCAGTCCCTTTCTGACAGCAAAACGCTCCCCTCAACCTGTCGTTGCTAGTGGCAGGCGGTAAGGCAGGGGGCGCCACTCAATATCCGGTCCGGGGCGCTAACAGGGCGTTGCGCACTCGACTGATGTCACAATCTGTCGGCGCAGGAGATCATGGCGGTAGTGTTTAGCGCTGCCGCAAAATGTCTAGTTAATTTCGCGAGCGGCGCAGATATCGCTGTGCCCGGGCACTAGTTGCTTTGCGCCCCACTTGGTGCTAACGGGAGGCGCAAACAACTGAAATTTTCCCCCAAAATGTTTAAGAAACTTAAAAAAATTGTTCATCTTTTTTTAAAGTTTGTTCATCTTTATTTCAGGTTTGACTTTTCCCCATGTGAGAGCCCCAATCTTTGTTTTGCTCTCTAACATTTTTTAAATGTTAGAATTTTAAGAGCTTACTCACTTCCTGCTTTGCTGTCTGTGAGAATTCTGCCTTTTGATTGGCTGCTTAGACAGCCTGTTGACGTCACAGCGGCTCGCACTATGGGATTCCCACTATGCTACACTGATTTGAATTGCGTGACGGAAAGCCGGAACTTCTCGACAGAGATCGCGAGATCTTTGTGCGAAGCTTTCTCCGGGGCCAGCAACAAACACCTTCGCTTCGCCGCCGACCGCAAATTCCGGGGCACAGACAAGTATCATAAATCCACGAAAATAAATAAATGATCACTAATACGTGCAACAACACACCCCAATTGGAGCAACAAACCAACAGAAATAAACCATTAAAATCCAAATAACTTGTCAAAATAGACCAAGAAACCAGCAAACCTACACCAGTACCCTGTGAAAATACACCTTCAAAATACAACAACCCACAGAAATACACCAATACGCCATCAAAATACGCCACAAATTCATCAAAATACCCACAGAAATATACCAGTTGACGTAATAAAACTCACTACGGACTTGGTTTGAGCATAAAGCAAGGCTTTAATCAACTTGTTTCAGAACATGGAGGTCTAGTTATACTTCACTAGTTCCTTGTCTTACAAAATGTCCCTGGAAAGCTGGGCCCACGCCCGAGTATTTATACTCCTTGGACGGCGCCACCAGCTGGCCGTCCAGTGTTATTTCATGAGTAGTTTCTTGATAAATGATGAGATTTATAACACCAGTCATGTCAAAATACAAGTAACTGTACTATATATGATCAAACTGATCAAAGTATAACATAGCCATCAAAATAACTCAAGAATCCCATATACACACACCGCAACAAACTCCTCACAATACACCACAAAAAACCAACATAATTCACCAACATGCCAATGGAAATACATAACCAGTCCCAGCCAATTGATCAGCAAAACCACAAAAGTACATAAAAATAAAGTTACAAAATACAACAAACCCACCAATGAATCCATCAAAACACACCAATAAATCTAATCCCAATGGAGTGACAACTCAATGTAAATACACCAATAAGACACATAAATAAACACCCTCAACCCTCCAAAAATACACGAAAAAACACCAACAAAACCATAGAATACATCAAACCAATGACGATACGCCGAACACAATACACCAAGAAATGCAACATCTTTAAAGTAATATAACGGGTCGGAGTGTGCTGTGAACGGTGAATGAACAGCACCAGGCATTGGTTAGACTTGCACTAGTCCAGTTTCCATGGGGTTGTGCACTGGAAGTTGCTATAAGTGGGATATCCGAACAGCGCATCGCCCTCCACAACTGCGACTTGTGTCAACAGGGCAAGCAACTGTGTACTTCCTTAAGCTGTCAGTTTGAAAAATCATTAATGAGCAGCGTAGAGTCTGAACCAGGAACGTAAGTTACAGGCCTGGAGTTTCCAAAAGTAAAAGCTGCCATGAACTAGTGCAATTGGGCAGCACATTAGAACTGGCCCTTCCTTCTTAGGGAGCAAGTTTTTGACTAATGTAGTGGCGCTTCTTAGTTTCCAAACAGGCAGCCACTGAGCTGTGGGGTTTTTAACAACGAGTAGACGCGTGTCGAAGTAAAACGTTCCCAAACGTAGCTTTGTCTTTTAAACTGTTTACTATAACACTTAACAAACGGAATTACAAAGCAAACACGTATAAACGAACACGGTCAAAAACTGTACTGCTCCAAACCTCACAACTTCTGCCTCCTTCAACCACGTGCAGTTTAAACTGTAAAATGGCTGCACCCATGTGTGGCTTAGGGACTGTTCCATTGTGGCAAGAATGAAGGGGGTGTCTCGGACTATACTACTGGAGCAAGAAAATAGGGGGTTTCTTAATACAATAAGTCGGTCAGGTAAATTAACTGTATTATGCCATTTAACCACTATTTTAAAGTATTTTCTTAAGCTTTTATGGCTCTTACACATAGATTTTATAAAAATATAACAAACCCAACAGAACTCAACAAAATACAACATAAGAACGTAAAAAACAGGAGCAGGAGTAGGCCATTCGGCCCCTGGAGCCTGCTTCACCATGCAATAAGATCATGGCGGATCTGATCTTGGCCTCAACTCCACTTTCCCGCCAGCTCCCCATAACCCATGACTCCCGTGTAACTCAAATGTCTGTCTATCTCTGCCTTGAATATATTCAATGACTCCACCTCCACAGCTCTCTGGGGTAGAGAATTCCAAAGATTCATGACCTTTTGAGAGAGGAAATTCCTCCTCATCGCCGTCTTAAATGGGCGACCCCTTATCCTGAAACTATGCCCCCTCATTCTAGATTCCCCCACGAGGGTAAACATCTTCCCAGCATCTACCCTGTCGAGCCCCCTCAGAATCTTATATGTTTCAATAAGATCCCCTCTCATTCTTCTAAACTCCAATGAGTGTCGGCCCAGCCTGCTCAACCTTTCTTCATAAGACAACCCCTTCATCCCAGGAATCAACCTCGTGAACCTTCTCTGAACTGTCTCCAATGCAAGTATATCCCTCCTTAAATAAGGAGACCAAAACTGTATGCAATACTCCAGGTGTGGTCTCACCAACGCCCTGTACAGTTATAGCAAGACTTCCCTACTTTTATACTCCATCCCCCTTGCAACAAAGGCCAACATTCCACTTGCCTTCCTAATTAATTGCTGTACCTGCATGCTAACTTTTGTGTTTCATGTATGAGGACCCACAGATCCCTCTGTACCGCAGCATTATGTAGTCTCTCTCCATTTAAATAATAATTTGCTTTTTGTTTTTCCTATCAAAGTGGATAACCTCACATTTTCCCACATTATACTTCATCTGCCAAATTTTTGTCCACTCACTTAAACTATCTATATCCCTTTGCAGACTCTGTGTGTCCTCCTCACAACTTGCTTTCCCACCTATCTTTGTATCATCAGCAAATTTGGCTACATTACACTCGGTCCCTTCATCCAAGTCATTAATATAGATTGTAAATAGTTCAGGCCCCAGCACTGATTCCTGTGGCACCCCACTAGTTACAGATTGTCAACCTGAAAATGACCCATTTATTCCAACTCTCTGTTTTCTGTTAGTTAGCCAATCCTCTATCGAATCTAATATATTACCCCCAACACCGTGAGCTCTTATCTTGTGCAACCTTTTATGTGGCACCTTATCGAATGCCTTCTGGAAATCCAAATACACTAAATCTACTGGCTCCCCTTTATCCACCCTACTCATTACATCCTCAAAGAACTCTAGTAAATCTGTCCAACACAATTTCCCTTTCATAAAATCATGCTGACTCTGCTTGACTGTATTATGATTTTCTAAATGTATGAGAGATTGGGTCGATTGGGCTTATACTCGCTGGAGTTTAGAAGAATGAGAGGGGATCTCATTGAAATTTATAAAATTCTGACAGGACTGGACAGACTAGATGCAGGAAGGATGTTCCTGATGGTCGGGGAGTCCAGAACCAGGGGTCACAGTCTAAGGCTAAGGGGTAAGCCATTTAGGACAGAAATTAGGAGGAATTTCTTCACCCAGGGAGTGGTGAACCTGTGGAATTCTCTACCCCACAGAAGGCAGTAGAGGCCAATTCATTAAATATATTCAAGAAGGATTTGGATATATTTCTTAAGGCTAAAGGGATCAAGGGATATGGGGAGAAAGCAGGGACAGGGTACTGAATTTGGATGATCAGCCATGATCTCATTGAATGGTGGAGCAGGCTTGAGGGGCCAAATGGCCTACTCCTGCTCCTATCTTCTATGTTTCTTGTGTTTCTATGTTTCTATGTTTCTATGTTTCTATGTTTCTTCCTTAATAATGGATTCCAGCACTTTCCCAATGACAGATGTTAGGCTAACTGGCATTTAGTTTCCTACTTTCTGTTTCCCTCCTTTCTTGAATAGGGGCGTTACATTTACGGTTTTCCAATCCGCTGGGGCCTCTCCAGAATCCAGGGAATTTTGGTAGATTGCAAACAACGCATCCACTATCTCTGCAGCCACTTCTTTTAAGACCCTAGGATGTAGGCCATCAGGTCCAGTGAACTTGTCAGCCTTTAGTCTCATTACTTTGCCGAGTACTTTTTCTCTAGTGATAGTGATTGTTTTAAGTTCCTCCCTCCCTATAGCACCTTGATTATCAATTATTATTGGGATGCTTAGTGTCTTCTACCGTGAAGACCGATACAAAATATTTGTTCAAAGTCTCTGCCATTTCCCTGTTTCCCATTATTAATTCCACAGTTTCATCCTCTAGGGGACTAACGTTTACTTTAGCTACTCACTTCCTTTTTTATATACCTGTAGAAGCTCTTACTGTCTGTTTTTATATTTCTTGCTAGTTTACTCTCATAATCTATTATTTTTTTAGCCATCCTTTGCTGGTTTCTAAAAATTTCCCAATCCTCTGGCCTACCACTAATCTTCGCATCATTGTATGCCTTTTCTTTCAATTTGATACCATCCTTAACTTCCTTAGTTAGCCACAGATGATTCATCCTTCTCATAGAGTCTTTATTTCTCACTGGAATAAACCTTTGCTGAGATTTATGAAATATCTCCTTAAATGTCTGCCACTGCTTATCTACCGTCTTACCCTTTAATCTATTTTCCCAGTCCACTTTAGCTAACTCTGTCTTCATACCTTTGCAATTGCCTTTATTTAAGTTTAGGACACTAGTTTCAGACCCAAGTTTCTCACCCTCAAACTGAATTTGAAATTCTACCATGCTATGATCACTCTTCCCTAGGGGATCCTTTACTATGAGATCATTAATTAATCCTGTCTCATTACACATTACCAGATCTAAAATTGCCTTTTCCCTGGTTGGTTCCACAATGTATTGTTGTAAGAAACCATCCAGAATACATTCTGTGAACTCGCCCTCAAGGCTACTTTTGCCAATTTGATTTGTCCAATATATATGAAGATTGAAATCGCCCATGGTTATCGCAGTACCTTTCTTACAAGCCCCTAATATTTCTTGATTTATACTCTGTCCTACAGTGTAGCTACTGTTAGGGGTCCTATAGACTACTCCCACCAGTGACTTCTTTCCCTTACTATTTCTTATCTCCACCCAAACTGATTCTACATCTTGATCTTCTGAGCCAATATCATTTCTCACCACTGCACTGATCTCATCCTTCATTAACAGAGCTACCCCACCTCCTTTTCCTTTCTGTCTATCCTTCTGAAATGTCAAATACCCCTGAATTTTCAGTTCCCAGCCTTGGTCACCTTGCAGCCACATCTCCGTAATGGCTATCAGATCATACCCATTCATTTCTATTTGTGCCGTCAACTTATCTATCCTGTTATGAATGCTGCGTGCATTCAGATAAAGTGCCTTTAATTTTGTCTTTTTACCATTTTTCCTTACTCTAACTCTATTTGCTGGTGCTCTCTTATGTTTGTACGCTCTGTCTCTTCCTGTCACACTCTGGTTCTCATTACCCCTATCGCTACCCTGCAATATTGCCTTCTCCTTTCTCTTTGACTTTCTAAATTCCCTTTCAACTAAAACCTCCCCCCCACTATTTGGTTTAAAGCCCTATCTACTGCCCTAGTTATTCGATTTGCCAGGACATTGGTTCCAGCCTGGTTCAAGTGAAGCCCGTTCCAACGGAATAGCTCCCTTTTTCCCCAGTACTGGTGCCAGTGCCCCATGAATCGAAACCCATTTCGCCCACACCAGTCTTTGAGCCACGCATTCAACTCTGATCTTATTGGCCCTATGCCAATTTGCTCATGGCTCAGGTAGTAACCCAAAGATTATTACCTTTTTGTGGTTCTGCTTTTTAATTTGGCCCCTAGCTGCTCATACTCCCTGAGCAGAACCTCTTTCTTAGTCCTACCTATGTCGTTGGTACCTATGTGGACCATGACAACTGGATCCTTCCCCTCCCACTCCAAGTTCCTCTCCAGCCCCGAGGAGATGTCCTTAACCCTGGCAGGCAACACAGTCTTCGGGATTCCCGCTCTCGGCTGCAGAGAACAGTATCTATCCTCCTAAGTATACTGTCCCCTACCACTACTAAATTCCTTTTTACTCCCCCAACTTGAACAGCCCCCTGTACCATGGTGCTGTGGTCAGTTTGCTCATCCTCCCTGCAGTCCCTGCTCTCGTCCACACAGGCTGCAAGAACCTCGTATCTGTTGGACAAGTGCAAGGGCTGAGGCTCCTCCAATGCTACCCTCTGGATCCCCATACCTGCCTCACTTGTAGTCACACACTCCTGTCCCTGAACACGGGCCAAATCTGAAGTACTTAACCTAAGGGGTATGACTGCCTCCTGGAACAGTGTCCAGGTAACTTTCTCCCTCCCTGATGTATCGCAGTGTCCGAAGCTCAGACTCCAGCTCATCAACTCTGAGCCAAAGTTCCTCGAGCTGCAGACACTTACTGCAGATGTGGTTTTCCTGGATCACGCTGGGGTCCACCGGCTCCCACATGCTTCACCTGCAACACATCACCTGCCCTGCCATCTCCATTGTATTTTATTTAATTAATTAGGTTTTCAAGTTTTGGAATATCACTCAATTGTCTATATATAGTTTTTAATCTATAATCACGGCTCTTATAAAATACACCAAACCCAACAAAATATAACAGAACCCAACAAAATACAACAGAACCCAACAAAATATAACAGAACCCAACAAAATATAACAGAACCCAACAAAACCCAACAAAATGTAACAAGCAGCTAACATAAACGGGAATCCAAAAGTCTTCTATAGGCATATAAATAGTAAACGGGTAGTAAGAGGAGGGGTGGGGCTAATTAGGGACCAAAATGGAGACCGACACATGGAGGCAGAGGGCATGGCTGAGGTATTAAATGAGTACTTTGCATCTGTCTTTACCAAGGAAGAGGATGCTGCCAAAGTCATAGTGAAAGAGGAGGTAGTGGACATACTGGATGGGATAAAACGTGATAAGGAGCAGGAACTAGAAAGGCTAGCTTGTAGCGGTTCGTGTAGATCGCCACTAAATAAGAGAGTTTGACTTCGACAAACTATTAACAAGTTGTTTATTTACAGGAACAGGCTAATTACAGCAGGTAAGATAGCAGGTAAGATGGCTGACTGTAGGAGCACCGTGGTGTAGGTCTTGTCCCAGCGGGGACTCCACGAGGACTGAGTTCGCAGTCCTGTGGGGAGCGTGATGACGTCATCGCGTTTGTGTTGTGACGTCATCACGTTGTTCGCGTTTCCCGCGCTTAGGGCGTCACGTGATGCGCGTCGTTGCATCGCTGGCCATTGAGGCCGAAGTCGGGAGGCCGGGCTGTGCCGATGCTTGCCGCGGGAGCGGAAGATCGCGTCGCTCTCGTCGGCTGGCCGTTGAGGCCGAAGACGCTAGGCCGGGCTGTGCCGGCGCACGCACATCACGTCGTACGTGACGTGACGTCAGCGCGCTAGGGCGCGTCTTAAAGGGGCAATGGCCCCAACAGGTAAGTTAAAAGGGCAACGGCCCCAAAAGGTAAGTTAAAGGGAATTATGTGTCTTTATGTAAAGTACAACCGGTGGTACCGCCACAAGTTGTACTTAAAGTAGTTAAGACACCAGGACCAGATGGGATGGCTAACAAGAGAGGTTAAAGATAGTATGGGGGAAAAATTGGGTGAGTAGCGCCACCTGTTAGCGCCTAAAGAGGCAGTCAGTGGCTGTAGCGCCACTGGCTGCACCTCCCGCGATATTCAGCAGGGGCGCTAATGGTGGCGTTAGCCTTTTGCGCTGCGCCGCCACCGATGACGTCATCGGTGTGCGCAGCGCCCCATTCGCGCCCCGATCGTGATATTTGGTAGCGAACGCCACTGTAGCGCCGTTCGCTACCCGCGCCCGGTTCACGGGGCCTTGCTGCGCCGGCAGAGGTGCAAGTTAAGGTGGAGGTGCGGGGCAGCCGCTTTTTCGGCGGCCACCTGCCAGCACCTCCGTCCCCGGCCTCCTAACCCCGCCCCTGCAGCATTGCCGGCTGTTTCCCGAGAGCCCGGCACTTCTCCTTGGTGCCGGGCTCTTTTGCCGGCACTCGCGATCGGGGCTCACGCTGTTGCAGGCCCCTCCCCCTTAACAGTGGGAGGAAGGCCTGCAGTACCGCAGCGTGCCGTGCCGCAGCGGGGGCACTGCGGCACGTAGCGCTGCGACATTCACTTTCAGCGCCCTAAGAGGGACGCGGAGCGCCTCGAGCCGCGCCCTGTCTCCCTCTAGGGGCACTTCAACTGAATTTGCGGTGATCGCTAATGCGGCGATCACGGCGCAAATTCCAGCGCCCAGGCGAACTTTGCGCCGCTCGGGCGCCTCAGGCCAATTTCTAGGCCTATAAGTTCAAAGGAAGAGGCTTATAATGCTGCCAAAAGGAGCAGCAAGACTGAGGATTGGGAGGATTTTAGAATTCAGCAAAGGAGGACCAAGAAATTGATTTTAAAAAAGGGGAAATAGAATATGAGAGTAAACTAGTGAGAGACATTGTAAAAAATTGAAACAGATTGTAAAAGCTTCTATAGGTATGTAAAAAGGGAAAGATTAACAAAAGTAAATGTGGGTCCCTTACAGGCTGAGACAGGAGAAATTATAATGGGGAATAAGGAAATAGCAGAGAAATTAAACAAATACTTTGAGCTGGATTTTCCAAGCCCCAAGGAGGCGGGTTTGGAGGCGGGAGTGGTGGGAAAATTGCAGAATCGGGGGGCAGGAACCCATCCCGCCCCCAACCCGCCTCCGTGCCAATGTCCCAGGAGGCGGGTACTCGACCTGTGCTGGGAGCCGCCTCCTCGAGGCGGGAAGGGGATTAGTGCCGACAGGTAGTTTTTGCCTAATCCCTATTTTTAGCCCTGAAGTGTGGGCTGTCCGACGGCTCCGAACCACGCCAAGCTAGCGAGGCGGATCGTCGGTCTGCAGGGGTTGGAGGGGTCGAGATGTCCATTGTGCAGGTGAGTGATGGGTGCATGTGTGCAGAGGTAAGTGTGTGAGGTAAGTGTAAAGTGTTTTAATAAGTTTTACTTACCTTTACTTTCTCCTGCAGGCTTCCTCCCTTCAGTTCTCGGGAGTCCCTGAGCTCACCGGCACAGAAAGCAGAATGGCCGCTGAACTGTGAAAAGCTGCAGCCTCTGCTTTCTGGTCTGGAGAGCTCTCTAACTGAGTCTGAGTAGAAGGACTCAAGTTAGAAGACAGATTGTCCGTGTTTGACAGTTTCACAGAGCTGTCAAACGCTGATTTTTCATCTGTCAAAAGCTCTTGACAGATGAAATGTCAATCGCTGACGTCACCAGTAGCCAGGTGTCCCTTAATTGGCCTGCTGAGCCCGCTGGGCGGGCTTAACAAGGTCAATCAAGGGAAAATAGCGTGGGTTGGCCACAAGTCGATGGAGGCGGGACTACAACCCAAAAAGTGGGAGTCCCGCCTCCAAAAGCTCCCCATTGATAAAATCGAGCCCTTTGTGTCTGTCTTCACGGAAGAAGATGCAAAAAAACTTCCTGGAGATAGTGGAGAACCAAGGATCTAGCGAGAATGAGGAACTGAAGAAATTAGTATTAGTAAAAAAGTAGTACTGGAGAAATGAATGGGACTGAAAGCCAATAAATACCCTGGACCTGATGGCCTACATCCTAGGGTTTTGAAAGAGTTGGGGGCAGGTTGCATTGGTTGTCATTTTCCAAAATTCCATAGATTCTAGAACGGTTCCCGCAGATTGGAAGGTAGCAAATATAACCCCACTATTTAAGAAAGGAGGGAGTGAGAAAACGGAGAACTACAGACCAGTTAGCCTGACATCAGTAGTAGGGAAAATGCTAGAATCTATTATTAAGGACGTGGTAACAGGGCACTTAGAAAATAATAATAGAATTGGGCAGAGTCAACACAGATTTATGAAAGGGAAATCATGTTTGACAAATCTGTTAAGAGTTTATTGAGGTTGTAACTAGCAGAATAGATAAGGGGGAGCCAGTGGATGTGGTGTATCTGGATTTTCAGAGGGCAGTCGATAAGGTGCCACACAAGAGGTTATTAAACAAAATTAAGGCTCATGGGATTGGGGGTAATATACTAGCATGGATTGAGGATTGGTTAACGGACAGAAAGCAGAGAGTAGGAATAAATGGGTCTTTTTCGGGTTGGCAGGCTGTAACTAATGGGGTACCACAAGGATCAGTGCTTGGGCCTCAACTATTCACAATCTACATCAATGATTTGGATGAGGGGACCAAATGTAATATATCCAAGTTTGCTGATGATACAAAGCTGGGTGGGAATGTAAGTTGTGAGGAGGATGCAAGGAGGCTTAAAGGGGATATAGACAGGCTAAGTGAGTGGGCAAGAACATGGCAAATGCAATATAATGTGGAGAAATGTGAAGTTATCCACTTTGGTAGGAAAAATAGAAAAGCAGAGTATTTTTTAAATGGTGAGAGATTGGGAAATGTTGGTGTTCAGAGGGACCTGGGTGTCCTTGTACACGAATCACTGAAAATTAACATGCAGGTACAGCAAGCAATTAGGAAAGCAAATGGTATCTTGGCCTTTATTACAAGAGGATTCAGTATAAGAGTAAAGATGTCTTACTACAATTATATAGGGCCCTGGTGAGACCACACCTGGAGTATTGTGTACAGTTTTGGTCTCCTTACCTAAGGAAGGATATACTTGCCATAGAGGGAGTGCAACGAAGGTTCACCAGACTGGTTCCTGGGATGGGGGGATTGTCCTATGAGGAGAGATTGAGTAGACTAGGCCTATATTCCCTAGAGTTTAGAAGCATGAGAGGTGATCTCATTGAATCGTACAAAATTCTTGCAGGAGTTGACAGGGTAGATGCAGGGAGGATGTTTCCCCTGGCTGGGGAGTCTAGAACCAGGGCTCACAGTCTCAGAATAAGGGGTCGGCCATTTAGGACTGAGATGAGGAGAAATTTCTTCACTCAGAGGGTGGTGCATCTTTGGAATTCTCTACCCCAGAGGGCTGTGGAGGCTCAGTCGTTGAGTATATTCAAGACAGAGTTCGGTAGATTTTTGAATATTAAGGGAATAAAGGGATATGGGGATAGTGCAGGAAAGTGGAGTTGAGGTAGATCAGCTATGATCTTATTGAATGGCGGCGCAGGCTCGAAGGGCCAAATGGCCTACTCCTGCTCCTATTTCTTATGTTCTTATCCTAGGATGCTGAGCGAGCTAAGGGTGGAAATTGTGGAGGTACTAGCCATAATCTTCCAATCCTCCTTAGATACAGGGGTGGTGCCAGAGGACTGGAGTCTTGCAAATGTTACACCCTTGCTCGAAAAGGGTGTAAGGATAAACCCAGCAACTACAGGCCAGTCTGTTTAATCTCGGTAGTGGGGCAGCTTTTAGAAACGATAATCCAGGACAAAATTAACAGTCATTTGGACAATGTGGATTAATTAAGGAAAGCCAGCATGAATTTGTTAAAGGCAAATCGTGTTTAACCAACTTGATTGAGTTTTTTAATGAGGTAACGGAGAGGGTTGATGAGGGCAATGCGGTTGACGTAGTGTACATGGATTTCCAAAAGTTTGATAAAGTGCCACATAATAGGCTTGCCAGCAAAGTTGAAGCCCATGGAATAAAAGGTACAGTGGCAGCATGGATAAAAAATTGGCTAAGTGACAGGAAACAGAGAGTAGTGGTGAACGGTTGTTTATCAGACTGGAGGAAGGTACACAGTGGTGTTCCCCAAGGGTCGGTTCTAGGAGCACTGATTTTCCTGATATATATTAATGACTTGGATGTGGGTGTACAGGGCACAATTTCAAAATTTGCAGTTAACACAAAACTTGGAAGTATAGTGAACAGTGAGGAGAGTGATAGAATTTATGAGGACACAGACAGGCTGGTGGAATGGGCGGACACGTGGCAGATGGAATTTAATGCAGAAAAGTGCGAAGTGATACCTTTTGGTAGGAAGAACGAGGAGAGGCAATATAAACTAAAGGGTACAATCCTAAAGGGGGTGCATGAACAGAGAGACCTGGGGGTATATGTGCACAAATCGTTGAAGGTGGCAGGGCAGGTTGAGAAAGTGGTTAAAAAAGCTTATGGGATCCTGGGCTTCATAAATAGAGGCTCAGGGCTGGATTTTGCCAGCCCTGGGGAGGTCGGTTTGGATGCGGGACTGCCGGGAAAATGGCAGAATCTGGGGGCGGGTGCCCAACCTGCCCCCAACCCGTCTCCGTGCCATCTTGCCAGGAGGTGGGAAGCCGTCCCGCGCCGGGTCCCGTCTCCTTGGAGACAGGAAGGGATTACAGCCACTTAACTGCCTGTTAACCGGCAGATAAGAGGATTATCCCCATTTTGCCCACACACATGCGGGCTTCCCGAAGGCTCTGAAAACTGCCAGGGTCACCAAGGCGAGCAGTGGGTCGGAGGGGTGCAAAAGTGTGCTGTGGAGGCGAGTGATGGGTGCAAGTGTGGAGAGGTGAGTATGTGAGGTGAGTGGAAAGTGTTAGAAAAAGTATACTTATCTTTGTTTCTTCCTCGCAGGCTTCAATCGGTGGGTTTGCGGAGAGTCTCGCGCCTCCGCAGTAGAGATGACAGATGGCCGCTGCATTCTCCAATGCAACAACCATCTAGTTTCTGCAAAAGAAAGAGGTTTGATGAGGTCTTTAATTCAAGAACTCATCAAACTACTGAAAATGTCACAGAGCTGTCAAACAATGACAATTCATCTGTCAAAAATTTTTGACAGATGAAATGTCATACATTGACGTTCTCTGTAACCGGCTTTCCCTTAATTGGCCTGCTGAGCCCACTGGGTGGGGCTTAACAAGGTCAAGGGAAAATAGCGTGGGTTGGCCAGAAGTTGATGGAGGCGGGGCTAAAACCCGACAAGTGGGAGTTCCGCCTCCAAAAGCTCCCCATTGGCAAATTCCAGCTCAGAGTGCAAAAGCGAGGAAGTTATGATGAACCTTTATAAAACACTGGTTCGGCCTCAACTGGAGTATTGTGTCCAATTCTGGGCACCGCACTTTAGGAAGGATGTGAAGGCCTTAGAGAGGGTGCAGAAAAGATTTACAAGAATGGTTCCAGGGATGAGGGACTTCAGTTACGTGGATAGACTGTAGAAGCTGAGGTTGTTCTCCTTAGAAGAGAGAAGGTTGAGAGGAGATTTGATAGAGGTGTTCAAAATCATGAGGGGTCTGGACAGAGTAGATAGAGAGAAACTGTTCCCATTGGCGGAAGGGTCGAGAACCAGAGGACACAGATTGAAGGTGATTGGCAGAAGAACCAAAGGCGACATGAGGAAAGACTTTTTTACACAGTGAGTGGTTAGGATCTGGAAGGCACTGCCTGAAAAGGTGGTGGAGGCAGATTCAATCACGGCTTTCAAAAGGGAATTGGATAAGTACCTGAAGGAAAAATAATTGCCGGGCTACAGGGAAAGGGTGAGGGAGTGGGACTAGCTGAAGTGCTCTTGCAGAGAGCTGGCACGGGCTCGAGGGGCTGAATGGCCTCCTTCTTTGCTGTAACCATTCTATGATTCTATGAAATACAACAAACCCAACAATACCCAACTTTATCATGGCTAGTACATGCTCGAAGCCCATCCTGCATGGTTTCATTCGCAAGCCTCTCCAACTTGGGAGAAGTTGTTACATAGAAGAAAATGCTCTGAAGACAGAGGATGAAGCCACTAAAATTACACAGGGTAACCTTTCCCACAAAAACAACATCCATTTAAACTAAATTACACTAACATTGGTCATTCCTGACACCATCCAACACAGCATCATATTGGCCATGGGCTGACTTTCACTGTATAAAGCCTCAGCGGTATCTTTTTGTTGGTTCAGACTGATAAACTCGCTTTATTTGAAGCTATTTTCTCCCCTTGTCTCCCGTGTAGCACCCATTGTGCTATGCACCAGGCTGATCCGACCTGCACCCAGGTCTCTGCCAAGGCTGCTCTGCAAGCCTCAGCAGCAAGTGGGTGACTGCGGCTGGGATGGACGGTCGCTCAGGGAGAAGGTGCTTGGCCTCTGCTTGGCACTTCCTCACAGTAGCACAGCTGAACTTAAGAACTCAGCAAGTGGAGGGCCGGGTGACTCGACACACATCCAACAAATACAAGTAAAATACAACAAACCCAACTAAATACAGGGGATCAGTAGTATAGTGGTATTGGTACTGGGCTAGTAATCCCGAGGCCTGGACTAATGATCTGGTAGATATGAGTTCAAATCCCACCGCAACAGCTGGATTTATCAATAATGGTGACCATGAAACTACCAGATTGTTGTTAAAAACCCATCTGGTTCACTAATGTCCTTTAGAGAAGGAAATCTACTGCCCTTACCCTTACCTGCATGTGGCTCTAGACCCACTGCAATGTGATTGACTCTGAAATGGCCCAACAGTTGCAACAAAGTCCAGCACTGTGGAAGCACCATCGCCATCATGGACTGCAGTGGTTCAGGAAAGTGGCTCACCACCACCTTCTCAAGGGCAACTAGGGATGGGCAATAAGTGTTTTTTTCCCCTCATGCTTCCACTTAAACTCATTTGCATATCACCGAACGTAAAATCTACCATGAACCAGCGCAATCTGGCAGCATTTTAGAATGAGTTTTTAAAAATACACTTGCATTAAAAATACTCCTTGATGTCTTTAAGAGTGACAGCCTGGTGCAGTTTTAATAATACAGCTGAAAATAGATTTATCACCAAAAAAATAACCATTTTTAATCAAATGTCTCATTCACCACCTGTGAGTAACCTGATTTTAAATAACTAAAAATGACTAAAAATAAACTGTACAGAACCATTTACTAGTTACGTTGGTGTACTAAGTCCGTTTCTTAGTAAATTTTTAAGAAACGAATATTTAAAAGCTTTTGGTGTCCTTGCGCCTAAAGAAAGCAGCTTAATTTCAAGAGCCTCCTCGAAGGCCCACAAATGGGCGCAATTAGCGAAAACCCGTAAAGGTGATTACGGGGTTGTGGCCTGTTTTGTAGGAGGGGCCGACTTATAGCGCAGTCTTAAACTAGTGCGGAAGATCGCGGAAACGCTGAATGCGATATGCGCTGGGCATTCCGTGATCTTTCGCGCTGGTTTGGCAGATTTCGGGTGAATTGCGCTGAAATAATCAGCGTAGCCGACCAGAAACTCCTTAGGGCCAGGATTTACTGTCAAAGTAATGGTGAGGCTAATGGCGCTCACCTCAACTTATGCTCAGGTCGCACAGCAGTTTCAGGCGAAGGCAGGAGCCTGGTGTGGACGGGAAAATCCAGAAGTTGCTGTTCGAAATGTGTCGCTCCGCCATTAGCTTGCTGAAAATGGCACCTCGCCGCCTGCTCACCATTCAAATGCATCGCACGGCATGGTTCCTGCACCGACATAGCTAAGAACTAGACTCGTGACAGAAAGTTAGGGCTGGCAGATTTCAGTCTGATGAACCTGTTTTTAACAGCGTGATAAGTATTAATTACTGCTAAATTACATCACTGGCATTGAAAGTGTACTTTTACAAGTGTGGAGTCCCAGTCCTTCAGTTTTTAATTGTTGGAGATTTTAAAGAAAAAGTAAATTACATTTTAAAATATTTTCTTTGTCTCTTTTCTCTTTCTCTCTTAATCCAATCTTTCTTTCACTCTCTTTCTTTCACATTCTTTACATGATTTGACATCGAGTTCACTATTCTAACTTACACTTCCTGGTTCAGGCTCTGTGCCGTCCGTGAACAATCCTTCAATCTGATTGGTTATAGAGAGACACAGTTGAAACATAGAAACATAGAAAAATAGGAGCAGGAGTTGGCCATTCGGCCCTTCGAGCCTGCTCCGCCATTCAATATGATCATGGCCTGATCCTCTATCTCAATACCATATTCCTGCTCTCTCCCCATACCCCTTGATGCCTTTTGTGTCTAGAAATCTATCGATCTCCTTCTTAAATATATTCAGTGACTTGGCCTCCACAGCCCTCTGTGGTAGAGAATTAAACAGGTTCACCACCCTCTGAGTGAAGAAATTTCTCCTCATCTCAGTCCTAAATGTCCTACCCCGTATCCTAAGATTGTGATCCCTCGTTCTAGATCCCCCAGCCAGGGGAAACATCCTCCCTGCATCCAGCCCTGTCAGAATTTTATGCGTTTGCATGAGATCCCCTCTCATTCTTCTGAACTCTAGTGAATACAGGCCTAGTCGACCCAATCTCTCCTCATACGACAGTCCTGCCATCCCAGGAATCAATCTCGTGAACCTTCGTTGCACTCCCTCTATGGCAAGTATATCCTTTCTTAGGTAAGGAGACCAAAACTGCACACACTACTCCAGGTGTGGTCTCACCAAGGCCCTGTACAACTGTAGTAAGACATCCTGGCTCCTGTACTCAAATCCTCTTGCTTGCCCTGTTCACATGGGTCCCAGATGCCCTGTGGAGGGTGCCGCGCCGTTTGGATCTCCCACTTACAACAACTTGGGGGGCAAAAGCTCATGGGAATTCAGTGGGCACGGGCAGGTCTAACGAATGACCGGCTCCATTCATTCATTGGCTGCAGTAAAGTCTGGCCCATTAAGTATGGGAACAACGCATCCCAGTTTTTGCCACCCCTGTCTACTATTTTCTTTAGCACATATTTCAAAGTTTTATTGAAACACTCAACCAACCCATTGGTCAGGGGATCATATACCGAGCTCCACAGGTCCTACATGAGTAACAATGCACAAAAGTTTCCCATTAGTTTGATCCATTAGGTTTAGGGGCTGCCAATTGACGTTCTGGATAGAAATTACCACACAATTGAAAGTCTGAGAAATTCCTGGACAAAAAGATTTGTCCTAAGATTTTCTTCTGGGATTTTTGTAACCCGTGATGCCCACCCAACAATTGTTTATGGGTCACATCTAATACTAGCTGTTGAAATGGTTTTGGAACCAATAGCTGTTCTACCTCTACCCCATGCTCATTGGCCACCCTGTACAACAAATCATTCTCAATGATATAGCAAGGCCCAGCCCATTTTAATTCACCTTCGACCATGTGTCCATTAACCGACACCACCTCGATTTTCATATTCTGAAAAGTCAGGTCATTAGCTTGTTCCCATTTAAAATCTTGGTTAGACCACACTTAGTGAGTGTCTCACCTCCTGGCTCCTCAAAGCCTTTCCACCATCTACAAGGCACAAGTCAGGAGTGTGATGGAATACTCTCCACTTGCCTGGATGAGTGCAGCTGCAACAACACTCAAGAAGCTCGACACCATCCAGGACAAAGCAACCCGCTTGATTGGCACCCCATCCACCACCTCAAACATTCACTCCCTCCACCACCGGCGTACCGTAGCTGCAGTGTGTACCATCTACAAGATGCACTGCAGCAACTCGCCAAGGCTTCTTCGGCAGCACCTTCCAAACCCGCAACCACTTCCACCTAGAAGGACAAGGGCAGCAGGCGCATGGGAACACCACCACCTCCAAGTTCCCCTCCAAGTCACACACCATCCTGATCTAGAATGATATCGCCGATCCTTCATTGTCGCTGGGTCAAAATCCTGGAACTCCCTACCTAACAGCACTGTGGGAGTACCTTCGCCACACGGACTGCAGCAGTTCAAGAAGACAGCTCACCACCACCTTCTCAAGGGCAATTAGGGATGGGCAATAAATGCTGTCCTTGCCAGCGACGCCCACATCCCATAAACGAATAAAAAAGTTCTGGTTGCCATATTATAAAAAGGATATAGAGGCACTGGAGAGGGTGCAGAGATGATTTACAAGGATGATACCAGAAATGCGAGGGTATACATATCAGGAAAGGATGAACAGGCTGGGTCTCTTTTCTCTTGAAAAGAGAAGGCTGAGGGGTGACCTAATAGAGGTCTTTAAAATGATGAAAGGTTTTGATAGAGTGGATACAGAGAGAATGTTTCCACTTGTGGGGAAGAGCATAACGAGAGGCCATCCATATAAGATAGCCACCAAGAAATCCAATAGCGAATTCAGAAGAAACTTCTTTACCCAGAGAGTGGTGAGAATGTGGAACTCGCTACCACAGGGAGTGGTTGAAGTGATTAGTATATAGATGCAATAAAGGGGAAGCCAAATAAGCATATGAGGGAGAAGGGAATAGAAGGATATTTTGATAGGGTGAGATGAGGAAGAATGGGAGGAGGCTTGAGTGGAGCATAAACGCCGGCATGGACTGGTTGGGCCGAATGGCCTGTTTCTGTGCTGTATAGTCTATGTAATCCTTTGTGAATCTCCTCTAGGGAGCCTTCCCTTCTCCTAAGAAGGTCCTCTTGGGAACCCTGACACAGGTTCTCTACTAGTGGAAGGGGTTTTGAGTTGATCTCCTACTAAAATAGTAGGGAGCTGTTCTCTAGCTCCTCAAGCAAAATCCCACCTCCGCTCTCTTTTAGATTTTCCTTTCTTCCTAATCCCCTGTAATAAGTCCAGGTCTTCAAAAGGAACATTTTGAGCCAACTCCTCATTATTGTCTGTGTCTAACATGAGTTGCGGGTGGATGAGTTTTGGAGCATGCGCGATGCTGAGAGGGTCGTGGATAGCACATTTAGCGAGTTGTTCACACCGCAGAGTAGGGCTGCACAGGCAGAAAGAAATTGGGTGACCATCAGGCGGAGCAACAGAGGCAGGCAGGAAGTGCAGGGAACCCCTGCGGACATCCCCCTTTCAAACAGGTATACCAAGTTGGATACTGTTGAGGGGGATGACTCACCAGGGGAAGGCAGCAGCAGCCAGCTTCCTGGCACCAGGGACGCTTCTGCTGCTCAGAAAGGGAGGAAAAAGAGTGGGAGAGCAATAGTGGTAGGGGATTCTATCGTAAGGGGAACAGATAGGCGTTTCTGTGGCCGCAAACGTGACTCCAGGATGGTTTGTTGCCTCCCTGGGGCCAGGGTCATGGATGTCACTGAGCGGCTACAGGGCATTCTTAAGGGGGAGGGTGAGCAGGCAGAGGTCGTGGTCCACATTGGGACCAACGACATAGGTAGGAAGGGGGATGAGGTCCTGCAGCAAGAATTTAGGGAGCTAGGTAACAGATTAAAGAGCAGGACCTCAAAGGTTATAATCTCTGGATTACTCCCAGTGCCACGTGCTAGTGAGTATAGGAATAGGAGGATAGAGCAGATGAATGCGTGGCTAAAGAGTTGGTGTAGGAGGGAGGGTTTTACTTTCCTGGATCACTGGGCCTGCTTCTGGGAAAGGTGGGACTTGTACAAGTCGGACGGGTTGCACCTGAACCAGAGCGGGACAAATATCCTTGCGGGGAGGTTTGCTAGCACTGTTGGGGGGGGTTTAAACTAACTTGGCAGGGGGATGGGATACAGAGGGGAGCTGAAATAGGGGGTGATGTGCTGCCAATTATAGAGAAAAAAACAAGTCAGCTTGGTAGACAGGGCAAATATGTAAGGGCAAGGCTGGATGGCATCTATTTTAATGCAAGGAGTCTTGCAAATAAGGTGGATGAACTGAAGGTGTTGATAAACACATGGGAGTATGATATTGTTGCTATCACGGAGACATGGTTGAGGGAGGGGCAAGACTGGCAGCTCAATATTCCGGGGTACAGAATCTTCAGGCGAGACAGAGGGGGAGGTATAAGAGGAGGGGGTGTCGCAATATTAATTAAGGAGTCAATTACTGCAGTAAGGAGGGATGATATATTAGCAGGTTCCTCTAATGAGGCCATATGGGTGGAGCTTAAAAACAAAAAGGGGGCAAGCACTTTGCTGGGAGTGTACTATAGGCCTCCAAACAGTCAGGGGGAGATAGAGGAACAGATATGTAGGCAAATCTCAGAGAAATGTGCAAATAATAGGGTAATAATAATGGGGGATTTCAACTTCCCCAATATTAACTGGGATAGTCAGAGTGTGAAAGGCTCAGAGGGTGTAGAATTCTTAAAGTGCATCCAGGAGAGCTTTTTGAGCCAGCATGTAGAAAGTCCTACAAGAGAGGGGGCGGTACTGGACCTAATTCTAGGGAATGTGGCCGGACAAGTGGAAAAAGTGCTAGTAGGTGAGCACTTTGGTGACAGTGACCATAATATGGTGAGATTTAAGGTGGTCATGGAAAAGGACAGGGATGGGCTGGAAATAAAGGTTCTAAATTGGGGGAAGGCCGATTTTAATAGGATAAGGCAGGATCTGGCCAAAATGGACTGGGATCAGCTACTTGTAGGAAAATCCGCATCGGAGCAATGGGAGGCTTTCAGAAGGGAGATTGAGATCATACAATGGCAACATGTTCCCGTAAAGGTCAAGGGTGGTTCCAAAAACCACAGGGAACCTTGGATGTCAGGGGATATACGAGAATGGATTAGGAAAAAAAGGAGGGCTTTTGGCAGATACAAAAGGCTAAAGACGGAGGAAGCCCTAGAGGAGTACAAAAAGTGCAGGGGGATACTTAAAAAAGAAATTAGGAGATCAAGGAGGGGCCATGAAATAACACTGGCGAGCAAAATAAAGGAAAATCCTAAGATGTTTTATAAATATATTAAGGGTAAGAGGATAACTAGGGAAAAAATAGGGCCCATTAGGGACAAAAGTGGCAATCTGTGTGTGGAGCCGGAAGATGTAGGAGGGGTTCTAAATGAATTTTTTGCATCTGTTTTCACTATGGAGAAGGACGAAGTAGACATAGAAATAGGGCGGGGGGACTGTGATATGCTCGAACATATTAACATCGAGAGGGAGGAGGTATTGGCGGTTTTAGCTGGCCTAAAAATGGATAAATCCCCAGGCCCGGACGAAATGTATCCCAGGCTGCTGTGTGAGGCAAAGGAAGAGATTGTGGGGGCTCTAACACATATATTCAGCACCTCTCTGGCCACAGGGGATGTGCCAGAGGACTGGAGAACCGCTAATGTAGTACCATTATTCAAGAAGGGAAGTAGGGAAAAACCGGGGAACTACAGGCCAGTGAGCCTAACATCAATGGTAGGAAAATTATTGGAAAAAATTCTGAGGGACAAAATTAGTCTCCACTTGGAGAGGCAAGGATTAATCAGGGATAGTCAACATGGCTTTGTCAAGGGAAGATCATGTCTGACTAATTTGATTGAATTTTTTGAGGGGGTGGCTAGGTGTGTGGATGAGGGTAACGCAGTGGATGTGGTATACATGGATTTCAGTGAGGCCTTCGATAAAGTCCCGCACAGGAGACTGGTCAAGAAGGTAAGAGCCCATGGAATCCAGGGTGCCTTGGCACATTGGATACAAAACTGGCTTAGTGGCAGAAGGCAGAGGGTGATGGTCGAAGGTTGTTTTTGTGGCTGGAAGCCTGTGGCCAGTGGGGTACCACAGGGATCGGTGCTGGGTCCCTTGCTGTTTGTGGTCTACATTAATGACTTGGATATGAATGTAAAAGGTATGATCAGTAAGTTCGCGGATGATACAAAAATTGGTAGGGTGGTAAATAGCGAGGAGGGTAGCCTCAGTCTGCAGGACGATATAGATGGGTTGGTCAGATGGGCGGAACAGTGGCAAATGGAATTTAACCCGGAAAAGTGCGAGGTGATGCACTTTGGGGGGACTAACAAGGCAAGGGAATACACAATGAATGGTAAGACCCTAGGCAAGACGGAGGGTCAGAGGGATCTGGGTGTGCAAGTACACAGATCCTTGAAGGCGGCGGAACAGGTGGATAAGGTGGTAAAAAAGGCATATGGGATACTTGCCTTCATTAGCCGAGGCATAGAATATAAGAGCAAGGAGGTTATGATGGAGCTGTATAAAACACTGGTTAGGCCACAGCTGGAATACTGTGTGCAGTTCTGGTCGCCACACTACAGGAAGGATGTGAACGCTTTGGAGAGGGTGCAGAGGAGATTCACCAGGATGTTACCAGGGCTGGAGCGCTTCAGCTATGAAGAGAGACTGGGCAGATTGGGTTTGTTTTCCTTGGAGCAGAGGAGGCTGAGGGGGGACATGATTGAGGTGTACAAAATTATGAGGGGCATAGATAGGATGGATACTGAGGAGCTTTTTCCCTTAGTAGAAGGGTCAATAACTAGGGGGCATAGATTCAAGGTAAAGGGCGGGAGGTTTAGAGGGGATTTGAGAAAGAACTTTTTCACCCAGAGGGTGGTTGGAGTCTGGAACTCACTGCCTGAAAGGGTTGTGGAGGCAGGAACCCTCACAACATTTAAGAAGCATTTGGATGAGCACTTGAAATGCCATAGCATACAAGGCTACGGACCAAATGCTGGAATATGGGATTAGATTAGGCAGGGCTTGATGGCCGGCGCGGACACGATGGGCCGAAAGGCCTCTATCCGTGCTGTATAACTCTATGACTCTATGACTCAACCTCGTTTTTAACAAGACTTCAAATTCCGGAAGATCCCTTCCCAGAATCCCTGGTTGAGGAAAGCTTGGGCCTACCCTTGCGGTAATCTCCTGACTTTTCCCATTATACGCTGAAGTCACCGTAGTAGTGGGGAATACCGCACCTTGCCATGAACCACACCGTACCCCTGTTTTGGATCCATGAAGTAACTGGGAAGGTCGGACCTGATTGGCAGCTACCAAGGTCACGACACAACCAGACTCAGTCAGCGCAGTGACCTCATTACCCGTTTATCTTTATGGGCTTTAAAAACTAGGGGTGGTTTCCAAATGGCTCACAGTTGGCACTATGCCAATTAAATAACCAACCCAGGGGCTGGGTTCTGGTTTGCCAGCTTACAGTCCACAGGTTCCCCAATGTTAGGACACCATCTTCCAACATTCCCGAACCCATCACAACGAGAACACCTTAACAACGTAAGCTTTAACATTTTTGACATTGTTATCAAAGAGGCTAAAACATCCCTTCAGAGCTTCCTGCTGCACTCCTGCACTCCACCACCCCCATACCATTTTACTGAGATCTCCGCGGGTCTTCAGGCTAGGAGGGCGCCATCGAGTCTTGGATGGGACATCGCCTCGATCGCGAGCCAGTTCCATCGCCACCAGATGTCGCTCTACACCCTACAAAATACAACAGGGACCCAACAAAGACCCCAAATGCAGCAAGCCCAACAAAATGCAACAAACCACTGCAAAGTACAACAAGCACCCCCTTCCCCCATACCGTTTTACCGGGACCCCCTTCCCCCATACCATTTTACTGGGACCCCCTTCCCCCATACCGTTTTACTGGGACCCCCTTCCCCCATACCGTTTTACCGGGACCCCCTTCCCCCATACCATTTTACTGGGACCCCCCTTCCCCCATACCGTTTTACTGGGACCCCCTTCCCCCATACCGTTTTACTGGGACCCCCTTCCCCCATACCATTTTACTGGGACCCCCTTCCCCCATACCGTTTTACTGGGACCCCCTTCCCCCATACCATTTTACTGGGACCCCCTTCCCCCATACCGTTTTACTGGGACCCCCTTCCCCCATACCGTTTTACTGGGACCCCCTTCCCCCATACCGTTTTACCGGGACCCCCTTCCCCCATACCATTTTACTGGGACCCCCTTCCCCCATACCGTTTTACTGGGACCCCCTTCCCCCATACCGTTTTACTGGGACCCCCTTCCCCCATACCATTTTACTGGGACCCCCTTCCCCCATACCGTTTTACTGGGATCCCCTTCCCCCATACCATTTTACTGGGACCCCCTTCCCCCATACCGTTTTACTGGGACCCCCTTCCCCCATACCGTTTTACTGGGACCCCCTTCCCCCATACCGTTTTACCGGGACCCCCTTCCCCCATACCGTTTTACTGGGACCCCCTTCCCCCATACCGTTTTACTGGGACCCCCTTCCCCCATACCGTTTTACCGGGACCCCCTTCCCCCATACCGTTTTACCGGGACCCCCTTCCCCCATACCGTTTTACCGGGACCCCCTTCCCCCATACCGTTTTACCGGGACCCCCTTCCCCCATACCGTTTTACTGGGACCCCCTTCCCCCATACCGTTTTACAGGGACCCCCTTCCCCCATACCGTTTTACTGGGACCCCCTTCCCCCATACCGTTTTACTGGGACCCCCTTCCCCCATACCGTTTTACAGGGACCCCCTTCCCCCATACCGTTTTACCGGGACCCCCTTCCCCCATACCGTTTTACCGGGACCCCCTTCCCCCATACCGTTTTACCGGGACCCCCTTCCCCCATACCGTTTTACCGGGACCCCCTTCCCCCATACCGTTTTACCGGGACCCCCTTCCCCCATACCATTTTACTGGGACCCCCTTCCCCCATACCGTTTTACCGGGACCCCCTTCCCCCATACCATTTTACTGGGACCCCCTTCCCCCATACCGTTTTACTGGGACCCCCTTCCCCCATACCATTTTACTGGGACCCCCTTCCCCCATACCGTTTTACCGGGACCCCCTTCCCCCATACCGTTTTACTGGGACCCCCTTCCCCCATACCGTTTTACTGGGACCCCCTTCCCCCATACCATTTTACTGGGACCCCCTTCCCCCATACCGTTTTACTGGGACCCCCTTCCCCCATACCGTTTTACCGGGACCCCCTTCCCCCATACCATTTTACTGGGACCCCCTTCCCCCATACCATTTTACTGGGACCCCCTTCCCCCATACCATTTTACTGGGATCCCCTTCCCCCATACCGTTTTACCGGGACCCCCTTCCCCCATACCGTTTTACTGGGACCCCCTTCCCCCATACCGTTTTACCGGGACCCCCTTCCCCCATACCATTTTACTGGGATCCCCTTCCCCCATACCGTTTTACCGGGACCCCCTTCCCCCATACCGTTTTACCGGGACCCCCTTCCCCCATACCATTTTACCGGGACCCCCTTCCCCCATACCGTTTTACCGGGACCCCCTTCCCCCATACCATTTTACCGGGACCCCCTTCCCCCATACCGTTTTACCGGGACCCCCTTCCCCCATACCGTTTTACTGGGACCCCCTTCCCCCATACCGTTTTACTGGGACCCCCTTCCCCCATACCGTTTTACCGGGACCCCCTTCCCCCATACCGTTTTACCGGGACCCCCTTCCCCCATACCATTTTACTGGGACCCCCTTCCCCCATACCGTTTTACCGGGACCCCCTTCCCCCATACCGTTTTACCGGGACCCCCTTCCCCCATACCATTTTACCGGGACCCCCTTCCCCCATACCGTTTTACCGGGACCCCCTTCCCCCATACCATTTTACCGGGACCCCCTTCCCCCATACCATTTTACTGGGACCCCCTTCCCCCATACCGTTTTACCGGGACCCCCTTCCCCCATACCGTTTTACCGGGACCCCCTTCCCCCATACCGTTTTACTGGGACCCCCTTCCCCCATACCGTTTTACTGGGACCCCCTTCCCCCATACCGTTTTACCGGGACCCCCTTCCCCCATACCGTTTTACTGGGACCCCCTTCCCCCATACCGTTTTACCGGGACCCCCCTTCCCCCATACCATTTTACAGGGACCCCCTTCCCCCATACCATTTTACTGGGACCCCCTTCCCCCATACCGTTTTACTGGGACCCCCTTCCCCCATACCATTTTACTGGGACCCCCTTCCCCCATACCGTTTTACCGGGACCCCCTTCCCCCATACCATTTTACTGGGACCCCCTTCCCCCATACCGTTTTACTGGGACCCCCTTCCCCCATACCATTTTACTGGGACCCCCTTCCCCCATACCGTTTTACCGGACCCCCTTCCCCCATACCGTTTTACTGGGACCCCCTTCCCCCATACCGTTTTACCGGGACCCCCTTCCCCCATACCGTTTTACTGGGACCCCCTTCCCCCATACCGTTTTACTGGGACCCCCTTCCCCCATACCATTTTACTGGGACCCCCTTCCCCCATACCGTTTTACTGGGACCCCCTTCCCCCATACCGTTTTACTGGGACCCCCTTCCCCCATACCGTTTTACTGGGACCCCCTTCCCCCATACCGTTTTACCGGGACCCCCTTCCCCCATACCATTTTACCGGGACCCCCTTCCCCCATACCGTTTTACTGGGACCCCCTTCCCCCATACCGTTTTACTGGGACCCCCCTTCCCCCATACCATTTTACCGGGACCCCCTTCCCCCATACCATTTTACCGGGACCCCCTTCCCCCATACCGTTTTACCGGGACCCCCTTCCCCCATACCGTTTTACTGGGTCCCCCTTCCCCCATACCGTTTTACTGGGACCCCCTTCCCCCATACCGTTTTACTGGGACCCCCTTCCCCCATACCGTTTTACTGGGACCCCCTTCCCCCATACCGTTTTACTGGGTCCCCCTTCCCCCATACCGTTTTACCGGGACCCCCTTCCCCCATACCGTTTTACTGGGACCCCCTTCCCCCATACCGTTTTACTGGGACCCCCTTCCCCCATACCGTTTTACTGGGTCCCCCTTCCCCCATACCGTTTTACCGGGACCCCCTTCCCCCATACCGTTTTACCGGACCCCCTTCCCCCATACCATTTTACTGGGACCCCCTTCCCCCATACCGTTTTACTGGGTCCCCCTTCCCCCATACCGTTTTACCGGGACCCCCTTCCCCCATACCATTTTACCGGGACCCCCTTCCCCCATACCATTTTACTGGGACCCCCTTCCCCCATACCGTTTTACTGGGTCCCCCTTCCCCCATACCGTTTTACCGGGACCCCCTTCCCCCATACCATTTTACTGGGACCCCCTTCCCCCATACCGTTTTACTGGGACCCCCTTCCCCCATACCGTTTTACCGGGACCCCCTTCCCCCATACCATTTTACTGGGACCCCCCTTCCCCCATACCATTTTACTGGGACCCCCTTCCCCCATACCGTTTTACTGGGACCCCCTTCCCCCATACCGTTTTACCGGGACCCCCTTCCCCCATACCATTTTACTGGGACCCCCTTCCCCCATACCATTTTACTGGGACCCCCTTCCCCCATACCGTTTTACCGGGACCCCCTTCCCCCATACCATTTTACTGGGACCCCCTTCCCCCATACCATTTTACTGGGACCCCCTTCCCCCATACCGTTTTACTGGGACCCCCTTCCCCCATACCATTTTACTGGGACCCCCTTCCCCCATACCGTTTTACCGGGACCCCCTTCCCCCATACCATTTTACTGGGACCCCCTTCCCCCATACCATTTTACTGGGACCCCCTTCCCCCATACCGTTTTACCGGGACCCCCTTCCCCCATACCGTTTTACTGGGACCCCCTTCCCCCATACCGTTTTACAGGGACCCCCTTCCCCCATACCGTTTTACTGGGACCCCCCTTCCCCCATACCGTTTTACCGGGACCCCCTTCCCCCATACCATTTTACTGGGACCCCCTTCCCCCATACCATTTTACTGGGACCCCCTTCCCCCATACCGTTTTACTGGGACCCCCTTCCCCCATACCATTTTACAGGGACCCCCTTCCCCCATACCGTTTTACTGGGACCCCCTTCCCCCATACCGTTTTACTGGGACCCCCTTCCCCCATACCGTTTTACTGGGACCCCCTTCCCCCATACCATTTTACTGGGACCCCCTTCCCCCATACCATTTTACTGGGACCCCCTTCCCCCATACCGTTTTACCGGGACCCCCTTCCCCCATACCGTTTTACCGGGACCCCCTTCCCCCATACCATTTTACTGGACCCCCTTCCCCATACCGTTTTACCGGGACCCCCTTCCCCCATACCGTTTTACCGGGACCCCCTTCCCCCATACCATTTTACTGGGACCCCCTTCCCCCATACCGTTTTACCGGGACCCCCTTCCCCCATACCGTTTTACCGGGACCCCCTTCCCCCATACCGTTTTACTGGGACCCCCTTCCCCCATACCGTTTTACTGGGACCCCCTTCCCCCATACCGTTTTACTGGGACCCCCTTCCCCCATACCGTTTTACTGGGACCCCCTTCCCCCATACCGTTTTACTGGGACCCCCTTCCCCCATACCGTTTTACTGGGACCCCCTTCCCCCATACCGTTTTACCGGGACCCCCTTCCCCCATACCGTTTTACCGGGACCCCCTTCCCCCATACCGTTTTACTGGGACCCCCTTCCCCCATACCGTTTTACTGGGACCCCCTTCCCCCATACCGTTTTACCGGGACCCCCTTCCCCCATACCGTTTTACCGGGACCCCCTTCCCCCATACCATTTTACTGGGACCCCCTTCCCCCATACCGTTTTACTGGGACCCCCTTCCCCCATACCGTTTTACTGGGACCCCCTTCCCCCATACCGTTTTACTGGGACCCCCTTCCCCCATACCGTTTTACCGGGACCCCCTTCCCCCATACCATTTTACTGGGACCCCCTTCCCCCATACCGTTTTACTGGGACCCCCTTCCCCCATACCGTTTTACCGGGACCGCCACATCTTTTCAAGCTAGGACGACATCATAAAGTCTTGGGGTGGACCTGTTCCTCTGTCACCAGAATTCCTCTACTATGGCCACCAACTCCTGAGGCTCGGCTGGCTCTCCTTCTCCGACCCATCTCCTGACGGTCGGGTGGGGGGTGGGGGTCGAGCTCGGATGGACAACCAGCTGCACGATCTTTGTTGGGCTCTCTTGTATCCAGCTGCAGCCACCGCGGGGTCCGGTGTATCAGGTCAGACGTCTGTGATCTTGGAGGTTTCCTCATCTCTTGGGTCCAGGCTTTCAACCATCGAGCTCTCACCATGGGGGTTACTCCAGTACGGGCCAGGATTTCCTCGGTCAGGAGCTGAGAATAAGCTGCATCCATCAGTTCCGAGTCAAACTATGCCTTATAAGAACTTAAGAACTTAAGACATAGGAGCAGGAGTAGGTCATTTGGCCCCTGGAGCCTGCTCCGTCATTCAATAAGATCATGGCTGATCTGATCTTGGGCTCAGCTCCACTTCCCTGCCCGCTCCCCATAACCCTCGACTGCCTTAGTGTTCAAAAATCTGTCTATCTCCACCTTAAATATATTCAATGACCCAGCCTCCACAGCTCTCTGGGGAAGAGAATTCCAAAGATTCACGACCCTCTGAGAAGAAATTCCTCCTCATCTCTGTTTTAAATGGGCGACCCTTTATTCTGAAATTATGCCCCCTAATTCTAGATTCCCCCACGAGGGGAAACATCCTCTCAGCATCTATGTTTCAATAAGATCCCCTCTCATTCTTCTAAGCTCCAATGAGTATAGGCCCAACCTGCTCAACCTTCCTTCATAAGACAAGCCTTCCACCTCCAGAATGGGTGCCCTCCACCACAAATGATCCACAATCCCCGCCCACTGCTCCTTTGGCCACCTGAAGGTTTGCCTCCACATCATCCGGAGGCACCTTTCTGCAATTCAAGCTAGGCCTGCGGGTCTGCCGCCTGGGATCCTCCGGACAACAGTCTCTGCAACCAATTCCGGATCTCAGCTTCCGTTCTCTCCACTTCCGCATTCCAATTTGTTCCTGTTGGCGTTCCAGAGTCTGCTCTTGTTGAGCCAGTGTAGCCTGCGGGAATGTTCTCCCCATTTCTTTCCGGTGGGTCTTGGCCTTTCTCAGAGTGCCTTATCCCACTTCTGACACCACCCCCGTGTAGCAAGCTGAGACAAGCCCAGGACCCAGTGGCCAATTAGACACGCAGACTAGAGTTCAATGTTCAAATAAGTGAGGTTTATTCACCCACGACAGTTGGGACTTTAGGTGCAGAGAGGAACAAACAGTAACAGAGGTTCTGGTTCTGCTGTCTCCCACAGAACAGGGATTACAGCAACAACTAGACCTACTCGACAAATACTGCCAAAATTGGGCTCTAACAGTAAATCTAAAGAAAACCAACATCATGATTTTTCAAAAAAGGCCCAGATGTCAGGAAAACAAATACCAATTTACCCTCAGTGATACCGCTATAGGACACACTATGAGCTACACCTACCTTGGTCTAACTATTACAGCATCAGGGAGCTTCAGCATAGCAGTGAATGCACTAAAAGAAAAAGCCCGAAGAGCCCTATATGCAATAAAAAGAAAATTCTACAACATCCAAATCCCAATCAAAATCTGGCTCAAAATATTTGACAGCATAATCCTGCCCATTGCACTGTACGGTAGTGAAGTATGGGGCCCGCTAAATCACCAAAGCTACACTAAATGGGAAAAACACACAATAGAAGCCCTACATGCAGAATTCTGCCGAAGCATCCTTCGCACCCAAAGAAAAACGCCAACAAATGCATGCAGAGCCGAACTAGGCAGATACCCACTGATAATAAACATCCAAAAACGAGCACTAAACTTCCTAAATCACCTCAAATCTAGCTCCCCAGACACCCTTCATTTCAAAGCCTTTCAGACCCAAGAGCTAAACCCAGAAAAGAGTCCCCTGAGTCAGCTGCTACTGAAACTAAGTACTCAGCCGGACCCTGACCAGCCCCAGACCAACACAGCCGTCCAAACACCAATCCGAGTGAACCAAATCATTAAACAATGCAAAGAAACCTACCTGGAACATTGGAACAAAATAACCGAAAGCCAAAGCAGATTAGAATGTTACCGGGCCCTAAAAAGAGATTATAAACTGGCAGACTACCTCACGACCATCAGAGACACAAAACAGAGACAGACCCTCACCAGGTACAGACTAAGCGACCACCAACTGGAAATTGAAAAAGGCAGATACAAGAAATCCTGGCAGCCTAGAGAGAATAGAATATGCGATCAATGTCTGGCCGGCGAGGTTGAAACAGAAATGCATTTCCTCCTAAAATGCGAAAAATTCAACACATCAAGAAACATATTATTCAACAAGCTAAGCCAAACAACCCCAGATTTCAAGGAATTGGATGACCTGTCAAAATTGAGATTAGTCCTGGGAGAAGGAGACAGACCATACCTTGGGGCCAAATATGTAACAACATGTCACAACCTGAGGACTGTTTAAAAGTAAGACTGTTTAAAATTAATATTGTTAAAAGTAATATTGTATGTACCCAACAAATGTCAAATCGATTGACACCTACAGAATGTTGTAAAACTGTACCTTTTTGCTATGTAAGCTTTGGCAATATGGTTCTCTGTAAACTTTCATGCCAATAAAGCATTTGAATTGGAATTGGAATTGGATTGGTTACTTTCCAACACACACATTCTCACTCGTAGCTCCATCCACTGCAACCTCTTCTCGCAACTCAATAATTTCCCGGCCTTTTTTCCTTCCAGGCAAACAAGTCGTTCTTAATTGGCCTCAATTGCCTTTAAAGATTTCTTAAAGCTATACTGCCTTGCCTTGGCCATTCTGAAATTTTATACAATTTCTTCAACCAGTAACCCTATACAGAGCTCTCAAAAGCCTATGGCTCACATATCATCCCTCTCTCACTCTGTTACACCAACATAATGCAACAAACCCCAACAAAATACAAGAAACTCGGTACCACCACTACTGACCTGGGTCCTGAAGGACATAGCTGCCAAACTGGGCCTGTGGCAGGTGGTGAGACAACCAACACAAGGGGAGAAACCTATCTACCTGTCGAATATATATCTCTCCATGACAGTATTGGTAGGAATGACCACCGCACAGTCCTTGTGGAGATGAAGTCCTGTCTTCACATTGAGGACACCCTCCATCGTGCTGCGTGGCACTACCACCGTGCTAAATGGGATAGATTCAGAACAGATATAGCAGCTCAAAACTGGGCATGCATGAGGCGCTGTGGGCCATCAGCAGCAGCAGAATTGTATTCCACAACAATTTGTAACCTCATGGCCCGGCATATCCCTCACTCTACCATTACCATTGTGGTGTATGTAACCTGTTCCACCTTAAGAGAACTACCTTAAGAGATGTACTACTTTCTCTTGGCTGCTGTATACTGTAGTACCGGTGGTGACCACACCGGTATATAAGCGTTGTGTAGTGATTTACTGGGCAGTTCAGCCCTGACCTCCGAATAGTAAAGGCCTGTTAAAGTTATTCTTGTGGTCTGTGTCCAGTGATTTATAATAAGCATAACTGGGACACACAGACTTAACAACCATCAAGCCAGAGGACCAACCCTGGACCAATGAGGAGTGTAGAAGAGCATGTCAGGAGCAGCACCAGGTGTACTTAAAAATGAGGTGCCAACATGGTAAACTACAAGACAGGACTACATGCATACCAAACAGCGGAAGCAGCATGTTATACAGAGCTAAGCGATCTCACAACCAACAGATCAGATCAAAGCTCCTGCCACATCCAGTCGTGAATGGTGGTGGACAATTAAACAACTACCATGAACATCCCATCCTCAATGATGGCAGAGCCCAGCATGAGTGCAAAAGACAAGGCTGAAATGTTTGCAACCATCTTCAGCCAGAAGTACTGAGTGAATGATCCATCACTACCTCCTCCTGAGGTCCCCGCCATCACAGAAGCCAGTCTTCAGCCAATTTGATTTGGGTGAAAACTCTCCACTGGCTGGAGTCATACCTAGCACAAAGGAAGATGGTTGTGGTTATTGAAGGCCACTCATCTCAGCCCCAGGACATCGTTGCAGGAGTTCCTCAGGGCAGTGTCCTAGGCCCAACCATCTTCAACTGCTTCATCAATGACTTTCCCTCCATCATAAGGTCAGAAATGGGGATGTTCGCTGATGACTGCACATTGTTCAGTGCCATTCACAACTCCTCAGATAATGAAGCAGTCCATGCCCGCATGCAACAAGACCTGGATAACATTCAGGCTTGGGCTGATAAGTGGCAGGTAACATTCGTGCCACAGAAGTGCCAGGCAATGACCACCTCCAAGTCTAACCACTTCCCCATGACATTCAACGGCATTACCATTGTTGAAACCCCTACCATCAACATCCTGGGGTTCACCATTGACCAGAAATTCAACTGTGGTTACAACAGCAGGTCAGAGGCTGGGTATTCTGCAGTGAGTGGCTCACCTCCTGACTCCCCAAAGTCTTTTCACCACCTACAAGGCACAAGTCAGGAGTGTGATGGAATACTCTCTACTTGCCTGGATGAGTGCAGCTCCAACAACACTCAAGAAGCTCGACACCATCCAGGACAAAGCAGTCCGCTTGATTGGCACCCCATACACCACATTAAACATTCACTCCCTCCACCACCGGCGCACCGTGGCTGCAGTGTGTATTATCTACAAGATGCACTGCAGCAACTCGCCAAGGCTTCTTCGACAGCACCTCCCAAACCCACGACCTCTACCACCTAGAAGGACAAGGGCAGCTGGCGCACGGGAACACCACCACCTCCAAGTTCCCCTCCAAATCACACACCATCCGGACTTGCAAATATATCGCTGTTCCTTCATCATCACTGGGTCAAAATCCTGGAACTCCCTCCCTAACAGCACTGCGGAGCACCTTCACCACACGGGACTGCAGCAGTTCAAGATGGCGGCTCACCACCACCTTCTCAACGGCAACTAGGGATGGGCTGTTAGGGAGGGAGTACCAGGATTTTGGCCTAGTGACGATGAAGGATCGGCGATATACTTCTAAGTCAAAACGGTGTGTGACTTAGAGGGGAACTTGGAGGTGGTGGTGTTCCCATGAGTCTACTGTCCTTGTCCTTCTAGGTGGAAGAGGTTGCGGGTTTGGGAGGTGCTGCCGAAGAAGCCCTGGCAAGTTGTTGCAGTGCATCTTGTAGATGGTACACGCTGCAACCACGGTACGCCGGTGGTGGAGGGAGTGAATGTTTAAGGTGGTGGATGGGGTGCCAATCAAGCGGACTGCTTTGTCCTGGATGGTGTCGAGCTTCTTGAGTGTTGTTGGAGCTGCACTCATCCAGGCAAGTGGAGAGTATTCCATCACACTCCTTACTTGTGCCTTGTAGATGGTGGAAAGGCTTTGGGGAGTCAGGAAGTGAGATACTCGCCACAGAATACCCAGCCTCTCACCTGCTCTTGTTGCCACAGTATTTATGTGGCTGGTCCAGTTAAGTTTCTGGTCAATGGTGGCCCCCAGGATGTTGATGCTGGGGGATTCGGCGATGGTAATGCCGTTGAATGTTATGGGGCAGTGTTTAGACTCTCGCTTGTTGGAGATAGTCATTGCCTGGCACTTCTTTGGCGCGAATATTACCTGTCACTTATCAGCCCAAGCCTGAACGTCATCCAGGTTTTGTTGCATGCTTCATTAACTGAGGAGTTGTGAATGGCACTGAACACTGTGCAGTCATCAGCGAGCATCCCCATTTCTGACCTTACGTTGGAGGGAAAGTCATTGATGAAGCAGCTGAAGATGGTTGGGCCTAGGACACTGCCCTGAGGAACTCCTGTAGCGATGTGCTGGGGCTGCGATGATTGACCTTCAATCACCACAACCATCTTCCTTTGTGTATCTCCTTAACCAATCAGATAGAAGAATTCTTGATGAGGCACGCAGAGTCTGAATCTGGAATTGTAAGTGCAAGAATAGTTCATTCAATGCCAAATCGTGTACAGAAAGCGAAATAAAGAGGGAATGAAAGATGGGATTTGGAGAGAGAGATAAGAGAGTCTGGAAGAAAACGTTTATTTTTTAAATCCTCAACATGAAGAAATGTGACTCAAGACTTGAAGAAGTTAATATCCAGTGCCAAAGAGTTTGTTTGTCAGTAATTAAGTATTATCACTCTGTTAAATACGTACTTGCACTGGAATGGACAAGCCCTAACTTTTCCTGGCGAGTATACTGGGTATCGATCCCGCAAGTACAGACACTTCACGCCCGACCATGCGTTTCAATGCCAAGGCTCTCGGTGAGATACATCTATCAAGCAACTCCTGGAGGGTAAGGGAAACTAGCACAGCAACTTACTGATTTCCGCGTTTAACTGCGCACGTGCAGTCGGCGGGAGTTGCTGTCCAATTTACAGTTTAATAACCGCGAGCGCCGAAAGCCTCACCATTGTTTTTACCACAAATCTGGGCCAACAGAGCCAGCCAATTCCAACAAGATACAACAAAGGCCCAACGAAGATTCCCACAAGATTCCCACAAGACTGCAACAAAAATAGAAACAAAAATAGCAAGTACAGAGGAGATCTAAAAAAGGGAATATGAGGGGCAAAGAAAGAGAATGAGAATAGAGTAACGGCCAACCTAAAACGGAACCCAAAAGTCTTTTAGCAATGCATAACTAGTAAAAGAGTAGTCAAAGGTAGGGTGGGGCCGATTAGGGACCAAAAAGGACATCTTCTCGTGGAGAGAGAGAGGGCATGGCTGAGGTACTAAATGAGTACTCTGCATCTGTCTTCATGAGAGATGAGGATGCTGTCAATGTAGCAGTAAAGGAGGAGGCAGTAGTTGTATTGGATAGGTTAAAAACAGATAAAGAGGAGGTTGGCAGCCCTCAAAGTAGAAAAGTCACCCGGTCCGGATGGGATGCATCCTAAGTTACTGAGGGAAGTAAGGGTGGAAATTGCGGAGGCTCTGACCACAATCTTCCAATGCTCCTTTGATATGGGGGTGGTGCCAGAGGACTGGGTGGTTGCAAATATTACATCCCTGTTTAAAAAATGGGGGCGAGGGATAAACTCAGCAACTACAGGCTAGTCAGCTAATGTCGGTGGTGGGGAAACTTGGAGACACAATAATCCGGGATAAAATTAATTGGCATTTAGAAAAGTTTGGGGTAATAAATGAAAGTTAGCTCAGGTTTGTTAAAGGCAAATAGTGTTCAACTAATTTGATTGAGTACTTTGAGGGAGTAACGGAGAGGGTTGATGAGGGTAGTGCAGTTGATGTTGTGTATATGGACTTGCATAAGGAGTTTGACAAACTACCACATAATAGACTTGTTGCAAAATTAAACGGACTGTGGCAGCATGGATACAAAATTGGCTAAGGGACAGAAAGCAGAGAGTGGTGGTGAACGGTTGTTTTTCGGACTGGAGGGAGGTATACAGTGGTGTTCCCCAGGGGCCGGTATTGAGACCACTGCTGTTTTTGATATATATTAATGACCTGGACCTGGGTATACAGGGCATGATTTCAAAGTTTGCAGATGATACGAAATTCGGAAATGTAGTAAATAATTAGACGGATAGTAACAGACTTCAGGAGGACATCGACAGACTGGTGCATTGGGCAGACATGGCAGGTGACATTTAATGCAGAGAATTGCAAAGTGATACATTTTAGTAGGAAGATTGAGGAGAGGCAATATAAACTAAAGGTACAATTTTAAAGAGGGAGCAGGAACAGAGAGACCTGGGGGTGAATGTACACAAATCTTTGATGGTGGCAGGACAAGTTGAGAAGTCTGTTAAGAAAGCATACGGGATCCTGGGCTTTATTAATAGAGGAATAGAGTCCAAAAGCAAGGAAGTTATGCTGAACCTTTATAAATCACTGGTTAGGCCTCAGCTGGAGTATTGTGTCCAATTCTAGGCATCACACTTTAGGATGGATGTCAATGCCTTGGAGAGGGTGCAGAGGAGATTTACCAGAATGGCTCCAGGGATGAGGGGCTTCATGTATGTGGAGAGACTGGAGAAGCCGGGGTTGTTCTCCTTAGAGCAGAGAAGGTTGGGAGGAGAAACATAGAAGATAGGAGCAGGAGTAGGCCATTCGGCCCCTCGAGCCCACTCCGCCATTCAATGCGATCATGGCATGTCCCTGCTTTCCCCCCATACCCCTTGATCCCTTTAGCCTTGAGAAATATATCCAACTCCTTCTTGAATATATTTAATGAATTGGCCTCTACTGCCTTTTGTGGTAGAGAATTCCACAGGTTCACCACTCTCTGGGTGAAGAAGTTCCTCCTCATTTCTGTCCTAAATGGCTTACCCCTTATCCTTAGAGGTTTGATAGAGGTGTTCAAAATCGTGAAGGGTTTTAATAGAGTAAATAAGGAGAAACTGTTTCCAGTGGCAGAAGGGTCGGTAACCAGAGGACACAGATTAAAGGTGATTGGCAAAAAAAACAGAGGCAACGAGAGGATTTTTTTTTAAACACAATGAGTTGTTGTGATCTGGAATGCGCTGCCTGAAAGGGCAGTGGAAGCAGATTCAATTGTAACATTCAAAAGGGAATTGGATAAATACTCGAAGGGGAAATATTTACAGGGCTGTGGGGAAAGAGCAGGGGGGAGTGGGACTAATTGGAGAGCTCCTTCAAAGAGCCGGCACTGGCAAGGTGGGCCGAATGGCCTCCTTCTGTGCTGTATCATTCTAGGATTCTATGATTCCCATCAAAGTACCAGAATCCAAAGGAAATATAACAAACCAAATAAAAATATAATACCTACAACCTACAGCAAACCCTTAAAAATTATAACAAACCCCACATAATGCAACAACCACAATAAACGCAACAAAGTTCACCAAACCCAACAAAATACAACAAAATACCAAAAAACCCTACAAAGTACAAAAAATACACCACACCCCATCAAATATAGCAAATTCTACAAAAAACATCAACCCAGCAACATATTAGAAATACGACAAAATACAACAAACCCAAACCTTGCTACATTACGTCAGCTGAGGCTCAGTGGGCAGCACTCCTCGCCTCTGAGTTGTGGGTTCAAATCCCGTGCCGGAGACTTGAGCTCAAAAATCCAGGCTGACACTCCCAGTGCGGTGCTGAGGGAGTGCTACACTGTCGGAGGTGCCGTCTTTCGAATGACACATTAAACCAAGGCCCCGTCTGCTCTCTCAGGTGGACGTAAAAGAACTCACAGGCACTATTTCGAAGAAGAACGTTAGGGCAGATTCTCCCCGGTGTCCTGGGCCAATATTTATCCCTTAATCAACAACACTAATAAAACAGATGATCTGGTCATTATCACATTGCTGTTTATGGGAGCTGTGTCTGAATTGGCTGTCACGTTTCCTACATTACAACAGTGACTACATTTCAAAAAGTACTTCATTGGCTGGAAAGTGCTTTGGGGCGTCCTGAGGTTGTGAAAGGCAATGCAAGTCTGTTTTCTTTTTTAAAAATACAACAAATCATAAAAATATAATAATCCCCCCCAAAAAATAGCAAACACTACAAAATACAATAAAAAAATATAACATACCAAACAAAATACAGCAACCCTTGAAAAAAAGGCAATATTTGGCCTGATGACGGCAAACTGGCAGCGTTCACCGTCATTTAGCTTCTGAAACTGACCACAACTGCAGCCTAACGCGAAAATCCTGAAGTTGCGGTCTGTCATTCACTGCTCCGACACTGGCTGCGTGGTGGACCAAACCCGGCAATCAGTGAAACCACTGACCTGATGAAAACGTCCCCTTTTCCGAACAAATGTCGCTGTTAGAAACCCCATAAAAAGTTAGACCCATTCAAAGTTTGTTCATGATATTATAGCTTCTACCTTAACCCGGTGTATGTAAACAAAATCTTTACTTTGCTCTCTAAATTTTTTTTTTAAGTGATTGATTATTAGTGTTTTCTATTTCCTGGTTTGCTGTTAAAAGTGCTTGATTATTAGTATTTTCTATTTCCTGGTTTGCCGTTAAAAGTGCTTGATTATTAGTGTTTTCTACTTCCTGGTTTGCCGCCTGAGAGAATTCTGCATTGTGATTGGCTCCTTAGACAGCTTGTTGCCGTCACAGCAGCTCGCACTACGGTGATGTCAGCTACACGCCGGAAAAGCCAAAACTCTCGCCCACAGAGATCGCGAGACGCTCACTTCGGGGCCAGCGGCGAGCGCCTTTGCTTTGCCACTGACCGCAAATTATGGGCCCCATCAAAATGTAGTGAGCCCAACACAATACAAAAATATCTACAAAACACAATAAACCCTGGCAAATGCATCAATCCCTACAATATAAATTGAACCCCAGAAAATATTAAAAATCCAACAAAATACAACAAACCCTACAAGAACCCTATCAGAATACATCAACAAACCAATCACCATACGGGACCAAACCAAACAAACCATGAAAACGCTCTCACAAGCACGGTATGATACAACAAAACCAAGCAAATTGCGGTGGCAAAACCATCGAAGGCAGCAACTAACCCAGAAGAAACACCAACAAACTCCACTGAACCCATCAAGGTACAAGAGCAGGTCAACATAAACGCAGCGACAAGCCCCGAGACCGGAGAGGCAGCGGACCTGCGAGGGAGCATCAGAGGCGGCGGAGGTACTTAAACAGCAGCCCGAGGCAGCGAGGCCCAGAGCCCCGAGACCGGAGAGGCAGCGGACCTGCGAGGGATCACCAGAGGCGGCGGAGGTACTTAAACAGCAGCCCGAGGCAGCGAGGCCCAGAGCCCCGAGACCGGAGAGGCAGCGGACCTGTGAGGGATCACCAGAGACGGCGGAGGATAAAAGGAGCAGTCCGAGGCAGCGAGGCCCAGAGCCCCGAGACCGGAGAGGCAGCGGACCTGCGAGGGAGCACCAGAAGCATACCAATCCAGGTTCCGGGAGAGAGGTAAAAAGTAATCAAAGTGTGACGTCAGCAGGAAGCAGGTAAGTGATTGGTTGGTGAGTATTTCTCTCTTTTTTTAAACTTTAACTCTGTTTTATAGTTTCTAAGGTCTCTCTGGTGTAGCGGAGGCTGTTGGTAAACTATTTAACTGTAGTGTAATTAGTGGGATTGATTGATTTAATTTAAACTCAATTAATTAAAGGGTAAGTCATGGCAGGACAGCCCGGCCCTGTGATCTGCTCCTCCTGTGAGATGTGGGAACTCAGGGACACTTCCTGTGTCCCTGACAACTACGTGTGCAGGAAGTGCACCCAGCTACAGCTACTGACAGACCGCATTGCGGCGCTGGAGCTGCGATTGGATGCATACTGGAGCGTTCACGATGCTCGGGACATTGTGAATAGCACGTTTATGGAGTTGGACACACCGCAGGTAGAGGTTGGACAGGAAGAAAGGGAACGGGTGACCAACAGGCAGAGTACTAGGCGCAGGCAGGTAGTGCAGGGGTCCCCTGTGGCCATCCCCCTCTCCAACACTTTGAGTATTGTTGGGGGGGATGGCTTATCAGAGGAAGGCAGCAGCAGCCAACTTCCTGGCACCAGGGGTGGCTCTGCTGCAAAGAATGGGAGGAAAAAGAGTGGTAGAGCTATAGTAATAGGGGATTCAATTGTAAGGGGAATAGATAGGCATTTCTACGGCCGCAAACGAGACTCCAGGATGGTGTGTTGACTCCCTGGTGCAAGGGTCAAGGATGTCTCCGAGCGGCTGCAGAACATCTTGGAAGGGGAGGGTGAACAGTCAGTTGTCGTGGTGCATATAGGCACCAACGATATAGGTAAAAAGCGGGATGAGGTCCTAAAAGCGGAATATAGGGAGTTAGGAGATAAATTAAAAAACAGGACCTCAAAGGTAGTAATCTCAGGATTGCTACCAGTGCCACGTGCTGGTCAGAGTAGAAATAGAAGGATACTTCAGATGAATATGTGGCTAGAGGAATGGTGCCAGGGGGAGGGATTCAAGTTCCTGGGACATTGGAACCGGTTCTGGGGGAGGTGGGACCAGTTCAAACCGGACGGCCTGCACCTGGGCAGGGCTGGAACCGATGTCCTAGGGGGAGTGTTTGCTAGTGTTGTGGGGGAGGGTTTAAACTAAAATGGAAGGGGGTTGGGAACCTGAGCAGGGCGATCAAGGAAAGGGAAACAAGGATAAAAGCAAAAGATAGGAAGGAGAAAAACAAAAGTGGCAGTCAGAGAAATCAACGGTTTAAATCAAACATGGCCACAGTAAATAATAATTCTAATAGGTCTAAGAGTGTTAAAAGAACAAGCCTGAAGGCTTTGTGTCTTAATGCGAGGAGCATTTGTAATAAGGTGGATGAATTGGCTGCGCAAATAGAGGTAAACGAATATCATTTGGTTGGGATTACGGAAACGTGGCTCAAGGACGGCCAAGACTGGGAACTCAACATCTAGGGGTATTCGATATTCAGGAAAGATAGGCAAAAAGGAAAGGGAGGAGGGGTAGCATTACTGGTTAAAGAAGGGATTAACACAATTGTAATGAAGGATATTAGCTCTGATGAGGTGGAATCTGTATGGGTAGAATTGAGAAATACTAAGGGGAAAAAAACATTAGTGGGAGTGGTATATCGACCTCCAAACAGTAAGGCAGAGGTTGGGGATGGCATTAAAAGGGAAATTAAAGAAGCGTGCAAAAGGGCACAGCAGTCATCATGGGTGACTTTAATCTACATATAGATTGGGCTAACCAAATTAATAACAATACTGTGGAGGAGGAATTCCTGGAGTGTTTACGGGATGGTTTCCTGGACCAATATGTCGAGGAACCAACCAGAGATCAGGCCATCTTAGACTGGGTATTATGAAACGAGAAAGGATTAATTAGCAATCTTGTTGTACGAGGCCCCTTGGGTCGGAGCGATCATAATATGATCGAATTCTTCATTAAGATGGAGAATGAAGTAGTTGACTCAGAAACTAGGGTCCTCAATTTAAATAAAGGAAACTACGATGGTCTGAGGAGCGAGTTGGGTAGGATTGATTGGGGAATGGCACTCAAAGGGTTGACGGTGGATAGGCAATGGCAAACATTCAAAGACCGAATGGATGAACTACAGAAGTTGTTCATCCCAGTTTGGCTTAAAAATAAAACAAAAAAGGTGACTCAACCGTGGCTAACAAGGGAAATTAGGGATAGCATAAGATCCAAGGAGAGGACATACAAATTGGCCAGAAAAAGCAATAATCCTGAGGATTGGGAGCAGTTTAGGATTCAACAAAGGAGGACAAAGGGATTAATTAAGAAAGGGAAAATAGAATATGAGAGTAAGCTTGCAGGAAACATAAAAACTGACTGTAAAAGCTTTTATAGATATGTAAAGAGAAAAAGATTGGTGAAGTCAAGCGTAGGTCACTTGCAGTCAGGATCGGGGGAATTTATAATGGGGAGCAAAGAAATGGCAGACCAACTAAATACATATTTTGGTTCTGTCTTCAAAAAGGAGGACATAAATAACCTCCCAGAAATACCGCGGAACATAGGGTCTGATGAAAGGGTGGAACTGAAAGAAATCAGTATTTGTAGGGAAATGGTGTTAGGAAAATTGATGGGACTGAAGGCCGATAAATCCCCAGGGCCTCATAATCTACATCCCAGGGTACTTAAGGAAGTGGCCCTGGAAATAGTAGATGCATTGCTGGTCATCTTCCAGAACTCGATAGACTCTGGAACAGTACCCATGGATTGGAGGGTAGCTAATGTTTCCCCACTATTCAAAAAAAGTGGCAGAGAAAAAGCGGGGAATTATAGACTGGTAAGCCTGACATCGGTAGTGGGAAAAATGCTAGAGTCCATTATAAAAGATGTAATAGCAGAGCACTTGGAAAGCAGTGACAGGATCAGACAATGTCAACATGGATTTACAAAAGGTAAATCATGCTTGACTAATCTGCTGGAATTTTTTGAGGGTGTAACTGGTAAAATAGATAAGGGAGAACCAGTGGATGTGGTGTATTTGGACTTTCAGAAGGCTTTCGATAAGGTCCCGCATAAGAGGTTAGCGTGCAAAATTAAGGCACATGGGATTGGGGGCAAGGTATTGACTTGGATAGCGAACTGGTTGGCGGACAGAAAGCAAAGAGTTGGAATAAACGGGTCGTTTTCCGAGTGGCAGGCAGTGCCTAGTGGGGTACCGCAAGGATCGGTCCTAGGACCCCAGCTGTTCACAATATATATTAATGATCTGGATGAGGGAATTGGATGTAATATCTCCAAATTTGCAGACGACACAAAGCTGGGTGGGAGGGTATGCTGTGAGGAGGATGTCATGAAACTCCAGTACGATTTGGACAGGTTGGTTGATTGGGCAGAAACATGGCAAATGCACTATAATGTGGATAAATGTGAGGTTATCCACTTTGGTGGCAAAAACAGGAAGGCAGATTATTATTTGAATGGCAATAGATTGGGAGAAGGGGAAGTGCAAAGAGACCTGGGTGTTCTTGTGCACCAGTCGCTGAAGGTAAGCATGCAGGTGCAGCAGGCGGTTAAGAAGGCAAATGGTATGTTGGCCTTCGTAGCAAGAGGGTTCGAATACAAGAACAAGGATGTCTTGCTACAGTTGTACAGGGCCTTGGTGAGACCACACCTTGAGTATTGTGTGCAGTTTTGGTCACCTTACCTGAGGAAGGACGTTCTTGCCATGGAGGGAGTGCAGCGAAGATTCACCAGGCTGATACCTGGGATGGCAGGAATGACGTACGAGGAGAGATTGTGTCAATTGGGCTTATACTCTCTGGAGTTTAGAAGATTGAGAGGGGATCTCATCGAAACCTATAAAATTCTGTCAGGCCTGGACAGACTAGATGCAGAAAGGATGTTTCTGATGGCCGGGGAGTCCAGAACCAGGGGTCATAGTCTAAGGATAAGGGGGAAGCCATTTAGGACTGAAATGAGGAGGAATTTCTTCACCCAGAGAGTGGTGAACCTGTGGAATTCTCTGCCACAGAGGGCGGTGGAGGCCAGTTCATTAAATATATTCAAGTAAGAGTTGGATATATTTCTTGAGGCTAAAGGGATCAAGGGATATGGGGAGAAAGCAGGGACCGGGTACTGAATTTGGATGATCAGCCATGATCTCATTGAATGGCGGAGCAGGCTCGAAGGGCCGAATGGCCTACTCCTGCTCCTATCTTCTATGTTTCTATGTTAAGATACAGGGACAGGCACATCCAAGTGTGATACAGATACAAGATTCACTGTAAGAGATTGAGAACAAAGGGCAGGGGAAACTCCTTCTCACACACCGAGAGAGTTGTGAGGCTGTGGGATTCACTCCCAGGGTCAGTGCTTGAGGCAGAAACTATGACATCAAAGATTAGATTGGCGAGGGGGAATGAAGGAAAAGAAGTTGAAGGGATATGCAAATATGATTCGAGCTCATGTGGAGGGTAAACAGCAACTCGCACTGGTTGGGCCGAATGGCCTCTTTGCGTGTTGTAACAAAATAAATCCAACAGAGAAATTTGTCGGGATCAGTGTTGCCTTTTCTGCTTTCTAACTCCCCCCCTCTCCAGCTCCGTGAGTGTTGTGACTCATGCTGGTTTAGAGCGCTATTCCAGTACCTCTACCAACTGGCCATTCTATATATAGGGCATGGGCACAGGCCACCGGACCATGCTCTGGCATTACTCTCCAGACCAAACACCTCCTTGCCCAATGTGCCACATAGGTGCTCTCCAACTGCACCTGGCACCCTGCTGGATCCTTGGCCTCCCTAATTCAGTGCTGCTCAGGCCTAATTGCCCTGCCTCTCACACTATCCCGACCCACTCCGCACAGACCTGGGGCAGAATCTGGGACCGTTTGATCTGGGTGGTTCACCTGCAAGCTCTTTATCAACTGAGTCATCAGATATAGGAACAGGAGGAGGTCATTCAGCCCCTCGAGCCTGTTACACAAGAACAGGAGGAGGCCATTCAGCCCCTCGAGCCTGTTACACAGGAACAGGAGGAGGCCATTCAGCCCCTCGAGCCTGTTACACAAGAACAGGAGGAGGCCATTCAGCCCCTCGAGCCTGTTACACAGGAACAGGAGGAGGCCATTCAGCCCCTCGAGCCTGTTACACAGGAACAGGAGGAGGCCATTCAGCCCCTCGAGCCTGTTACACAGGAACAGGAGGAGGCCATTCAGCCCCTCGAGCCTGTTACACAGGAACAGCAGGAGGCCCTTCAGCCCCTCGAGTCTGTTACACAGAAACAGGAGGAGGCCATTCAGCACCCTTGAGCCTGTTACACAGGAACAGGAGGAGGCCATTCAGCCCCTCGAGCCTGTTACACTATTCAAAAAGGGGGGTAGGGAAAAAGCAGGTAATTACAGACCTGTAAGCCTTACATCAGTTGTGGGCAAAATGCTGGAGTCCATCATTAAGGATGAAATAGCGGAGCACTTAGCAAATGGGGACAGGATAGGACAGAGTCAACATGGATTTACAAAGGGTAAATCGTGCTTGACTAATCTATTGGAATTTTTTGAGGGAGTAACTGGTAGAATAGATGGGGGAGAGCCAGTAGATGTGGTGTACCTGGACTTCCAAAAGGCCTTCGATAAGGTCCCACATAAAAGATTAGCATGGAAAATTGAGGCTCATGGGATAAAGGGGAAAGTTTTGGCGTGGATAGGGAACTGGCTGTCAGATAGAAAACAGAGAGTTGGAATAAACGGCTCATTTTCTGAATGGCAGGCAGTAACAAGTGGGGTACCACAGGGATCTGTCCTGGGCCCCCAGCTGTTCACAATTTACATTAATGACCTGGATCAGGGAGTCTGATGCAGCATTTCCAAATTTGCAGACGACACTAAACTAGGAGGGGGGGTGGGCTCAGAGGAAGAGACCAGGAAGCTCCAGAGCGATTTGGACAGACTGGGCGATTGGGCGGATAAATGGCAGATGCACTATAATGTGGACAAGTGCGAAGTTATCCACCTTGGGTGCAGGAACGGGAGGGCAAATTATTATTTAAATGGCAATAGATTGGGAGAGGGGGAAGTACAGAGAGACCTGGGTGTTCTTGTACACCAGTCACTGAAGGCGAGCATGCAGGTGCAACAGGCGGTCAAGAAGGCAAACGGTATGCTGGCCTTCATAGCAAAAGGGTTAGAATACAGGAACAGGGATACCTTGCTGCAGCTGTACAGGGCACTGGTGAGACCACACCTCGAGTACTGTGTACAGTTTTGGTCGCCTCATCTGAGGAAGGATGTTCTTGCCATGGAGGGGGTGCAGCGGCGATTCACCAGGCTGATACCAGGAATGGCGGGAATGACCTATGAGGAGAGACTATGTAGTTTAGGGATGTACACACTGGAGTTTAGAAGATTGAGAGGGGACCTCATAGAAGTGTATAAAATTCTGACAGGTCTAGACAGACTGGATGCAGAAGGAATGTTTCCCTTGGCGGGTGAGAACAGAACTAGAGGACATAATTTAAGGATAAGGGCTAAACCATTTAGGACAGAGATGAGGGGGAATTTCTTCACTCAGAGAGTGGTGAACCTGTGGAACTCATTGCCACAGAGGGCAGTGTACGCCAGCTCATTAAATATATTTAAGAGGGAATTAGATATATTTCTACGGGCAAAAGGGGTTAAGGGTTACGGAGAGAAGGCGGGGACGGGATACTGAATTAAAGGATCAGCCATGATCTCATCGAATGGCGGAGCAGGCACGAAGGGCCGAATGGCCTACTCCTGCTCCTATCTTCTATGTATCTATCTATGTAACAGGAGGAGGCCATTCAGCCCCCTCGAGCCTGTTAGACAGGAACAGGAAGAGGCCATTCAGCCCCTTGAGTCTGTTACACAGGAACAGGAGGAGGCCATTCAGCCCCTCGAGCCTGTTACATTAGGAAGAGGAGGAGGCCATTCAGCCCCTCGAATCTGTTACATTAGGAACAGGAGGAGGCCATTCAGCCCCTCAAGTCTGTTACATTAGGAACAGGAGGAGGCCACTCAGCCCCTCGAGCCTGTTACAGGAGGAGGCCATTCAGCCCCTCGAGCCTGTTACACAGGAACAGGGGGAGGCCATTCAGCCCCTCGAGCCTGTTACACAGGAACAGGAAGAGGCCATTCAGCCCCTCGAGCCTGTTACATTAGGAAGAGGAGGAGGCCATTCAGCCCCTCGAGTCTGTTACATTAGGAACAGGAGGAGGCCATTCAGCCCCTCGAGTCTGTTACATTAGGAACAGGAGGAGGCCACTCAGCCCCTCGAGCCTGTTACAGGAGGAGGCCATTCAGCCCCTCGAACCTGTTACACAGGAACAGGAGGAGGCCATTCAGCCCCTCGAGCCTGTTACATTAGGAACAGGAGGAGGCCATTCAGCCCCTCGAGTCTGCTCTGCAGGAACAGGAGGAGGCCATTCAGCCCCTCGAGTCTGTTACATTAGGAACAGGAGGAGGCCACTCAGCCCCTTGTGCCTGTTGGCTAGGAACAGGAGGAGGCCATTCAGCTCGTCGCGCCTGTTACAGGAGGAGGCCATTCAGCCCCTTGAGCCTGTTACACAGGAACAAGGGGAGGCCATTCAGCCCCTCGCTCCTGTTACACAGGAACAGGAGGAGGCTATTCAGCCCCTCAAACCTGTTACACAGGAACAGGAGGAGGCCATTCAGCCCCTCCAGCCCGTTACATTCGGAACAGGAGGAGGCCATTCAGCCCCTCGAGTCTGCTCCGCAGGAACAGGAGGAGGCCATTCAGCCCCTCGAATCTGTTACATTAGGAACAGGAGGAGGCCATTCAGCCCCTCAAGTCTGTTACATTAGGAACAGGAGGAGGCCACTCAGCCCCTCGAGCCTGTTACAGGAGGAGGCCATTCAGCCCCTCGAGCCTGTTACACAGGAACAGGGGGAGGCCATTCAGCCCCTCGAGCCTGTTACACAGGAACAGGAAGAGGCCATTCAGCCCCTCGAGCCTGTTACATTAGGAAGAGGAGGAGGCCATTCAGCCCCTCGAGTCTGTTACATTAGGAACAGGAGGAGGCCATTCAGCCCCTCGAGTCTGTTACATTAGGAACAGGAGGAGGCCACTCAGCCCCTCGAGCCTGTTACAGGAGGAGGCCATTCAGCCCCTCGAACCTGTTACACAGGAACAGGAGGAGGCCATTCAGCCCCTCGAGCCTGTTACATTAGGAACAGGAGGAGGCCATTCAGCCCCTCGAGTCTGCTCTGCAGGAACAGGAGGAGGCCATTCAGCCCCTCGAGTCTGTTACATTAGGAACAGGAGGAGGCCACTCAGCCCCTTGTGCCTGTTGGCTAGGAACAGGAGGAGGCCATTCAGCTCGTCGCGCCTGTTACAGGAGGAGGCCATTCAGCCCCTCGAGCCTGTTACACAGGAACAAGGGGAGGCCATTCAGCCCCTCGCTCCTGTTACACAGGAACAGGAGGAGGCTATTCAGCCCCTCAAACCTGTTACACAGGAACAGGAGGAGGCCATTCAGCCCCTCCAGCCTGTTACATTCGGAACAGGAGGAGGCCATTCAGCCCCTCGAGTCTGCTCCGCAGGAACAGGAGGAGGCCATTCAGCCCCTCGAGCCTGTTACATTAGGAACAGGAGGAGGCCATTCAGCCACTCGAGTCTGTTACATTAGGAACAGGAGGAGGCCATTCAGCCCCTCGAGTCTGTTACATTAGGAACAGGAGGAGGCCACTCAGCCCCTTGTTCCTGTTGGATAGGAACAGGAGGAGGCCATTCAGCTCCTCGAGCCTGTTACAGGAGGAGGCCATTCAGCCCCTCGAGCCTGTTACACAGGAACAGGGGGAGGCCATTCAGCCCCTCGAGCCTGTTACACAGGAACAGGAGGAGGCTATTCAGCCCCTCGAACCTGTTACACAGGAACAGGAGGAGGCCATTCAGCCCCTCGAGCCTGTTACATTAGGAACAGGAGGAGGCCATTCAGCCCCTCGAGTCTGTTACATTAGGAACAGGAGGAGGCCATTCAGCCCCTCGAGTCTGTTACATTAGGAACAGGAGGAGGCCACTCAGCCCCTTGTGCCTGTTGGATAGGACCAGGAGGAGGCCATTCAGCTCGTCGAGCCTGTTACAGGAGGAGGCCATTCAGCCCCTCGAGCCTGTTACACAGGAACAAGGGGAGGCCATTCAGCCCCTCAATCCTGTTACACAGGAACAGGAGGAGGCTATTCAGCCCCTCAAACCTGTTACACAGGAACAGGAGGAGGCCATTCAGCCCCTCCAGCCTGTTACATTAGGAACAGGAGGAGGCCATTCAGCCCCTCGAGTCTGCTCCGCAGGAACAGGAGGAGGCCATTCAGCCCCTCGAGCCTGTTACATTAGGAACAGGAGGAGGCCATTCAGCCCCTTGAGTCTGTTACATTAGGAACAGGAGGAGGCCATTCAGTCCCTCGAGTCTGTTACATTAGGAACAGGAGGTGGCCACTCAGTCCCTTGTGCCTGTTGGATAGGAACAGGAGGAGGCCATTCAGCCCCTCGAGCCTGTTACACAGGAACAGGAGGAGGCTATTCAGCCCCTCAAACCTGTTACACAGGAACAGGAGGAGGCCATTCAGCCCCTCCAGTCTGTTACATTAGGAACAGGAGGAGGCCATTCAGCCCCTCGAGTCCACTCCACAGGAACAGGAGGAGGCCGTTCAGCCTCTCGAGCCTGTTACATTAGGAACAGGAGGAGGCCATTCAGTCCCTCGAGTCTGTTACATTAGGAACAGGAGGTGGCCACTCAGTCCCTTGTGCCTGTTGGATAGGAACAGGAGGAGGCCATTCAGCTCCTCGAGCCTGTTACAGGAGGAGGCCATTCAGCCCTCGAGCCTGTTACACAGGAACAGGAGGAGGCCATTCAGCCCCTTGAGCCCACTCAGCCATTCAATTACATCATAAGAACATAAGAAATAGGAGCAGGAGTCGGCCCTACGGCCCCTCGAGCCTGCTCCATCTTTCAATAAAATCATGGCTGGTCTTCGACCTCAACTCCACTTTCCTGCCCGATCTCCATATCCCTTGATTCCCCTAGAGTCCAAAAATCTATCGATCTCAGCCTTGAATATACTCAAAGACTCAGCATTCACAGCCCTCTGGGGCAGAGAATTCCAAAGTTTCACAACCCTCTGAGTGAAGAAATCCTCCTCATCTCGGTATTAAAAGGCCGGCCCCTTATCCTGAAACTATGCCCCCTAGCTCTAGACACGCCAGCCAGGGGAAACAACCTCTCAGCATCTACCCTGTCAATCCCCTTCAGAATCTTGTATGTTTCAATGAGATCACCTCTCATCCTTCTAAACTCCAGAGAGTATCGGCCCATTCTACACAAGCTCTCCTCAGGACAGCCCTCTCACCCCAGGAATCAATCGCGTGAACCTTTGTTGCACCGCCTCCAAGGCAAGTATATCCTTCCTTAGATAAGGAGACCAGAACTGTGCCCAGTACTCCAGGTGTGGTCTCACCAAGGCCCTATATAATGTAAGATTCTCTAAATTCACAGATCCCCCAAAGCTAGAAGAAAACCCTAAGGAAAATCACTTTGGACTGTTTCTAAACAAGTTTCAGGATGATAAAATAAAAAGGCATGTTTGGACCTGTACAGGGAGAAAAGGCTGCAACAGGAAATGGGATCAACCTCTGTAAAGACAGTTTGGATATTGGAGTAAATCAAATTGTCTGGGGAACTGTGTAACCCCAATTTATCCTAACAATCGATCCACGAAGGAGCAGTCCCCACCCAAAACACAGGACCCATCCAAAACATGCATAATGCAAATCACCTCGCCAACCTACATAGAAATCTCAGGCTCAGACAGGATACTCGAAACCTGAATATAACTATGACAATGAACTAGGCAATCAACAACTCATTGACTAAACAGTACAACATCCCAAAACCATTTTTCACATTTTTTTAATCAAGTTACCTTAACGAGCCCGCCCAAATCAAACAATAAACCGGGACTGATTTGGCGCGCAGATTAGGAGGCCCCAATCAGTATAATTAAAGGCCTGTTTTCTAAAGAAAGAAAACTCTCCAGAAGTTGGAGACAACTCAAGAAGTTCTCTCTCAGAAAGCTCGCCCCAGAAGCAACACACAAGAGAAACCGAAGCATCGAAACGGGGCAGCGTTCTACCGTACACCCAAGATCAACAGCTTCAGTGACCCAGGACATTGTCGGACACCCCGTGGCAAAAAGAGCCTTACGAAACTACCAACAAAATATTACCACCAACCAATCCGGTAATATTGAGCCACCGCGACCAAAGAAAAACGACTCAGGAGAAAAACCTAAGATTCGAAAGTTTCCATTCTACAATCTATTCCTGACTTACCCCGGGTAAGATTTTTACTTAAAAGGAACACTATACCCTATCTCTACTGAAGAAAAATGGGTACTCACCCCATAGATCCAAAACGCACCCTACCGCATCAGCGGACACACGAAGACTGGCCAGCAGATAGTCGAAGTCCTCTACCATGTACGGGGTACGGCAGACACTGACCAACACATCCAGTGAACCCCAAAACCGTGAACCAGCTCAACTGTCAAGGATTCATTTTGGTGAGCATTATCGCTGGTCCTCTACAGTCCATCTTAGCTAGGAAGTGGGATTGGGAGGGGTGAGGTATTTTTCTATTGTATTTTCCCTCGTATGTATCGAAGTGTTCCCCATTTTTATTAGAGTAGAAGATTGCTGTGTTATATTTTCTTTCTTGAATAAAGATCAAAGTTTCTTGCACCAAAACCAGCTGTCTGCTGCACTTTTGTCACAACCCCCAAATAAGCCCAGGGTCTAGAATCAAGGGAGTGGGAGCGATTCGAACCACTCAGAAGTCAGAGGGGAAGCTGACCCACACACCACCCCCTACAACAATTGTAGCAAGACTTCCTTACTCTTATACTCCAACCCCCTTACAATAAAGGCCCACATGCCATTTGCCTTCCTTTATTGCTTGCTGTACCTGCATGCTAGCTTTCTGTGTTTCTTGCACGAGGACACCCAAATCTCTCTGAACACCAACATTTGAAAGTTTCTCACCATTTAAAAAATATTCTGTTTTTCTATTCTTCCTACCAAAGTGAATAACCTCACATTTCCCTACATTATACTCCATCTGCCACCTTACTGCCCACTCACTCAGTCTATCTATATCCCTTTGCAGACTCTGTGTTCTCCTCACAGCTTACTGTCCCACCTAGCTTTGTATCATCAGCAAACATGGATACATTACACTCGGTCCCTTCATCTAGGTCATTAATATAGATTGTAAATAGCTGAGGCCCCAACACTGATCCTTGCGGCACCCCACTAGTTACAGCCTGCCAACCTGAAAAAGATCCGTTTATCCCTACTCTCTGTTTTCTGTCCGTTAACCAATCCTCTATCCATGCTACTATATTACCCCCAACCCCATGAGCCCTAATCTTGTGTAATAATCTTTTATATGGCACCTTATCGAATGCCTTTCGGAAATCCAAATATACTACATCCACTGGTTCCCCTTTATCTACCCTGCTAGTTACATCCTCAAAAAACTCTAATAAATTTGTCAAACACGATTTCCCTTTCATAAATCATGGATGATCTGAACCCCAACCCCATTTACGCAACTTTGCTCCGTATCTCTTGATACCCTTACCCAACATAAATCTATCAATCTCAGCCTCAGAATCTCCAATTGACCCCAGTATCCACAGCCTTTTGGGGGGAAAGTGCCAGATTTCCACCACCCTTTGTGGAAAAATGCCTCCCAATTTCCCTCCTGAAAGGCCTGGCTCTAATTTTAAGATTGTGCGCCCTTGTCCTGGAGCTCCTCTCTGGGCTATCCATTTCACACCCTCCCCACCACCTTCTAAAGTGCCCATCCTCTCATCCTTCCTTCATTCCAAGCTTGTTGCCCATGGCCCAAGGCACTCTCAGACACGTTATTGGGGCCAGTCTGGGGGAGGACTGGGTGGGGTGCGGGTGAGGAGCTGTAGTCATGAAACCAGAGGCCGCCAAAGAGTCAACACCTTCAAGAGAGCTGGTCATGAATTTTTACAATGGTGCCCGCTTGTTCTGGATTTCCCACACCGGATGGTCAGCGACGCCCACATCCCACGAAAAAAATTTTTTTTTTACAGGCAGTAGTCTCTCTATATCAGCCCAATCGAATCCCTTAATCATTTCAAACACCTCGATGGGCTTACTTAGCTTAAAATGAACTGACAAGGATTGTGCTCGGGCAGTCCTACCACACACCTATCTGAATGCCTCCTGACAAGTGCTCGTGGCCACACAGTAGATGCGCATTATCCACTGGCCTCAGGAACTCGCAGTGTCGCTGGCAAAGGTCATTCAGGTTTCCTTCAGGGCAACATGACAACCCAGCAACAACATTTCAAAAAAAATACACGGCATCCTCTGGGCTCGGTGCTTTAGGAAATAATTCCCCGCCCCCCCCCATCCCATCCCCCCGCCCCCCTCGATTGCAAAGGAGTACTGAGCATGTAACGATATAATGAGCCAGCTCAGAGGAAAGGCTAAGGGGATGTGCTTTCTCAGCACGGTACTCCCTCGCTGTGAATGATCTAAAGAGACGTAAAAAAAGGTGAGGTTGTAAGAGATCTGGGAACGTTAGTAGACTCGTTACTTAGCGTGTACAGTCGCTGTGAAGGAGCCAGCCTCTAAACTAAGAGAATTGTGTGCAGTTTTGGTCGCCTTATCTGAGGAAGGATGTTCTTGCCATGGAAGGAGTGCAGCGAAGATTCACCAGGCTGATACCTGGGATGACAGGAATGACATATGAGGAGAGATTGGGTCAATTGGGCTTGTACTCGCTGGAGTTTAGAAGAATGAGAGGGGATCTCATTGAAACTTATAAAATTCTAACAGGACTAGACAGACTAGATGCAGGAAGGGTGTTCCCGATGGTCGGGGAGTTCAGAACCAGGGGTCACAGTCTAAGGATAAGGGTTAAGCTATTTAGGACAGAGATGAGGAGGAATTTCTTCACCCAGAGAGTGGTGAACCTGTGGAATTCTCTACCACAGAAGGCAGTGGAGGCCAATTCATTAAATATATTCAAGAAGGAGTTAGATATATTTCTCAAGGCTAAAGTGATCAAGGGATATGGAGAGAAGGCAGGGACAGGGTACTGAATTTGGATGATCAGCCATGATCTCATTGAATGGCGGAGCAGGCTCGAGGGGCTGAATGGCTTACTCCTGCTCCTATCTTCTATGTTTCTATGTTTCTATGTTGAACTACATAGAATTTACAGCACAGAAACAGGCCATTCAGCCCAACTTTTCTACGTCAGAGTTTCTGCTCCACAAGAGCCTCCTTCCACCCTACTTCATCTCACCCGATCCTTATATCCTTCTATTCCTGTCTCCCTCAAGTACTTTTGAAAAAATGTATTAATTTACAGGATGTGGGCGTCGCTGGCCATTCCTAATTGCCCTCGAGAAGGTGGTGGCACAACTCACATCGACAAAGTGGTTTCTGTCCTATTGGACAGGACATAAGAACATACGACGTAGGAGCAGGAGTAGGACATTCGGTCCCTCGAGCCTGCTCCGCCATTCAATGAGATCATGGCTGATCTGATCTTGGCCTCAACTCCACTTTCCCGCTCTCTCCCCATAACCCTTGAGTCCCCTGTTTTTCAAAAATCTCTCTATCTCCGCCTTGAATATATTCAATGACTCCGCCTCCACAGCTCTGTGGTGGAGAATTCCAAAGATTCACGACTCTCTGAGAGAAGAAATTCCTCCTCATCTCCATTTTAAATGGGCGACCCCTTATTCTGAAACTATGCCCCCTAGTTCTAGATTCCCCCATGAGGGGAAACATCCTCTCTGCATCTACCTTGTCGAGCCCCCTTAGAATCTTATATATTTCGATAAGATCACCTCTCATTCTTCTAAACTCCAATGAGTATAGGCCCAACCTGCTCAACCTTTCCTCATAAGACAACCCCTTCATCCCAGGAATCAACCTCGTGAACCTTCTCTGAACTGTCTCCAAAGCAAGTATATCCTTCCTTAAATAAGGAGACCAAAACTGTACGCAGTACTCCAGGTGTGGTCTCACCAATGCCCTGTACAGTTGTAGCAAGACTTCCTTACTTTTATATTCCATCCCCCTTGCAATAAAGGCCAATATTCCATTTGCCTTCCTAATTACTTGCTGTAACCTGCATGCTAACTTTTTGTGTTTCATGTATGAGGACCCACAGATCCCTCTGTACCACAGCATTCTGTAGTCTCTCTCCAGCTAAATAATATTTTGCTTTTTTATGCTTCCTACCAAAGTGGATAACCTCACATTTTCCCACATTATACTCCATCTGCCAAATTTTTGCCCACTCACTTAAACTATCTATATCCCTTTGCAGACTCTTTGGGGTCGATTTTCCTGAAGCTGTCGGGAAGAAGGCGGGACTACAACTTTCGGGTTTTAGACCCGCCTACTTGACAGATGAAATATCAGTGTTTCACAGCTGTTTGAAGCTGTGAAACACTGACAGTCTGAGTTCTGACATGAGTCCTTCTGCACAGACTCAGTTAGAACTCTCAGCAGCACTCAAAGCTGAAGGCTGTCACTTTTCACAGATCGCAGCCGTTCAGCTTTAAGTGCCGGCTGAGTGATGGACTCCCGACGCCTACAGGAAGAAAGGCTGTTAAGGTAAGTACAGGTAAGTAAAAGTTCTTTACACACTTTAGACACACCAAACACACTTACCTTTGCACTCATGCACCCATCACTCACCTGAGCACCGACATCGCGACCCCTCCAACTCCTTCAACCCGACGGCCCGCCTGCTCTAACCTGGCTTGTTTTGGAGCCATCGGGAATCCCACACGAAACCCCTCAAAATAGGGATTAGGCTAAAAACTGCCCATTAAGAGGGTCACTGGAGCAGCTCAGAGGCTTCTGACTAGCCAGAGACAAATAACCCCAGCCCCGCTAGCGTGTGTGCTAATTCCTTACAAAATGACGACTGCGGCAGGACCATCGGCAAAAGCGTGTGATGTGGCAGACAGTGGTTTGAGTCTGGAAAGAGCAGCAGTTATTGGGTTTCTTTTTGTCCCACTGGTTTGTTTGTGGTTAGGTTTCCGCAGGCTTGGGGAGGTTACCCGCAGGCTTAGGGAAGCCAGGGTAGAGAGTTGGGATAGGGAAAGGGAGGTTGAAGAATACCAGGCCAAGGTAGAGCGCCTGGTAGTTCAGTTTAGTGAGGGCAAAAGCCACACGAGGTACGAGTCAGAGTACCTGAAGTGCCTAGTTGCAGAGGCCAAGAGCAATGAGATGAGGGTGCGGGAGGAGAACGCTCGCCTCATACAAGAATTAAGAGAGCAGGAGGAGAAGGTTACGTAAGTAAAGGCAACATATAAGCTGGCCTGCGAGCAAGGGTTTGAGGAAGCAGATCATGGCCCCTGTAGAGCTGAGATAGAAAGCCTGAGTATGGCTTTAAAAAGAGCAAAGGGGATGATATGCCTGATCAGCCCAAAGGCAGGTCAGTCGGATTTTACTGGCAACCCAAGTAAAACCGTCCCACTGGCAACACCCAGGGAAAGGTTGGTCAGGGAGTCAGAGGTCCCACGACCGCCACCCACGGCTCCGAGCTTTCGGGAGCTCTGGCAGCAAAGGGGGGTGGAGGATGGGAAGGTAGAGGAAGCACAGCAGGCCCCGCTAGATAGGCCGGGACCAGGACCAGTGTACCCCCTCCGACAACGGAGACCAGCATCGGACCTAGGAGTGAGCAGCGAGGTCAGGAGGAGGAGCTATAACCCGGCATAAAAACCAGCGGCAGCGACCAGAGGCCCGAGACCAGCATCGGACCTAGGAGTGAGCAGCGAGGTCAGGAGGAGGAGCTATAACCCGGCATAAAAACCAGCGGCAGCGACCAAAGGCCCGAGACCAGCATCGGACCTAGGAGTGAGCAGCGAGGTCAGGAGGAGGAGCTATAACCCGGCATAAAAACCAGCGGCAGCGACCAGAGGCCCGAGACCAGCATCGGACCTAGGAGTGAGCAGCGAGGTCAGGAGGAGGAGCTATAACCCGGCATAAAAACCAGCGGCAGCGACCAGAGGCCCGAGACCAGCATCAGACCTAGGAGTGAGCAGCGAGGTCAGGAAGAGGAGCTATAACCCGGCATAAAAACCAGCGGCAGCGACCAGAGGCCCGAGACCAGCATCGGACCTAGGAGTGAGCAGCGAGGTCAGGAGGAGGAGCTATTGATACGCTTATCAATTACTTCATAAAAGGTGATGAGTCGAAGAAGAGATGATGAGTCGAAAGAAGAGATGAATAAGGCTTTTATTAGCTAAGAAGAGACCATGCTTCTTCGTGAGTGACTGAACAAGTCTGAACGAAACCCACACAGTGGTGGGTGGAGTCAGCTGAGGCATGCCTCCATACACAGCGCCACCCAGAGGTGGCAATATACAATACAGTGGTTTACCACATTCACCCCTTGTTTAATGTGAAGTCCGGCGGGGTGAAGGGTACTACAAGTTAAGTCTATCAGGAGGCCTTGTCTGACGTCCTGATCGTCGTGGTGGCGGCGGTGGTGTTGCAGCATCCGACGTCGGGTCTGGTGTCTGGGTGGTTGGCGAAGATTCCTGGGGCTTTGGCATGCCGTCTGCAGGGGTTGGGTTGGGAGGGGTGGTGGGGGATAACAGTGGTAAGGGGGATAACGGTGGTAAGGGGGATAACGGTGGTAATTCAGGGGTACCCGAGGGTGCGAGATCTCGTATGGAGACCGTGTCCTCCCGCCCGTCTGGGTATGTCACCCAGGCATACTGGGGGTTGGCGTGTAGGAGGTGCACCCGCTCGACCAGGGGGTCCGTTTTATGCGTCCTCACGTGCCTCCGCAGTAGGACGGGCCCAGGAGAAGTCAACCATGCCGGTAGCGAGGTTCCCGATGTAGACTTCCGGGGGAAAACGAACATTTTCTCATGAGGGGTCGCATTAGTGGCAGTACAAAGCAGTGACCGAATGGAGTGAAGCGCTGCAGGGAGGACCTCCTGCCAGCGGGAGGTCGGAAGGCCCTTAGATTTTAGTGCTAAGAGGACTGCCTTCCAAACCGTCGCGTTCTCCCTTTCCACCTGGCCGTTCCCCCGGGGGTTGTAACTGGTGGTCCTGCTCGTGGCGATACCTCTTGTTAGCAGGTACTGCCGAAGTTCGTCGCTCATGAACGATGAGCCCCTGTCGCTATGTATATAGCTGGGGAACCCGAACAGAGCGAAGATGTCATTCAGACACTTGATGACCGTGGTACTGGTCATGTCTGGGCAAGGGATGGCAAAGGGGAAACGGGAGTACTCATCAACTATGTTGAGGAAGTACACATTGCGGTCAGCGGAGGGGAGGGGCCCTTTAAAATCGACGCTCAGGCGTTCGAAGGGGCGGGTGGCCTTGATCAGGCTTGCTCTGTCCGGCCTATAGAAGTGCGGTTTGCACTCGGCGCAGATTTGGCAGCTCTTGGTCATGGTCCTGACCTCCTCGATGGAGTAGGGCAGGTTACGGGATTTGATAAAATGGAAAAACCTGGTGACCCCCGGGTGGCAGAGGTCATTGTGGAGGGACTGCAGCCTATCACTCTGCGCGTTGGCGCATGTACCACGTGATAGGGCATCTGGGGGCTCATTGAGTTTCCCTGGCCGATACAAGATATCATAATTGTAGGTGGAGAGTTCGATTCTCCACCTCAAGATCTTGTCGTTCTTGATTTTACCCCTCTGCTTATTATTAAACATAAAAGCTACTGAACGCTGGTCAGTGAGCAGGGTAAATCGTTTCCCGGCCAGGTAATGCCTCCAGTGACGCACCGCTTCTACAATAGCCTGGGCCTCCTTTTCGACGGAGGAGTGTCTCGTCTCGGGGCCCTGGAGGGTCCTTGAGAAAAAGGCCACGGGTCTGCCCGCCTGGTTAAGGGTCGCGGCTAGGGCGAAGTCGGAGGCATCGCTCTCCACTTGGAAGGGGATGGACTCATCCACCGCGTGCATTGCGGCCTTCGCGATATCGTTCTTGATAAGAGTGAAGGCTGCACACGCCTCTGGTGTCAGGGGGAAGGAGGTGGCTTTGATGAGGGGCCTGGCTTTGTCTGCATAGAGGGGCACCCACTGGGCGTAGTAGGAGAAAAACCCCAGGCATCTCTTCAGTGCTTTTTGGCAGTGGGGAAGGGGTAGCTCCATTAGGGGGCGCATTCTGTCGGGGTCGGGCCCGATGACTCCGTTCTCCACCACGCAGCCGAGGATGGCCAGGCGCTTGGTGTGAAACATACATTTTTCCTTATTGTACGTTAGGTTCAGCCGTTGGGCCGTACGGAGGAAATTTGCTAGATTAACGTCGTGGTCCTGCTGGTCGTGGCCGCAGATGGTGACGTTATCCAAATAGGGGAAGGTTGCCCGCAGCGCGTTCTGGTCAACCATTCGGTCCATCTCCCTTTGGAAGACCGAAACCCCGTTGGTGACGCCGAAGGGGACCCTAAGGAAGTGGTAGAGGCGGCCGTTTGCCTCGAAGGCAGTATACTGGCGGTCCTCATGGCGGATGGGCAGCTGGTGGTACGCTGACTTAAGGTCGATGGTGGAGAATACTTTGTATTGCGCAATCTGATTGACCATATCAGATATGCGAGGGAGGGGGTACGCGTCCAGCTGGGTGTACCGGTTTATGGTTTGGCTGTAGTCGATTACCATGCGGCGTTTTGCAGTGGTTTTAACGACTACAACCTGGGCTCGCCAGGGGCTAGTGCTACCTTCGATAATGCCCTCCTTCAAGAGCCGCTCCACCTCAGAGCTGATAAAAGCTCTGTCCCCGGCACTGTACCGCCTGCTTTTGGTAGCGATGGGTTTACAGTCGCGGGTGAGGTTAGCGAACAGGGGAGGGGGGGGGACTTTTAATGTGGAAAGGCTGCAGGTGGTTTGCAGCGGGCGATTTAAAAGTTGTTGGTTGCAGACTGTGAGTGGGGGGAGGGGTCCACCGTATGCTAGTGTGACACTCTTAAGGTGGCACTGAAAATCCAACCCTAGCAGGACGGCAGCGCAAAGACGGGGCAGGACTAGCAGTTTAAATTTTTGATATTCAGTGCCCCCTACTGACAGGGTCACCACACAGTAGCCGCTGATGTCCATTGACTGGGACTTGGACGCCATAGAAATGCGATGGTGCGTTGGCAGAATCGTGAGGGAGTGGCTACGTACCGTGTCGGGGTGGACGAAACTCTCTGTGCTCCCGCTGTCGATCAGGCAACTGGTGGCGTGGCCGTTTACCGCGATATCCATCATGGAGCTGGATAGATGGTGAGGGTGGCCTTGATCCAGCGTCACGGAGGCCAGTATGTGGCTTAGTGAGTCACTATAGTCATCCGCCGAGACGGTGGTCGGTTCCGGTGACGAAATGGCGGTTGAGTGCGTTGGATACGATGGCGGCGGATGCCATGCGGCCGGGGGTACACAAAATGGCGGATAAGATGGCTGCTCCCACGGCCCGCACGCTGCGCTGCTGGCTGGCTTCCCCTTGCAGGCGTTAGCGTAATGGCCTTTCTTCCCGCAGCCCGAGCAGGTAGCTGTCTTAGCTGGGCAGTGCGCTCTGGGATGTTTTAACTGGCCACAGAAATAGCATTTTTGGGCCTGGTTACTGGGCATCGAAGCAGTTCTTACCGGAGGCTGCTGTCTCGGTTGGGTCGCTGCAGCGGTTGGTGCCGGGGGCGGCGGTCCCGTGTCCCACGGTTTCGATTGCCATGTCTCGGCGCCGTTACGGGGGTATGCCTCGAGGTTTCGGTGGGCCTCCTCTAACGAGAGCGCAAGGGCAATGGCCGTCTTCAGGTCGGGTTCCTTGCTTTCTAGCAGTCTCTGCCGGGTGTGGTCTGACTGGAGGCCCCTGACGAAGGCATCACAGGCGAGTCCCTGCGCGTGCTCCACAGCCGTTACCGCTTTACAATCGCAGTCTCTGCAGAGTGCCAGTAGCGCCCGTGCAAATGCCCCTACCAATTCTCCCGGTTGCTGCCTGCGGGATCCCAAGAGGTGTCGGGCGTAAATTGTGTTCACTGGGCGCGTATATTGCCCTTTTAGTAGCTCGAGGGCCGCCACGTACGTATTAGAGTCCCGGATTAGCATATATACTTGATGGCTCACCTGGGCGGTCAAAATTTTCAGTTTGTGATCCTCCTCTGTAACCTGTGAGATTGCGAGGAAGGATTCAAAGCAGCTCAGCCAGTGTTCAAACTTGGCTGATGCACCCACATCTTGAGGGTCGAGGTCCAGGCGTGGTGGTCTGAGGGCTCTCAGCAATGTCTGCTGTATCCGTTGCTGTTGTTGCTCCTCAGGTGTCGCCATTTAACTTTTAGCTAATAAAATTGATATGCTTATCAATTACTTCATAAAAGGTGATGAGTCGAAGAAGAGATGATGAGTCGAAAGAAGAGATGAATAAGGCTTTTATTAGCTAAGAAGAGACCATGCTTCTTCGTGAGTGACTGAACAAGTCTGAACGAAACCCTCACAGTGGTGGGTGGAGTCAGCTGAGGCATGCCTCCATACACAGCGCCACCCAGAGGTGGCAATATACAATACAGTGGTTTACCACAGCTATAACCCGGCATAAAAACCAGCGGCAGCGACCAGAGGCCCGAGACCAGCATCGGACCTAGGAGTGAGCAGCGAGGTCAGGAGGAGGAGCTATAACCCGGCATAAAAACCAGCGGCAGCGACCAGAGGCCCGAGACCAGCATCGGACCTAGGAGTGAACAGTGAGGTCAGGAGGAGGAGCTATAACCCGGCATAAAAACCAGCAGCAGCGACCAGAGGCCCGAGACCAGCATCGGACCTAGGAGTGAGCAGCGAGGTCAGGAGGAGGAGCTATAACCCGGCATAAAAACCAGCGGCAGCGACCAGAGGCCGGAGACCAGCATCGGACCTAGGAGTGAGCAGCGAGGTCAGGAGGAGGAGCTATAACCCGGCATAAAAACCAGCGGCAGTGACCAGAGGCCCGAGACCAGCATCGGACCTAGGAGTGAGCAGCGAGGTCAGGAGGAGGAGCTATAACCCGGCATAAAAACCAGCGGCAGTGACCAGAGGCCCGAGACCAGCATCGGACCTAGGAGTGAGCAGCGAGGTCAGGAGGAGGAGCTATAACCCGGCATAAAAACCAGCGGCAGCGACCAGAGGCCCAAGACCAGCATCGGACCTAGGAGGGAGCAGCGAGGTCAGGAGGAGGAGCTATAACCCGGCATAAAAACCAGCGGCAGCGACCAGAGGCCCGAGACCAGCATCGGACCTAGGAGTGAGCAGCGAGGTCAGGAGGAGGAGCTATAACCCGGCATAAAAACCAGCGGCAGCGACCAGAGGCCCGAGACCAGCATCGGACCTAGGAGTGAGCAGCGAGGTCAGGAGGAGGAGCTATAACCCGGCATAAAAACCAGCGGCAGCGACCAGAGGCCCGAGACCAGCATCGGACCTAGGAGGGAGCAGCGAGGTCAGGAGGAGGAGCTATAACCCGGCATAAAAACCAGCGGCAGCGACCAGAGGCCCGAGACCAGCATCGGACCTAGGAGTGAGCAGCGAGGTCAGGAGGAGGAGCTATAACCCGGCATAAAAACCAGCGGCAGCGACCAGAGGCCCGAGACCAGCATCGGACCTAGGAGTGAGCAGCGAGGTCAGGAGGAGGAGCTATAACCCGGCATAAAAACCAGCAGCAGCGACCAGAGGCCCGAGACCAGCATCGGACCTAGGAGTGAGCAGCGAGGTCAGGAGGAGGAGCTATAACCCGGCATAAAAACCAGCGGCAGCGACCAGAGGCCGGAGACCAGCATCGGACCTAGGAGTGAGCAGCGAGGTCAGGAGGAGGAGCTATAACCCGGCATAAAAACCAGCGGCAGTGACCAGAGGCCCGAGACCAGCATCGGACCTAGGAGTGAGCAGCGAGGTCAGGAGGAGGAGCTATAACCCGGCATAAAAACCAGCGGCAGCGACCAGAGGCCCAAGACCAGCATCGGACCTAGGAGTGAGCAGCGAGGTCAGGAGGAGGAGCTATAACCCGGCATAAAAACCAGCGGCAGCGACCAGAGGCCCGAGACCAGCATCGGACCTAGGAGTGAGCAGCGAGGTCAGGAGGAGGAGCTATAACCCGGCATAAAAACCAGCGGCAGCGACCAGAGGCCGGAGACCAGCATCGGACCTAGGAGTGAGCAGCGAGGTCAGGAGGAGGAGCTATAACCCGGCATAAAAACCAGCGGCAGCGACCAGAGGCCGGAGACCAGCATCGGACCTAGGAGTGAGCAGCGAGGTCAGGAGGAGGAGCTATAACCCGGCATAAAAACCAGCGGCAGCGACCAGAGGCCCGAGACCAGCATCGGACCTAGGAGTGAGCAGCGAGGTCAGGAGGAGGAGCTATAACCCGGCATAAAAACCAGCGGCAGTGACCAGAGGCCCGAGACCAGCATCGGACCTAGGAGTGAGCAGCGAGGTCAGGAGGAGGAGCTATAACCCGGCATAAAAACCAGCGGCAGCGACCAGAGGCCCAAGACCAGCATCGGACCTAGGAGTGAGCAGCGAGGTCAGGAGGAGGAGCTATAACCCGGCATAAAAACCAGCGGCAGCGACCAGAGGCCCGAGACCAGCATCGGACCTAGGAGTGAGCAGCGAGGTCAGGAGGAGGAGCTATAACCCGGCATAAAAACCAGCGGCAGCGACCAGAGGCCCGAGACCAGCATCGGACCTAGGAGTGAGCAGCGAGGTCAGGAGGAGGAGCTATAACCCGGCATAAAAACCAGCGGCAGCGACCAGAGGCGTACCAAATCAACAGCAGAGGAGAGAGGTAAAAAATAATCCAAGAGTGACGTCACCAGGAAGCAGGTAAGTGATTGGTTGGATTGGTTGGTGAGTATTTCTTCTTTTTATTACAAGCTTAAATTCAGCGGTTTTTTTCTAGGGTCTGTGCTGTAAGGGAGACAGTTGGTTAACCATTAAACTGGTGTAATTTAGAGGGATTGATTTAATCTAAATCCAATTAATTAAATAAAAAATTTATAATTAATTACATAGAATGGAGCAGATGATGTGTTACTGTTGCGAGATGTGGGAGCCGGTAGACCCCATTGAGGCTAACGGTGATTACATCTGTGACAAGTGTCTGCTGCTGCAGGATCTCCAGCTCCGTGTTGATGAGCTGGAGTCTGAGCTTCACACACTGCGACACATCAGGGAGGGGGAGAAGTACCTGGACTCTGTGTTTCAGGAGGTGGTCACACCTATGAAGTTAATTAATTCAGATGTAGCCCATGGTCAGGGACAGGACGGTGTGACCACGAGTGAGGCAGGTACGGGGATCCAGAAGGTAGTGTTGGAGGAGCCGCAGCCCTTGCTCTTGTCCAACAGGTTCGAGCTTCTTACTCCCTGTGGAGACGGAAGCAGGGGCTGCAGGGAGGATGAGCAACCTGGCCACAGCACCGTGGAGAGGGGGGCCATTCAACAGGGGGGAGTAAATAGAAATGTTGTAGTGGTAGGGGATAGTATTATTAGGGGGATAGATAGAGTTCTCTGCAGCCAAGAGCGAGAGTCCCGTAGGCTGTGTTGCCTACCCAGTGCCAGGGTTAAGGACATCTCCTCTGGGCTGGACAGAAACTTGGAGTGGGAGGGGGAGGATCCAGTTGTCATGGTCCATGTTGGTACCAACGACATAGATAGGACAAGGAAGGAGGTTCTGCTGAGGGAGTTTGAGCAGCTAGGGGCCAAATTAAAAAGCAGAACCACAAGGGTAATAATCTCTGGATTATTACCTGAGCCACGAGCGAATTTGGCTAGGACAAATAAAATAAGAGAGTTAAATGCGTGGCTCAAAGACTGGTGTGGGAGAAATGGGTTTTGCTTCCTGGGACACTGGCACCAGTACTGGGACAGGAGGGAGCTGTTCCGTTGGGACGGGCTTCACTTGGCCAGTGCTGGGACTAGAGTCCTGGCGGATCATATAACTAGGGCTGTAGAGAGGGCTTTAAACTAATTAGTGGGGGGGAGGTTCCTAGAGAGCAAATAATAAAAATGACAACAGAGAAGGTCAAAGACTTAGGTAGCAGTGGGGAAATTAAAAACCAGAGCATGTCAGGAAGGGGTAGAAGGTGTGGAGTAAAAGGTAAAGTAATAAAAAGGGCAATAGCAGGAACTAAGTGTCACAAAACATATTTGAAAGTTCTCTATCTGAATGCACGTAGCATTCGTAACAAAATAGACGAGTTAAAGGCACAAATAGCTACATATGGGTATGATCTTGTGGCCATTACAGAAACATGGCTGCAGGGTGACAATGCCTGGGAATTAAACATACCAGGTTATTTAACAATCAGGAAGGACAGGCAGGAAGGAAGGGGAGGTGGGGTGGCTATGTTAATAAAGGAAGGAATCACTGTAATACAGAGAAATGATATTGGGTCAAAGGATCAGGATAATGAAACAGTTTGGGTGGAGATAAGGAATAATAAGGGGAAAAAAACACTAGTGGGTGTAGTATATAGGCCCCCGAACAGTCGCAACTCGGTTGGACGGAGTATCAATCAGGAAATAGTTGAGGCTTGTAATAAGGGAACACCTATAATTATGGGGGATTTTAACTATCATATAAATTGGACAAATCAAATTGGGCAGGGCTGCCTTGAGGATGAGTTCATTGAGTGTATTAGGGATGGGTTTCTTGAGCAGTATGTAACTGAACCAACCAGGGGGCAAGCAACCTTAGATCTGGTCCTGTGTAACGAGACAGGATTAATTAAAAATGTCCTAGTAAAGGATCCCCTTGGAATGAGTGACCATAACATGGTTGAATTCCATATTCAGTTAGAGGGTGAGGAGGCTGTATCTCAAACAAGCGTGCTAAGCTTGAATAAAGGAGACTATGAAGGTATGAGAGCGGAATTGAGTAAAGTGGATTGGGAAAATAGGTTAAAGGATAAGACGATACATGATCAGTGGTGTACATTTAAGGAGTTATTTTACAAATTCCAAAAAAAGTATATTCCACTGAGAAAAAAAGGGTGTAAAAGAAAAGACAGCCATCCGTGGCTAAGTAAAGAAATTAAGGATAGTATTCGACTAAAAACAAGGGCATATAAGGTAGCCAAATCTAGTGGGAGGATAGAGGATTGGGAAAACTTTAAAAGACAGCAAAAAGTAACAAAAAGATTGATTAAGAAAGGGAAGATAGATTATGAAAGTAAATTAGCAAAAAATATAAAGACAGATAGTAAGAGTTTTTATAGTTATATAAAAAGAAAAAGGGTGGCTAAAGTAAATGTTGGTCCCTTAGAGGATGAGACCGGGAAATTAATGGTGGGAAATATGGAGATGGCAAAAACACTGAATGAATATTTTGTATCAGTCTTTACAGTAGAGGACACCAAGAATATCCCAACACTTGACAAGCAGGGGGCTATAGGGGGGGAGGAGCTAAATACGATTAAAATCACTAAGGAAGTAGTACTTGGTAAAATAATGGGACTCAAGGCAGATAAATCACCTGGACCTGATGGCTTACATCCCAGGGTTTTGAGGGAAGTGGCGGTAGGGATTGTGGATGCATTGGTAATAATCTTCCAAAACTCCCTGGACTCAGCAAAGGTCCCGGCAGACTGGAAAACTGCTAATGTAACACCCTTATTTAAAAAGGGCAGTAGACAGAAGGCTGGAAACTATAGACCGGTTAGCCTAACATCTGTGGTAGGTAAAATTTTGGAGTCCATTATTAAGGAGACAGTAACAAGACATTTGGATAATCATAATTTAATAAGACAAAGTCAGCATGGTTTTATGAAGGGGAAGTCATGTTTGACAAATTTGCTGGAGTTCTTTGAGGAAGTAACATATAGGGTGGATAAAGGTGAACCAGTGGACGTAGTGTATTTAGACTTCCAAAAGGCATTTGACAAGGTGCCACGCAAAAGATTATTGCTTAAGATAAAAAATCACGGGATTGGGGGTAATATTCTGGCATGGATAGAGGATTGGCTATCTAACAGAAGGCAGAGAGTTGGGATAAATGGTTCATATTCAGACTGGCAATCAGTAACCAGTGGTGTTCCGCAGGGGTCAGTGCTGGGTCCCCAACTCTTTACAATCTATATTAACGATTTGGAGGAGGGGACCGAGTGTAACACATCAAAGTTTGCAGATGATACTAAGATGGGAGGGAAAGTAGTGAGTGAGGAGGACAAAGAAAACCTGCAAGGGGACATAGACAGGCTAAGTAAGTGGGCAGAGATTTGGCAGATGGAATACAATACTGGAAAGTGTGAGGTTATGCACTTTGGCAGGAAAAATCGTAGAGCAAGTTATTATCTTAATGGCAAGAAACTTGAAAGTACTGAAGTACAAAGGGATCTGGGGGTCCTGGTGCACGAAACTCAAAAGGTTAGTATGCAGGTGCAGCAAGTGATTAAGAAGGCCAATGGAATGTTGGCTTTCATTGCTAGGGGGATAGAATATAAAAATAGGGAGGTATTGCTTCAGTTGTACAAGGTATTGGTGAGACCGCACCTGGAATACTGCATACAGTTTTGGTGTCCATACTTAAGAAAGGACATACTTGCTCTCGAGTCAGTACAAAGAAGGTTCACTCGATTAATCCCGGGGATGAGGGGATGGACATATGAGGAGAGGTTGAGTAGATTGGGACTCTACTCATTGGAGTTCAGAAGAATGAGAGGCGATCTTATTGAAACATATAAGATTATGAAGGGGTTGGATCGGGTGGATGCAGGGAGGATGTTCCAGATGATGGGTGAAACTAGAACTAGGGGGCATAGTCTTAGAATAAGGGGCTGCTCTTTCAAAACTGAGATGAGGAGGAACTACTTCACTCAGAGGGTGGTAGGTCCATGGAATATGCTGCCCCAAAAAGCTGTCGAAGCTACATCATTACATAAATTTAAAACAGAAATAGACAGTTTCCTAGTAGAAAAGGGAATTAAGGGTTACGGGGAGCGGGCAGGAATTTGGACATGAGTCTAGGTTCGGATAGGTCATGGCCCTGTGGGTAGCGGAGCGGGCCCAGGGGCCGTGTAGCCTGATCCTGCTCCTGTTTTCGTGTGTCTAATGCTGTTAGATTCAGGAGATAGTCCTGTCATAGTGGATTGGCGGTTAGGATCAGATCAGCCAAGATCTTATTGAATGGCGGAGCAGGCTCGAGGGGCCAATTGGCCTACTCCTGCTCCTATTTCTTATGTTCTTATGTACGGTCCGCCCGTTGATGAAGATGACCCAGGGGATATCCAGAATCAGTTTCTGATGCCATATGGCACCCACCAGCTCAGGGACATGGTTAGCCACGTCCCCAAGCTCACTAAAAAGGGAGACCCCTCTCTGCACTTCAGGGAGCTAGAGCAAGCAGCTTGTGTAAACGACTGCGATGAGGCAGAGCAAGCAAAAATGCTGCTGTTTTCCCTGGCAGGTGATCTCCTCCAGTCCCTATCTGGTGAGTGCAAAAGGGAGCAGAGGGATTATGAGGGTCTCAAGAATGAGGTATTGGAGGCCATGGGACTCAATGATGGTAGCCCGTTTGCTCGGGTGGAAAGAACAGTGCAGCTCCCAGGGGAGTCCCCGCAGGCGTTCGCAGACAGGCTGTGGCCAGTCTACCGGAGTGCATGCCCGGGAATGCCAGGGCGGGCAGCACTGGACCCAGTCCAATTGACTCACTGGCTCCGGTGTCTCATGACAAATGGCCTACCCCTGATCCAAGCCCAGGTCATGGCTTGGTTTGACCCCCGAAACCCCCAGACCACTGAAGAAGCGGTGATCCGCCGGCTCACGGTAGCCTTCAGGAACATGAGGGGTATCGAGGCTCCCCAACCCAAGGGAAGAGTCCATGAGGTTAAACCTAGGAGCCAGAGTAAGAAAGAGTGGCACCAGGAGGGGAACCGGCCCTCTCAGGCTAGGTTAAATTGCTATGGGTGCGGGAAAGACGGTCACTGGAGAAAAGACTGTAAAAATCCTTGGAAGGACAGGGGAAAGGATCCCACAGCCCCAGCCCAAAAGGCAGGGCCAGACCTCCCTCCCGCAGCAATTGAGTCATTTTTGCAGTCCCTACAGTCTCTTCTGACTGGCCAGGGGAGAGTAGCAGCCACCACCGGTGTTTTAACCCCGTCTGCCCCACCTCTCTCCCAGCAATGACTAGAGTCAGCACAGCCTGTTGACCTGTGTCCCCGCGAAAATGCTGAGGGGAGCAGGCCCTATGCTGAGATGGGGGAGGAGATGGTGCAGGGGAGATATTCGGTGGAGACTGGAGCCTCCAGCACGGTGGTCCACTCGGAGGACCTGACCCATTCACCCCGGTCTAACAAGGTCCCATTTAGCTTAATGGGACCCACAGGGAAACAGGCAGCTGGGAGTGAACCTGAGAATAGAAATCCCCAACCCACAGCAGGTCCAAGTTCACAGGCAGGTGCTGTGGCTTGTGTTAGGGGAGGAGCTATTCATGATTTTGAACAGGATTACTGGCAGGCAGCCAGTTATATCAAACAATGCGGTTTGTTTAAGCAGGGGGCAGGGGAACAAGCAGCTGGGATTGTAGGAGCTCCCCAGCTCTTGGCCCAAGCGATTCCCCCTCTCTTGTGGGACTCCAGGGAGGAGCCTGAACCAGGTTTTAGACCTGAAGGGGAAGGCTCTCAGCCACCGGTAGCCAGTGGCAAGGGATTGCCTGTCCCCAGCCCAGGTTTGGGAAGGGAGGGACCCGAAGGAGGAGGTCCCCAGCCAACAGGGAGTGTGACCCGAGCTAAGGGTCTGCTTGCCAGGGTAGCCCCCCCCGGCAACACTCCCTAGGAGATCTCTTCGGGTGCCCCAGCCCAAGAAAGTATGGTCACCCACTTATCAGTGGAGTAGGGCGGTCTCCCGAACCAGGGAGAGGCCAAAGAACAGAGGTCCCCAATCAGCAGCCATAAGCTGTGAGGGACCAGAAGCTGGAATCAGTCCAGCCATGCAGCAGGGAGCAGCCTGTGGCAGCCCAAACAGGGACTGAGCTGGCCACCCGGAGACGGGCGGTGCTTGTATATAGTTTTGGTCAGTTAATGTGTGATTAAAGAATTAAGGTAGAACGTGTGTTAAGGTAGAAAGAATTAAGGTAGAACATGTTATTAAGGTAGAACGTGTGTTAAGGTAGAACGTGTTCATTTTAATTTCAGTGATATATTAGTGTATAAGTTTTGAGTGTGGTATGGTTCCAGGATTGTATTGTGGATCAAGGTCACGGGACCTGATTACACTTCCCCGAGCCAGGGGACCTGGCGAGATGTTTTCTTTTGTTTTCCAGAGTTCCGGAAGGTACCAGGGACCAACGAGTCATGGAATTCGCGAGAGGAAGCACCCCTAGTCCACGAAGGAAGGGGTCTGCAGGAATCAGATGCCCACAACATTTAAAAATGCTGCTGGAAATACAATTTAAGACTAAGAATTTATAGAACTGGTTAATTATTTCACTGCTTGTTTCTAGTTCAAGGAAGCTCATTTGTCTTCCATCTTTTTAGCAGACATGTTGGCTGGATGACAATCCCTTTAAAGATGTTGAAATTATGTTACAAGCGGTGCAGGGGCATAGGACCCCCTCCATGCTTGACTTATTGTGAATATAAGTGGTGCAGGGGCATTGGGCCCCCTCCGCGTATTGATTATTTTAATTAATTGTTGGTTTTCTGTCAATAGATGCCTGCCGTACTACGATTCTCTCTGGGCAGGGGAGATGGAGGTGTCGGGGGATCAAAGATAGATTTAGTTAAGTATAAGGGAAGGTTGTTTGTGGGGGGGTCAGAAATTATAGCTCACTTTTGGCAAGGATACTACAAGCAAGTTTTAGTATCCGATGGGGGACTGTAAGATTTTGCAATAATTTACAGCTCCGAAGATTAATTTTTTTGAGTAAAGAATCCCTGGGTGATACACCTTTAAAAATTTCAGGGATCAAAAATGGCCATCAGACCGCATGGCTGAAGACAAAGGACTTGGAAAACCGCTTTCTGTGTCTGTGAAGAAAGTTTCAATGGCAGTCAAACCTGTCAATCAAAGGGGAGTTTCCCCCACCCTGCAGCAGGACAATCGATGCCTGTTTACAGAATGTTCTACAATGTTGACTCTAAGATCAAGTGCTTGAAACTGCCAGCATGAACAAAGGAACTTTGTTTGCTAAGCACTCAAGACTGTCAATCAATTGTGGTTCCAGATGACCACAGGACAATGCTTTGTTTACCAAGAAATTGAATGCTATTAGCATTTGTTTGTATATCAAGTGGACACATCCAAACTGAGGAGAAACCATTTAAATGAATGGGAGAACACATTCAAACCCATTACTGGACAATGGGGCAGTTGGATCCCTTTTGTTTTAGCCCAGAAACATCCAGATCTGGGCGGGCCCCAAAAGGGAGTATAAAAGATAGCTTCCCAGAAGCATCTCTCTCTCTCTGGCCTCGCCTCCGTGTCCCTCTACAGCGTGGGAGTCTGCCTGTAGAAGCGAAACACCAGCAGTTTACTTTTAAAACACTGGGGTGTTTTTCACTTCGGGGCAGTGAAGATCTAAGTTTGCAGGACACAGAGCAGGCATTTCCAGTGGTGAGCATATATTTTTCTGGCCTTCCACAAGGCAACCTAGGATAGGTATAGGGGTGGGAGTAAAGTGGGAATTTCGTTAGAATTGTGATTTTAGTCGATTTCCTTCATTGTGTCCATTTCTCCTCCCCTATTTAAGCAAGACAGTGTTGCACCTAGCAGCGAAGTGCTATAGTGAACATTGAATTCGGTATTTAAAACTGTATTAAAAAAGGAGTAGCTGTTTTAAAGTACTGTATGTAAAACTGTATTAAAAGGGGTGTTGCATCAAGCTGTATTGCTGTGGTGAACGCTGTGTAGCTATTTTTTTAAAGTCTATATTAAAGTACTGTATTTAAAATAAGGTAGTGTTGCACTGGGCAGAGAGCACGCTGGTGGACACTGAGCGTACTGCGTGTATTAAATAAGGTAGTGTTGCACTGGGCGGGGAGCCCTCTAGTGGACACTAAGTGTACTGCGTGTATTAAATAAGGTAGTGTTGCACTGGGCAGGGAGCCCTCTAGTGGACACTAAGTGTACTGCGTTTAAGCAGAAGTGCTGTACCAGGCATAAGAGCCATATCGATTTTTCTTTCTTTTGTTTTTCAATAAATACTGGTCTGTTTTGCACCCAAACCATGAGTCACATTGTTTTCTGTCTACATCGCCACCGAATAAGTCCGGGGGTCAGAACTCAGGAATAGGGGAGCACTTCAAAACCGCAAGGGGGTCCCTGGAGCAGCTCAGAGGCTTCTGACTGACCAGAGATAAATAACCCCAGCCCCGCTAGCGTGTGTGCTAATTCCTTACACTAGTTACAGATTGCCAACCTGAAAATGACCCATTTATCCCGACTCTCTGTTTTCTGTTAGTTAGCCAATCCTCTATCCAATCTAATATATTACCCCCAACACCGTGAGCTCTTATCCTGTGCAGTAACCTTTTATGCGGCATCTTATCAAATTACTTCTGGAAATCCAAATCCATGTAGAATGATTTTCTAAATGTCCTGCTATTACTTCCTTAATAATGGATTCCAGCATTTTCCCAATGACAGGTGTTAGGCTAACTAGCCTATAGTTTCCTGCTTTCTGTCTCCCTCCTTTCTTGAATAGGGGCGTTACATTTGCGGTTTTCCAATCCGCTGGGACTTCTCCAGAATCCTGGAAATTTTGATAGATTACAACCAACACATCCACTATCTCTGCAGCCACTTCTCTTAAGACCCTAGGATGCAGGCCATCAGGTCCAGGGGACTTGTCAGCCTTTAGTCCCATTAGTTTGCCTAGTACTTTTTCACCAGTGATAGTGATTGTTTTTAAGTTCCTCCCTCCCTATAGCCCCTTGATTATCTTATTATTATTGGGATGCTTTTAGTGTCCTCTGCCGTGAAGACCGAGACAAAATATTTGTTCAAAGTCTCTGCCATTTCCTTGTTTCCCATTATGAATTCCTCAGTCCCATCCTCTAAGGGACCAATATTTACTTTAGCTACTCTCTTCCTTTTTATATACCTGTCGAACCTCTTACTGTCTATTTTTATATTTTTTGCTAGTTTATTCTCAATCTAACTTCTCCCTCTATTTTTTTTATGGGGCTCTGCTGTGGCGAATTCTCATTACTTAAATATTCTGGCACATTTCCTTGCTGTCGATGTATGGGAGCGTATCATAAACATACACACACACGTAGATTAGATATACTGACACATCTATAGAAAATGTATATTAGATACACACGCACATACGCAGCCTGACATCATTATTGGGAGGATGCTAGAAGGGATCATACAAAATGCCATTTATGACCACTGAGAAAGAGAAGGGGCCAGTAGAGATACACAAAATTTGTCTGGAAAAATAGATTAAATTTGATCCGGTTTTTTGAGGAAGTCAGTGGGGTAGTGGATGAGGGAAATCCAGTAGACATTGTCAGACTGTCAGAAAGCCTTCAATAAGGCTCCTCACAGTAGGTTACTTCACAAGATAGTATCTTGTGAAATCAGTAGGGATTAGAAACTCTGGATTCGAAATTGGCTCCAATCCCAGAACCAAAATGTTATAGTTAATGGATGTGGTTCAGCCTGGAGGCATGTTACCAGTGGATCGCTTCTTTTTGCGGTCTTTATTAATGACCTGGACGGTGATGTTGGGAGTATGGTCAGTAAATTTGCAGATGACACCACAATCTGTGCAAGGATTAAGACCGTAGAGGAGTGCATTCAATTTGATTTCGTTGTTCTCGGGGAGCGGGTCACACAATAGCAAATGGCATTTAGTTTAGAGAAATGTAATGTTGTGCATGTTGGTAGGGCCAACATGGAATACACATATCATTTGCAGAGAACAATACTGAAAGAGGTTGTGAGGGACAAAGAGCTGAGTGTTATTGTGCACAGATCACTGGAGGTTCGTGACCAATGTAGAGAAACTTTCGCTAAAGCTAACAGGGTATTGGGTTGTATTAATACAACCATTCTGTATAAATCAAAGTACATCATTTTGTCATTATACAGGTCATTGGTTTGTATCTAGAGTACGGTGCCCAGTTATGGTTCCCCCACATGGTGGATGATATAATGGCCTTGGAAAAGATCCAGAGGAGAGCTACAAGAATGATTCCTAACTTAAAGAACCCCAGCTACTCAGAGAGGCTCAAGGACCTCGGTCTATTTACTTTAGAGCAGCATAGACTGAGAGGTGACCTGATAGAGGCCTAGAAAATAATTAAAGGGCTGGATAGTGTCCCTGTTGAGAGATTATTCCAGTTTGATAGATTGGGGAGGACCAGAGGGACACGAGTTGAAACTGTGTGAGAGTGGGAAGAGACCGGATGTTGGGCGGTTCGTCATTTCCCAGAGAGCAGCGAGCCTCTGGAAGGTGTAGCCGGCTGGTGCGGTGGGCGCTGACTCGCTGCACCGCCTTCAAGAGGGAGCTGCACCGGTTCCTGACCGGGGCAGAGATCGCTTCATAGAGAAGGTCAGTGTCTTTATAGACAACACTGGGTCCGCGTGATCTCCTGTCTGGGTTTGATTGCCTGAGGGGGTCGGAGAGGAATTTGTAGATTTTTTTCCCGTTATTGGTCCTAAGTTCTTTTCTATTTTTTTGCCTCTCCCAGGAGATTACATGGCTGTGTGTGGGGGGCGGTGGTGGGGTGGGGGGGGTGGGGAGAAGGTAAGAAGTGTCTAGTCATGGTGCTCCGGCCATCATGGTGCAGCACAGGGTTGATGGACCAGCTGGTGGTGGACCTGCCCATAATGTGTGTGAGTGCGTGTGTGTATATATATATATATATATATATATATATATAAACCGGTACATCTCTCTGTCTGTCTCTCTGTCTGTCTCTCTGTCTGTCTCTCTGTCTTTCTGTCTGTCCGGCTATACAATCAAAAGTTATAGGGCTAGAAATTCAGTGGGCTTTGCGCCCAGTTACCGCCCAAATAGGGTTTCTGCGCCAGTGTAAGAGGGTGCGCTGATATTCAGCGCTGCGGTAATGGCGGCGGTAGCCGGTAGCGCTGCGCCGACACCGATGACGTCATCGGTGTGCGCAGTGCCCCGGTTCCGCCCCACTTCCGGCCCAAACCACATATTTAGTTGCGGCCGCCTCTTCTGCAGCGGCCGCAAACAGCGATTGAAAAACGGGGCCGTACTGCTGCGCTACTGGGGCGCTTTAAGGTGGAGGTGCGGCCGGCCGCTTTTTCGGCGGCCGCCTGCCCGCACCTCCTTCCCCGGCCTCCTCCACCACCCCCCCCGCGGCATTGCCGGCTGCTTTCCGCGAGCCTGGCACTTCTCCGTGGTGCTGGGCTCATTTGCCGGCACAAGCCAGCGGCGATCTCCCCGTTGCAGGCACCTCCACCTTAAGAGAAGGAGGAGGCCTGCAGTACTGCAGCCTGCCGCACCGCATCGGGTGGCGCAACGGCACTTAGAGCGCTGAAATTCAGTTTCAGCGCCCCAAGCGGGGGCGGGCACACCCTGGAATAGCGGCCGGTTCCGACTTGGGGCACAAAAAGTGAATATCGAACGGTCGCACGTGGCTCCGCGCCCAGCGCTAACTTTTGGCCGTTAGCCAGCTGGTGGGGCCATAGTGAATTTCTAGGCCATAGAGCGTACCTACACATATGTTATATCAAAAGAAAGCTTATCATTAGGGGGGTACGCACAGACATGTGTACATATTGGCCCAGAAATTTGGGTCCCAATGCACGAGTACACACGGGAAACCAACACTTCCGTTCCCCTGAAAGAAGGGGTTGAGAGGTGGAACGCGTGCGCCGGAGAGGCAGCGCGTGCGCATCGAACTTACGTTTTGTTTGCAGGGTTCTCCGGGAGAGTAAGTCTCCAGCAGTTACACTTTTAAAAAGCAGGCGCACGGCCTGTTTTTAACAAGGCAAGTGGTGAATTAATTAAAATTAAAACATTTTTTCCACAGGTTTATTATTTTTAAATACTTTAAAGAAAGGTAAGTTTATTTTTAGCCCCGTTAGAAAATGTAATTAATTTTTTCAAAAATTTAAATTATTGTTTAAAATAGTTATTTCATGTAATTTATAGTTATTTTAAAAATGTGGATTTTTAAAAAATTCATTTGAAGTTTAGTGATGTTTTGGGGCTTATAGTATTTATAGGTTTGACCGCTCTTCCTGTCAAACTTATGAATGAAGCATTCCCTGCTACCATTGGCTCCCCATGGCCCACGTGATCCCAGGGGACGCATCGAACTAACTGCGCCCCTGGGATACGCAAGCACTGCACGCCGGCAGCTGGAGCAGGCCCAGGATCGGAATCCCACGCGGGCCCACAGCTCAACGGCTGGCGCGCTAGGTAAGTGCAGGTCGGGGGCTTGCACCCGCGGGAAGCCCCCAACCTGAATTTCTGGGCCAATAGATATACGCACAGACATGTGTACATATATGTATTTGACATACAGACATGTACATATATTAGACACACAGATATGTTTACATATATTAGACATTCACACGGACGTATGTATACGTATATATATTAGACAGACGGCACAACTCGATGGGCCGAATGGCCTCCTTCTGTGCCATTATGACTCTATATAACAGATATACAGACACACATATTAGAAATATATAAATGCATATGTATCAAACAGCAGCCACTCATTTATGTTCTTACAGAATAATGGACAGACATTACTTCTGTAAGGAACCAGCAGAAATTCAAACTAGATTTAAGAAAAATTACATTTGACTTTTTCAGTCAATATGAATCAGTGGCCGTTAATAAACACTCCCATTATTATAAAATATCTATCCGCCAATTCAACAAGACTACAGATCTGCAACTACTGCATATCTGCAAAAGATCTATGCACACAGGCACACCCAGACAGATATATGTTTCGGATTGCATGAGCATTTACACCTCCAGACCTGCACATACAGACACACGCACATAATTGAAAGAAAGACTTTCGTTTATATAGCGCCTTTCACAACCTCAGAACTTCCCAAAGTGCTTCACAGCCAATTTTGAAGTGTAGTCACTGTTGTAATGTGGGAAACACGACAGCCAATTTGCGCACAGCAAGCTCCCACAAACAGCAGTGTGATAATGACCAGATAATCTGTTTTTAGTAATGTTGATTGAGAGGTAAATCTTGGCCCCAGGACACTGGGAAGAACTCCCCCTGCTCTTTGAAATAGCGCCGTGGGATCTTTTACATCCACCTGAGAGCAGAGGGGGCCTGGGTTTAACGTCTCATCCTAAAGACGGCACCACCGACAGTGCAGCGCTTCCCTCAGCACCGCACTGGGAGTGTCAGCCTCGATTTTGGGCTCAGGTCTCTGGAGTGGGACTTTGAAATCTGGGGCCAGAATGCTACCAACTGACACTTACATGGGTAACAATACGCACACCGCTGCATATCCACACCCTGTCCTGTTGCCCACAGTTCTAATTAGACAGAATTTCTGTGTGTGTTTAATAGGCTCATTCCCAAGTACTGCTCCAGCTCGATGTGGAGCTGCCGGTGTTGGACTGGGGTGGACAAATGTGAGAAGTCACACAACACCAGGTTATAGTCCAACAGCTTTATTTGAAATCACAAGCTTTCGGAGCGCTGCTCCTTCGTCAGGTGAAGTGAAGAGATGCATATAGGCACAGCATATATAGTCAGAGAACACTGCCAGATGATTAGCCATCTGGCAGTGTTCTCTATATATGCTGTGCCTATATGCATCTCTTCACTTCACCTGACGAAGGAGCAGCGCTCCGAAAGCTTGTGATTTCAAATAAAGCTGTTGGACTATATAACCTGGTGTTGTGTGACTTCTCACATTGAACCAGCTCGACACACAAACACACACACACACCAGTCAATAATCGGTGGGGTTCTGAGTGCTGGGTACAGACAGACCAAGATGTTTCCAGCCCCGCAGTGTAGGTGCGGTCTGCTCCTGTTTGTGTGGGTAAGCCCCCAGACTGACTCCCCCACCCCCCAGCCTCGGTTACCTGGGTCTCGGACAGATTCAGCTGCCGGGCCAGCTCGGTGCGCTCCCGGCCCACCACGTACTGACAGCGCTGGAACTCCAGCTCCAGGCGGTAGAGCTGCTCGGCGGTGAAGGAGGTTCGAGTCCGCTTCGGCCGGTCCAGGTCCAGCCCTCTGGGGAGCACAATCTCACGGATCATCCCTTTAGCGTCTGCCCGAGGGAGAGAAGAGGAACAATTCTCAGAGCCAACACGGAACAGTTCACCCGCTTTCATTTCCTGGTGAACTTTCCACTTTTCTAGTTCTCTCTAATTCGATTTTAAATTCTTTTCAGATTTAAAGTTCCCAGTTTTAGTTTATTTCCGATTTAATGTTCCCAGTTTTTGTTTATTTCCTATTTAAAGTTCCAGCTTTAATATTATTTAACTATTTTCTTTCTCTTTATAAAATAAATTCCAAGTTTCGCCCCATTTACTTTTTGATCTTTTTGACCCTCTTTCTCTTCATTTCTTTATTTCGCAATCCATTCGTTCACATTTCCCTTAAAAAACCAATTCATTTTCTTTCCTCTAACCGGTTACACACGAAATTCCTTTACTGTGAGGCCGAAACACAGACAGATTTTTTTTAAAGGACTCGGGTTATAGGGCCGAGGTCGGCTGGTCTGTGAAAGAAGGTGAACGAGTTTCATAGAGAGAGAGAGAAAGAGAGATTCAAAATAATAGAGATACAGAGCGAGAGAGAAGGGGATAAGATCCAGAGGGAGATAGAGATAAAAATTGGGAGAGAAAGAACGAAAGAGAGACACAGAATGGAGAGAGCGGTTAGAGAGAGAGAATGGAGAGAGGGTTAGAGAGAGAGAATGGAGAGAGGGTTAGAGAGAGAGAATGGAGAGAGGGTTAGAGAGAGAGAATGGAGAGAGGGAATGGAGAGAGGGAATGGAGAGAGGGAATGGAGAGAGGGAATGGAGAGAGTGTTAGAGAGAGGGAATGGAGAGAGAGTTAGAGAGAGGGAATGGAGAGAGAGTTAGAGAGAGAGAATGGAGAGAGGGTTAGAGAGAGAATGGAGAGAGGGTTAGAGAGGGAGAATGGAGAGAGAGTTAGAGAGAGGGAATGGAGAGAGTGTTAGAGAGAGAGAATGGAGAGAGGGTTAGAGAGAGAGAATGGAGAGAGGGTTAGAGAGAGGGAATGGAGAGAGGGTTAGAGAGAGGGAATGGAGAGAGTGTTAGAGAGAGAATGGAGAGAGGGTTAGAGAGAGAATGGAGAGAGGGTTAGAGAGAGAGAATGGAGAGAGTGTTAGAGAGAGGGAATGGAGAGAGGGTTAGAGAGAGGGAATGGAGAGAGTGTTAGAGAGAGGGAATGGAGAGAGTGTTAGAGAGAGAATGGAGAGAGGGTTAGAGAGAGGGAATGGAGAGAGGGTTAGAGAGGGAGAATGGAGAGAGGGTTAGAGAGAGAGAATGGAGAGAGGGTTAGAGAGAGGGAATGGAGAGAGTGTTAGAGAGAGAGAATGGAGAGAGAGTTAGAGAGAGAGAATGGAGAGAGGGTTAGAGAGAGAGAATGGAGAGAGGGTTAGAGAGAGAATGGAGAGAGTGTTAGAGAGAGAATGGAGAGAGGGTTAGAGAGAGAGAATGGAGAGAGTGTTAGAGAGAGAGAATGGAGAGAGGGTTAGAGAGAGAATGGAGAGAGTGTTAGAGAGAGAGAATGGAGAGAGGGTTAGAGAGAGAGAATGGAGAGAGGGTTAGAGAGAGAGAATGGAGAGAGGGTTAGAGAGAGAATGGAGAGAGGTATGGAGAGAGGGTTAGAGAGAGAGAATTTAGAGAGGGTTAGAGAGAGAGAATGGAGAGTGTTAGAGACACAGAATGGAGAGAGTGTTAGAGAGAGAGAGTTAGAGAGAATGGAGATAGTGTTAGAGACACAGAATGGAGAGAGGGTTGGAGAGAAGGTTAGAGAGAGAGAATGGAGAGACTGTTAGAGAGATAGAATAGCTGAATAATGGGAGTTAGGAGGTAAATTAAAAAATAGGACCTCAAAGGTAGTAATCTCAGGATTGCTACCAGTGCCATGTGCTAGTCAGAGTAGAAATAGAAGGATATTTCAGCTGAATACGTGGCTAGAGGAATGGTGCAAGGGGGAGGGATTCAAATTCCTGGGACATTGGAACCGGTTCTGGGGGAGGTTGGACCAGTACAAACTGGACGGTTTGCAACTGGGCGGGACCGGAACCGATGTCCATGGGGAAGTGTTTGCTAGTGCTGTTGGGGAGGGTTTAAACTAAAATGGCAGCGGGTTGGGGACCTGTGCAGGGCGACAGAGGAAAGGGAAGCAAGGATAGAAACAAAAGACAGGAAGGAGAAAAGCAAAAGTGGAAGGCAGAGAAATCAAGCATGTAAATCAAACAGGGCCACAGTAAATAATAATTCTAAGAGGACGAAGAGTGTTAAAAAATCAAGCCTGAAGGCTTTGTGTCTTAATGCGAAGAGCATTAGTATTAAGGTGGATGAATAAGTGCACAAATAGATGTAAACGGATATGATATAACTGGGATTATGGAGACATGGCTCCAGGATGACCAAGTCTGGGAATGCAACATCCAGGGGTATTCAATATTCAGGAAGGACAGGAAAAAAGGAAAAGGAGGTGGGGTAGCATTTCTGGTTAAAGAGGAGATTAACACAATAGTAAGGAAGGATATTAGCTCTAATGATGTGGAATCGGTATGGGCAGAGCTGAGAAATACAAAGGGGCAGAAAATATTAGTGGGAGTTGTATACAGACCCCCAAACAGTAATGCTGAGGTTGGGGATGGCATTAAATGGGAAATTAGAGATGCGTGCAATAAGGGCACAGCAGTTATCATGGGTGACTTTAATCGACATTAGATTAGGCTAACCAAATTAGTAACAATACTGTGGAGGAGGAATTCCTAGACTGTATACGGGATGGTTTCCTAGAACAATATGTCGAGGAACCAACTAGAGATCAGGCCATCTTAGATTGGGTATTATGTAATGAGAAAGGATTAATTAGCAAGCTTGTTGTGCGAGACCCCTTGGGGAGGAGCGATCATAATATGATAGAATTCTTCATTAAGATGGAGAGTGAAGTAAACATAGAAACATAGAGATAGGAACAGGAGTAGGCCATTCGGCCCTTCGAGCCTGCTCCGCCATTCAATGAGATCATGGCTGATCTTCGTCTGAGATCTTAGCTGATCTTACCAGTTCAGTACCCCGTCCCCGCCTTTTCTCCGTAACCCTTAATCCCCTTCGCCTTCAGAAATATATCCAATTCTCTCTTGAAAATATTTATTGAATTAGCCTTCACAGCCCTCTGTGGCAGGGAATTCCACAGGCTCACCACTCTTTGAGTGAAGAAATTCTTCCTCATCTCTGTTTTAAATGATTTGCCCGCTATTTTTAGACTGTGGCCCCTGGTTCTGTGCTCCCCTGCCATTGGAAACATTCTCTCTGAATTCAGCCTGTCCAGGCCTGCCATAATTTTATATGTTTTGATGAGATCCCCTCTCAATCTTCTAAACTCCAGTGAGTACAAGCCCAAACTATTCAATCTCTCCTCGTAGGTCATTCCCGCCATTCCAGGTATCAGCCTGGTGAATCGCCGCTGCACTCTTTCCATGGCAAGAACATCCTTCCGCAGATGGGGCGACCAAAACTGTACACAATACTCCAGATGCGGTCTCACCAGCACCTTGTACAGCTGTAGTAAGGTATCCCTATTCCTATACTCGAACCCCCTTGATATGAAGGCCAACATACCATTTGCCTTCTTAATCGCCTGTTGCACCTGCATGCTCTCCTTCAGTGACTGGTGCACAAGAACACCCAGGTCCCTCTGCACTTCCCCATCTCCCAATCTATTGCCATTTAGATAATAATCTACCCTCCTGTTTTTACCCCCAAAGTGGATAACCTCGCATTTATCCACATTATAGTGCATCTGCCACGTATCCGCCCATTCCCCCAACCTGTCCAAATCGCACTGTAGCCTCCTGACATCCTCATCAGAGCCCACCCCTCCTCCTAGTTTAGTGTCGTCAGCGAATTTGGAAATATTGCATCCAATTCCCTGATCCAGATCATTTATATATATTGTGAACAGCTGGGGTCCCAGGACAGATCCTTGCGGCACCCCGCTGGTCACTGCCTGCCACTCCGAAAACGAGCCGTTTATTCCAACTCTCTGTTTTCTATCCGCCAGCCAGTTCTCTATCCACGTTAATACTTTGCCCCCAATCCCATGAGCCTTAATTTTGCATGATAATCTTTTGTGTGGAACCTTATCGAAGGCTTTCTGGAAGTCAAGGTACACCACATCCACTGGCTCTCCCCCATCTATTTTACCAGTTACTTCCTCAAAAAATTCCAGCAGATTAGTCAAACACGATTTACCCTTTGTAAATCCATGTTGACTCTGTCCGATCCTTTCCCCATTTGTCAAGTGCTCCGCTATTTTATCCTTAATAATGGACTCTAGCATTTTGCCCACAACCGATGTAAGGCTTACTGGTCTATAATTCCCTGCTTTCTCTCTACCCCCCTTTTTAAATATTGGGGTAACATTAGCTACCCTCCAATCCACGGGTACTGTTGCCGATTCAATGGAGTTCCGGAAGATGATCCTTAGAGCATCTGCTATCTCCAGGGCCACCTCCTTAAGTACCCTAGGATGTAGTTTATCAGGCCCCGGGGATTTGTCGGCCTTCAGTCCCCTCAACTTACCCAACACCATATCCCTAGAGATACTAATTTCTGTCAGCTCCTCCCTCTCTTTAGTCCCTATGTTTGCCGATATTCCTGGGAGGTTATTTGTGTCCTCCTTTGTGAATACAGAACCAAAGTATGAGTTTAATTGGTCTGCCATTTCCTTATTCTCCATTATATATTCTCCCGAATCGGACTGCAAGGGACCGACTTGGGATTTTACCAGTCTTTTCCTCCTGATATACCGATAAAAGCTTTTGCAGTCTGTCTTTATGTTTGCTGCAAGTTTACTTTCGTATTCTATTTTCCCCTTCCTGATTAATCCCTTTGTCCTCTTTTGCTGTATCCTGTACTACCCCCAATCTTCCGGTCTGGTGCTTTTTTTTGCCAGTTGATATGCCCTTTTTTTTGATTTTATGCTGTCCCTAATTTCCCTCGTTATCCACGGTTGAGCCACCTTTTTAGGTTTATTTTTATGCCAAACCGGTATAAACATGTTCTGGAATTCTTCCATTCTATCTTTGAATGCTTGCCATTGTCTATCCACTGTCAATCCCCCCAGAAACACCACCCAATCAATCTTACCCAATTCCCGTCTCATACCTTCGTAATTCCCTTTATTTAAGTTCTGGACCTTAGTCTCTGATTCAATTTCCTCACTCTCCATCTCGACTGAGAGCTCGATCATATTATGATCGCTCTGACCCAAGGGGCCTCGTACAAGAAGATTGTTGATAAGTCCCTTCTCATTGCACAATACCCAGTCTAAAATGGCCTGATCTCGAGTCGGCTCCTCGACATATTGGTCCAGATAACCGTCCCGAAAACATTCCAGGAATTCCTCCTCCTCAGAATTTTTACTAATTTGGGTAGTCCAATCAATATGTAAATTAAAGTCACCCATGATGACAGCTGTGCTCTTATCGCACGCTTCTCTAATTTCCCTTTTTATGCCTTCCCTCACCTCCATATTACTATTTGGAGGCCTATATATCACACCCACTAACGTTTTCCTCCCCTTGCTATTTCTCATTTCTACCCATACAGATTCCGTTTCATCCGAGTTAATATCCTTCCTTTCCATTGCATTAATCCCCTCCTTTACCAGCAATGCTACCCCACCTCCCCTACCTTTTTGCCGATCCTTCCTAAATATTGTATATCCCTGGATGTTAAGTTCCCAGCCTTGCCCACCCTGCAGCCACGTTTCTGTAATCCCAATCAAATCATACTTGTTTACCTCTATTTCCACAACTAATTCATCCACCTTGTTCCTAATGCTTCTAGCATTAAGATACAAAGCCTTCAGGCTTGCTTTTTTCACACTCTCATTATGAATTAGTTTGGCCCTTTGTGTTTCTCTCCTTTGCTTATTGCTTCTCACCTGAGTAGTTGACTCAGAGACTAGTGTCCTGAATTTAAATAAAGGAAACTACGATGGTATGAGGCATGAGTTGGTTTGGATGGATTGGGGAATGTTACTTAAAGGGTGGACGGTGGATAGGCAATGGCAAACATTTAAAGATCGCATGGATGAACTACAGAATTTGTTCATCCCTGTTTGGCATAAAAAGAAAACAAAAAAGGAGACTCAACCGTGGCTAACAAGGGAAATTAGGGATAGCATAAGATCCAAGGAGAGGACATATAAATTGGCCAGAAAAAGCAGTAAACCTGAGGATTGGGAGCAGTTTAGGATTCAGCAAAGGAGGACAAAGGGAATAATTAAGAGGGGGAAAATAGAGTATGAGAGTAAGCTTGCAGGGAACATAAAAACTTACTGTAAAAGCTTCTATAGATATGTGAAGAGAAAAATATTGGTGAAGTCAAGCGTAGGTCCCTTGCAGTCAGAATCAGGGGAATTTATAATGGGGAACAAAGAAATGGAAGACCAATTAAATACATACTTTGGTTCTGTCTTCAAAAAGGAGGACACAAATAACCTCCCAGAGATGTCGGGGAACATAGGGGCCTAGAAATTCAGTGGGTTGCGCCAGCCGCTAACGCCATAAAAGGGCTATATTTCCGGCGCTAGACACTTAGCGCCTGAACGCAGTCCGATCTGCGCCGACGCCCAAATTCAGTTGACATTTAGCGCCGGCGCAAAGTGTTTGCGCCCGCTCAGGTGCGCGCGCAGCTTATGACGTCATATCGTCGCGCAACGCTGTTTGTGCGCCCCAAACCGGAAATTCAGTGGCGCCCGCCCAATGTGGGCGTGGCGCTGCTAAGAACTGTGAGGTGGAACGCAAAAGAGGCCCTGTGGGCCTCGTGGAGCGCAAATTAAAGGGCACTTACACTGACCGATAAAGCCCAGCCATTTTGCTGCAATGACTTTACTGCTTTGGATTTCTGGACAGAGACCAAGGGACAGAGCTTACTGATTTGGGACAACATAGGAGAGGTATTTTTGGCTTCTGGCCAGTGCTTTGACATTTGATTCATTGTGATTTATCTGTTCTCAACTTTATTATGGGGGCTGTATGGGGGGCCAACCCTCAGTTGCAGCATTATGTGCGAAGGGCTCGCAGACGCTGTGAGAGAGGGCCAGCCATGCCTAGATGCAGAGGGGCCATCAGGCGTCGGCAACGTAGGCCTTACCCACTCAGGCAATACCGGCAGCAGGTGTCCTATCTCACCATGACTGCGGCGCATTGTGTGAAGAGGCTGCGCTTCAGAAGGGAGGTGGTTGCAGAGATCTGCCAGCTGCTTCACACAGATCTGCGTCCACAGCTGATGTGCAGGACGTCTCTCTCAGTGGAAGTGAAGGTCACGGTGGCTCTGAACTTTTATGCAAGCGGCTCCTTCCAAGCCGCTGCTGCGGACATAGCGAACATCTCCCAGTTCACCGCGCATCGCTGCATCCGGCAGGTCACCGATGCACTTTACGCGAGGAGACACCAATTCATCTCCTTCCCCATGACCCGACAGAGGCAGGAGCAGCGTGCAGTCGGATTTGGCAGGATCGCGGGCTTCCCCATGGTGCAGGGCGCCATTGACTGCACGCATGTGGCTATGCGGGCACCTATCCACAATGCCGAGGATTACCGCAACCGGAAGGGCTACCATTCCCTAAATGTACAGCTGGTGTGTGACCACAGGCAGCGCATCCTAGCTGTCAATGCCCGCTTCCCAGGAAGCAGCCACGATGCATTTATCCTGCGCCAGACTACTGTGGCTGACATGTTCGAGGCACAGCCTCCACCAAGGGGATGGCTTATCGGGGACAAGGGCTACCCTTTGTGTACATGGCTCATGATCCCGCTCCGCGCGCCCAGGACCCCAGCAGAGGAGGCATACAACGAAAGCCATCAAGCCACAAGGAACATCATCGAGCAAACGATAGGCGTCCTCAAGCAACGGTTCCGCTGCCTGGATCGTTCCGGAGGATCTCTTCAGTATTCGCCGGATAGAGTCTCCCAGTTCGTCTTCGTGTGCTGCATGCTGCACAACCTGGCTATCCGCAGGACTCAGGCACTGCCACCTGGCATTGCACCACCACCTCAGGAGGATGAGCAGGAGGAGGAGGAGGAGGAGGAGGAGGAGGACCAGCCCAGGAGGGAGCGACAAGGGCCAAGGGCCATCCGCCGGGAGTTTATTGATCGACACTTCTAGGCCCCCTGTCAGGGAATGGCCTGTGGCAATGAACGCACCTGAGGCAGCCGCTCCGCAAGCCCTCAGCCGGTTAACGCAACAACCACTTCAAACATGACACCTGGACATGCTGAATAAATCAAAAGCTTTATTTCACAAACTCAGGGCCCTTCCCACATGAAACAGAAAAACAGACAAGACCCCCAAAAAACAGTCAAAAACATCTGTCACTCCCAAAACCTGGGGAGGAATAACAAAACTTGCCCATCCAAAAGGCCTTCAACAGCGGCCTTACAAAAATAAGCCCCCCCCCACAACAGAGACACCCCCATGAGAACAAAAAATGCCTTGATCCTCGGCCTTAACAAAATAATGCCCCCCACAACACAAGCCCCCCAATATAAAAGAAACCGCTCTCACCACACTCTAATGGGTGTGCCGAGAGGGCGAGTCCTTAGACAGGCTTCTCCGGCCCCTGGCCGACCTGCTGCTCCACCTCAACCTGGGCCCTGCGGGTGTGGCGAGGCTGGGGGAAGGCTCATGAGGGCCACAAAGCGTGTCGGCAGATGCCCTTGGGGGTCGGCCTAGACGAGGCCTGGCCCGGGAGGGGCCGCCTGCTGACTGCTGCAGCTGTGGCTGGGCAGCATCAGTCTTAGCAGCAGCTCGTCGCACCTTGGCTGGGGGAGTGGCAGTGTCGGCAGCACCATTGGGGGCAAGCTGGCTGATGGCAGGTGCGCGCTGCTCGCCAGAGACACTGGCACTCGGCCGGGCTGGCAGTGTAGCAAGCGCAGCAATCTGGGGGAGGCCAGACCGCTGTGCTGCAGCAGGGCGGCGGGTGCCCTGGCGATGCTTCCACGCCACAGCGAGTGTGGCAGAAGTGAGTGCCCGAACTGCCCTGGTATGTGCCCGCATCAGCTCTGCCAGTGTGTGGACGGCACCACTCATCTCGCGAGTCGCGTCCTGCGCTGCCGCCAGTTGCTGCACACCCACGTCCTGCGCTGCCGCCAGTTGCTGCACACCCACGTCCTGTGCTGCCGCGAGTTGCTGCACACCCCTGTCGTGTGCTGCGGCCAGTTGCTGGACACCCCTGTCGTGCGCTGCCGTGAGTTGTTCGAACCCCCTGGCCTGTGATTCCCCGAAAGCCACCACACTCTGAGCCAGGGACTCAATGGCGTGAGGCATCTGTTCAACCACCCCCATGAACTCTTGGTGGCGCCGCTTAGACGCCGCCGACATCTCATCGAGGACGCGCACCTCCTGGGCGAGGACCGTGTCCGGACTGGAGGGCGGACTCTCCCTCCGGGGAGAAGGCCGCCGAGCTGGCCGACCCTTCCCGCGTGCGTCGACCCCACTTGGGCCAGGTTGTGCCCTCCCCTCCAACACCTCCCCCCTCTGGGCAGAAGGCCGGCGTGCTGCCGGAGCCTTCCCGCGTGCGTCCACCCTACTGGGACCAGCTTCGGCCCTCCCCTCCAACACCTCCCCCTGGCTCTCCTGCAGGCCAGACGTCTCCCCTCCATTGCCATTCCCTGGCGCGGAGGAGGGTTCCCCCGATGTGCCGCCTTCCTCCTGGTCCTCGACGTCCTCCTCCTCCAAGGGCCTGGCTCTCTGCCCTTCAGGGACCACCTCCTCCTCACCAGCTGAAAGCAGGAAGGCACAAGAGTAGCTTTAGAGTGAGGACAGGCCGTCAGCGAGGGAGGCCTGAGTGGTGCATTATGTGCAGTTGTCGGTCAGTGGGAAAGGATGTAGATCTGAAGCGCGAGGGCAACGAGAGAGGTGCAACCGGTCATGTCCTTACCAGTGGGTACCAGTACAGGGTCCGCCTCGCCGATCGCGACAGGGCCAGTCACCCGGCCACGCATGAGTCGTGCCACGCTCTCCTCCAGATCAGTGAGCGCCTGGTACTCGGGATGGCCTCCACCAGTGACAGACTGGCTCCTTACATTGCTCGCCAGCTTGGCCTGCAAGAGAAAGGACGGCCTCTAAGTACAGTGTGGTGCCCTGTCGCTGTGTGCACTGCCTCCCATGGTCGAATAGCTTGGCCAGTGTGGTGCCCTGTTGCTGGGTGCACTGCCTCCCATGGTGGAATAGCTTGGCCAGTGTGTTAAGTGCAGAAAGTGCTATTGATGAACATGCAAGTGCCATTGCTGCGGGAGGAGGGCTGCCCATTAGGCCTTTGAGGTCCCTTTGCCCATAATGTGAGGTGCACATGCAAGGATGAGGGGGACACTGGAAAGGGTACTCACCTTCACCATCCGAGTGAGGTCGTTGAACTTCTTGCGGCATTGGTCCGCACTCCTGGGGACATCACAGGTGGATGACACCCTGCGGGCGATTTTGCCCCAGGCTCTCCTGTACTGGCTCCTGGGAGCCTTCCTGCCACTGTCCGGGCACAGGATCTCTCTTCTCTTCTCCACACCATGAATGAGCACACTCAGAGCATGCTCTGAGAAGCGCTGCGCTCGCTCACGGGCCCTCTCCATTGCTCCAGGCGCTATTTTGGCACACCAGTAGTGCTGAGGCCTAGCTGCAGGGCTCCAGTATGCAGGGCGTGGCAGCAGTCAAAGTTGACCCTTCCCCCTTTAAGAGCTGGCCGGCGTCAGGGTGTCTGCTGTCAATCAAAACATGGCCGCATCTGCGCTGCGCCCAGCTTCGGCGTTATTAGGCCACATCGCCGGCTTAGCGCCGGAACACAGCATTTCAACGCCAGTTTCAGCGCTCGGCCAAACTTAGGGCCAACTCTACTGAATTTCGGCGATGTGGCCTACACTTTCCGGCGGGCGCTAACTTTAGCGAGCGCCCAACTTTAGCGCCCCAAAAGTGTCCAGACTGAATTTCTAGGCCAGGGTCTAATGAGAGGGAGGAATTGAATGAAATCAGTATATGTAGGGAAATAGTGTTAGGGAAATTGATGGGATTGAAGGCCGATAAATCCCCAGGGCCTGATAATCTACATCTTAGGGTACTTAAGGAAGTGGCCCTAGAAATAGTCGCTGCATTGCTGGTCATCTTCCAAAATTCTATAGACACTGGAACAGTTCCCATGGATTGGAGGATAGCTAATGTAACCTCACTATTTAAAAAAGGTGGTAGAGAGAAAACGGGGAATTACAGACTGGTAAGCCTGACATCGGTAGTGGGGAAAATGCTAGAGTCCATTATCAAGGATGCAATAGTAGAGCACTTGGAAAACAGTGACAGGATCGGACAAAGTCAACATGGGTTTACAAAAGGTAAATCATGCGTGACTAATGTACTGGAATTTTTTGAGGATGTAACTGGTAGAATAGATAAGGGAGAACCAGTGGATGTGGTGTATTTGGACATTCAGAAGGCTTTCGATAAGGTCTCGCATAAGAGATTAGCGTGCAAAGTTAAAGCACATGGTATTGGGGGTAAGGTACTGTCTTGGATAGCGAACTGGTTGGCAGACAGGAAGCAAAGATTTGGAATAAACGGGTCTTTTTCCGAGTGGCAGGCAGTGACTAGTGGGGTACAACAGGGATCGGTGCTAGGACCTCAGCTATTCACAATATATATGTAAATGATCTAGATGATGGAACTAGATGTAATATTTCCAAGTTTGCAGATGACACAAAGCTGGGTGGGCATGTGTGCTGTGAGGAAGGTGCAGAGAAACCCCAGTATGATATGGACAGGTTGGGTGATTGGGCAGATACATGGCAAATGCAGTATAATGTGGATAAATGCGAGGTTATCCATTTCAGTGGCAAAAACAGGAATACAGGTTATTATCTGAATGGCAATAGATTGGGCAAAGGGGAAGTGCAACGAGACCTGGGTGTCCTTGTGCACCAGTTGCTGAAGGTAAACATGCAGGTGCAGCAGACGGTTAAGAAGGCAAATGGTATGTTGGCTTTCGTAGTGAGAGAGTTTGAGTACAGGAACAAGGATGTCTTGCTGCAGTTGTGCAGGGCCTTGGTGAGACTACATCTTCAGTATTGTGTGCAGTTTTGGTCACCTTATCTAAGGAAGGAAGTCCTTGCCATGGGGAGAGTGTAGCGAAGAATCACCAGACTGATACTTGGGATGGCAGGAATGACGTATCAGGAGAGATTGGGATGATTGGGCTTTTACTCGCTGGAGTTTAGAAGAATGAGAGGGGATCTCATTGAAACTTATAAAATTCTGACAGGACTGGACAGACTAGATGCAGGAAGGAAGATCCCGATGGTCGGGGAATCCAGAACCAGGGGACACAGTCTAAGGATAGGGTGTAGGCCATTTAGAACAGAAATGAGGAGGAATTTCTGCACCCAGAGAGTGGTGAACCTGTGGAATTCTCTACGACAGAAGGCAGTAGAGGCCAATACATTAAATATATTCAAGAAGGAGTTGGATATATTTCTTAAGGCTAAAGGGATCCAGGGGTATGGGGAGAAAACAGGGGCTGGGTACTGAAATTGGATGATCAGCCATGATCGCATTGAATGGCGGAGCATGCTCGAAGGGCCGAATGGCCTACTCCTGCTCCTATATTCTATGTTTCAATGTTTCTAATGCAGAGTGTTAGAGAGGGAGAATGGAGAGAGTGTGAGAGAGAGTGAATGGAGAGAGTGTTAGAGAAAGAGAATGGAGAGAGTGTTAGAGAGAGAGAATGGAGAGAGTGTTAGAGAGAGAGAATGGAAAGCGTGTTAGAGAGAGAGAATGGAGAGAGTGTTAGAGAGAGAGAATGGAGAGAGTGTTAGAGAGAGAGAATGGAGACATTCTTAGAGAGAGAAAATGGAGAGAGAGTTAGAGAGAGAGAATGAAGAGAGCATTAGAGGGAGAGAGAATGGAGTGAGGGTTAGAGAATGGAGAGAGAGTTAGAGAGAGAGAATGGAGAGAGTGTGAGGGAGAGAGAATGGAGAGAGTGTTAGGGAGAGAGAATGAAGAGAGAATTAGAGAGAGAGAGAATGGAGAGAGTGTTAGAGAGAGAGAATGGAGAGAGTGTTAGAGAGAGAGAATGGAGAGCGTGTTAGAGAGAGAGAATGGAGAGAGTGTTAGAGAGAGAGAATGGAGAGAGTGTTAGAGAGAGAGAATGGAGAGAGAGTTAGAGAGGGAGAATGGAGAGAGAGTTAGAGAGGGAGAATGGAGAGAGTGTTAGAGAGAGAGAATGGAGAGAGTTAGAGAGAGAGAATGGAGAGAGAGTTAGAGAGAGAGAATGGAGAGAGTGTTAGAGAGAGAGAATGGAGAGAGAGTTAGAGAGGGAGAATGGAGAGAGTGTTAGAGAGAGAGAATGGAGAGAGAGTTAAAGAGAGAGAATGGAGAGAGAGTTAGAGAGGGAGAATGGAGAGAGTGTTAGAGAGAGAGAATGGAGAGAGAGTTAGAGAGAGAGAATGGAGGGAGTGTTAGAGAGAGAGAATGGAGAGAGTGTTAGAGAGAGAGAATGGAGAGAGAATTAGAGAGAGAGAATGGAGAGAGTGTAAGAGAGAGAGAATGGAGAGAGTGTTAGAGAGAATGGAGAGAGTGTTAGAGAGAGAGAATGGAGAGAGAATTAGAGAGAGAGAGAATGGAGAGAGTGTTAGAGAGAGAGAATGGAGAGTGCAGTAGAGAGAGAGAATGGAGAGAGTGTTAGAGAGAGAGAATGGAGATAGTGTTAGAGAGAGAGAATGGAGAGAGTTAGAGAGAGAGAATGGAGAGAGTTAGAGAGAGAGAATGGAGAGAGTGTTAGAGAGAGAATGGAGAGAGTGTTAGAGAGAGAGAATGGAGAGAGTGTTAGAGAGAGAATGGAGAGAGTGTTAGAGAGAGAGAATGGAGAGAGGGTTAGGGAGAGAGAATGGAGAGAGTGTGAGGGAGAGAGAATGGAGAGTGTTAGAGAGAGAATGGAGAGAGTGTTAGAGAGAGAGAATAAGAACATAAGATCATAAAAAGTAGCAGCAGGAGTAGGCCATACGGCCCCTCGGGCCTGCTCCACCATTCAATAGGATCATAGCTGATCCGAATCTAGACTCACGTCCACTTCCCTGCCCGCTCCCCGTAACCCCTAATTCCCGTATCTGCTAGGAAAATGTCTATCTCCGTTTTAAATCTATTTAATGTTGCAGCTTCCACAGCTCTCTGAGGTAGCAAATTCCATAGATTTACTACCCTCTGAGTGAAGAAGTTTCTCCTCATCTCAGTTTAGAAAGGGCAGCCCCTTATTCTCAGATTATGCCCCCTAGTTCCAGTCTCACCCATCAGTGGAAACATCCTCACCGCATGCACCCGATCAAGCCCCCTCACAATCTTATATGTTTCGATAAGATCGCCTCTCATTCTTCTGAACTCCAATGAGTAGAGGCCCAACCTACTCAACCTTTCCTCATACGTCAACCCCCTCATTTCTGGAATCAACCGAGTGAACCTTCTCTGAACCGCCTCGAGAGCAAGTATATCTTTTCTTAAATATGGAAACCAAAACTGCCCGCAGTATTCCAGGTGTGGCCTCACCAATACCCTGTATAACTGCAACAAGACTTCCCTGTTTTTATACTCCATCCCCCTTGCAATAAAAGCCAAGACTCCATTGGTCTTCCTGATCACCTGCTGCACCTGCATACTAACTTTTTGTGTTTCATGCACCAGGACCCCCAGATCCCTTTGTACTGTAGCACTTTGCAGTTTCTCCATTTAGATAATAACTTGCTCTTTGATTTTTTCTGCCAAAGTGCATAACCTCACACTTTCCAATATTATATTCCATCTGCCAAATCTCTGCCCACTCACTTAGCCTGTCTATGTCCTTTTGCAGGTTTTTTATGTCCTCCTCACTCACTGCTTTCCCTCCCATCTTTGTATCGTCGGCAAACTTGGATATGTTGCACTCGGTCCCTTCCTCCAAATCGTTAATATAGATTGTAAAGAGTTGGGGTCCCAGCACTGACCCCTGCGGAACACCACTAGTTACTGATTGCCAGCCCGAGAATGAACCATTTATCCCAACTCTTTGTTTTCTGTTAGATAGCCAATCTTCCACCCGTGCCAGTATATTACCCCCAATCCCGTGATTTCTTATCTTGATCAGTAATCTTTGTGTGGAACCTTGTCAAATGCCTTTTGGAAGTCCAAATACACTACATCCACTGGTTCTCCTTTATCCACCCTGTATGTTATGTCCTCAAAGAATTCGAGCAAATTTGTCAAACATGACTTCCCCTTCATAAAACCATGCTGACTCTGTCCTATTAAATTATGTTTATCCAAATGCTCTGTTACTGTTTCCTTAATAATGGACTCCAACATTTTGCCAACCATAGATGTTAGGCTAACTGGTCTATAGTTTCCAGCTTTTTGTCTACTTCCCTTCTTAAATAAGGGTGTTACATTAGCAGTTTTCCAATCTGCTGGGACCTTTCCTGAGTCCAGGGAGTTTTGGAAAATAATCACCAATGCATCCACAATCCCTACCGTCACTTCTCTCAAGACCCTAGGATGTAGGCCATCAGGTCCGGGGGATTTATCCACCTTAAGTCCCATTATTTTACCGAGTACCATCTCCTTAGTGATTTTAATCGTGTTTAGCTCCTCCCCCCCATTGCCCCCTGTTTGTCCAGTGTTGGGATATTTTTAGTGTCCTCTACTGTAAAGACTGATACAAAATATTTGTTCAGTGTCTTTGCCATCTCCATGTTCCCCACCACTAGTTTCCCGGTCTCATCCTCTAAGTGACCAACGTTCACTTTAGCCACCCTTTTTTCTTTTTATATAGCTGTAGAAACTCTTGCTATCTGTTTTTATATTTTTTGCTAGTTTACTTTCATAATCTATCTTCCCTTTCTTAATTAATCTTTTAGTTATTCTTTGCTGGCTTTTAAATGCTTCCCAATCTTCTAACCTCCCACTAGATTTGACTACTTTATATGCCCTTGTTTTCAGTCGGATACTATCCTTTATTACTTTACTTAGCCACGGATGGCTGTCTTTTCTTTTACTCCCCTTTTTCCTCAGTGGAATATATTTATCTTGAAAGATGTGAAATATCTCCTTGAATGTAGACCACTGCTCTTGTACCGTCTTACACTTTAATCTGTTTTCCCAGTCCACTTTAGTCAATTCTACTCCCATACCTTCATAGTCTCCTTTATTTAAGCTCAGTGCGCTGGTTTGAGATCCAACTCTCTCACCCTCAAACTGAATTTGGAATTCAACCATATTATGGTCACTCATTCCAAGGGGATCCTTTACTAGGACATTTTTTATTAATCCTGTCTTATTACACAGGACCAGATCTAAGATTGCCTGCCCCCTGGTTGGTTCAGTTACATACTGCTCAAGGAACTCGTCCCTAATACAGTCTATGAACTCTTCCTCAAGGCTGCCATGCCCAATTTGATTAGTCCAGTCAATATGAAAGTTAAAATCCCCCATGATTATAGCTGTTCCCTTATTACAAGCCCCAACTATTTCCTGATTTATACTCTGACCAACAGAGTTGCCACTGTTAGGAGGCCTATAGACTACGCCCACTAGTGACTTTTTCCCCTTATTATTCCTTTTCTCCACCCAAACTGTTTCACTATCCTGATCCTTTGACCCAATATCATTTCTGACTATTGCAGTGATTCCATCCTTTATTAACATAGCAACCCCACCTCCCTTTCCTTCCTGTCTGTCCTTCCTAATTGTCAAAGTTCCCAGTCATGATCATCTTGCAGCCATGTTTCCGTAGTGGCCACCAGATCATACCCATGTGTAGTTATTTGTACCGTCAACTCGTCTATTTTGTTATGAATGCTGTGTGCATTCAGATAAAGAACTTTCAAATATGATTTCTGACAATTTATTCCTGCTTTTACCACTTTTACTACTTTACCTTTATCATTATACATTCTGTCCCTTCCTGACATCCTCTGGTTTTTAATTCCCCCACTGCTACCTTGCTCTATTGCCTTCTCCGCTGTCATTTTTATTTTTCGCTCTCTTAAAACCTCCCCCCAACTAATTAGTTTAAAGCCCTCTCTACAGCCCTAGTTATTCGATTCGCCAGGATTCTAGTCCCAGCACTGGCCAAGTGAAGTCCGTCCCAACGGAACAGCTCTCTCCTGTCCCAGTACTGGTGCCAGTGTCCCAAGAAGCAAAACCCATTTCTCCCACACCAGTCTTTGAGCCACACATTTAACTCTCTAATTTTATTCACCCTAGCCAAATTTGCACGTGGCTCAGGTAGTAATCCAGAGATTATTACCCTTTGTGGTTCTGCTTTTTAATTTGGCCCCTAGCTGCACAAACTCCCTCAGAAGAACCTCTTTCCTGAAGAGAGTGTTAGAGAGAGAGAATGGAGAGAGTGTTAGAGAGAGAGAGAATGGAGAGAGAGAATGGAGAGAGGGTTAGAGAGAGAGAATGAAGAGAGAGTTAGAGAGAGAGAATGGAGAGAGTGTGAGGGAAAGAGAATGGAGAGAGTGTTAGAGAGAGAGAATGGAGAGAGTGTTAGAGAGAGAATGGAGAGAGTGTTAGAGAGAGAGAATGGAGAGTGCGTTAGAGAGAGAGAATGGAGAGAGTGTTAGAGAGAGTGTTAGAGAGAGAATGGAGAGAGGGTTAGAGAGGGAATGGAGAGAGTGTTAGAAAGAGAGAATGGAGAGAGTGTTAGAGAGAGAGAGAATGGAGAGAGAGAATGGAGAGAGGGTTAGAGAGAGAGAATGAAGAGAGAGTTAGAGAGAGAGAATGGAGAGAGTGTGAGGGAAAGAGAATGGAGAGAGTGTTAGAGAGAGAGAATGGAGAGAGTGTTAGAGAGAGAATGGAGAGAGTGTTAGAGAGAGAGAATGGAGAGTGCGTTAGAGAGAGAGAATGGAGAGAGTGTTAGAGAGAGTGTTAGAGAGAGAATGGAGAGAGGGTTAGAGAGAGAATGGAGAGAGTGTTAGAGAGAGAGAATGGAGAGAGTGTTAGAGAGAGAATGGAGAGAGTGTTAGAGAGAGAATGGAGAGAGTGTTAGAGAGAGAGAATGGAGAGAGTGTGAGAGAGAGTGTTAGAGAGAGAATGGAGAGAGGGTTAGAGAGAGAATGGAGAGTGAGTAAGAGAGAGAGAATGGAGAAAGAGTTAGAGAGAGAATGGAGAGAGTGTAAGGGAGAGAGAATGAAGAGAGAATTAGAGAATGGAGTGAGATTTAGAGAGAGAGAATGAAGACAGCATTCTAGAGAGAGAGAATGGAGAGAGGGTTAGAAAGAGAGAATGGAGAGAGAGAGAGTTAGAGAGAGAAAATTGAGAGAGAGAGGAATGGAGAGAGTGTGAGGGAGAGCGAATGGAGAGAGTGTGAGGGAGAGCGAATGGAGAGTGTGTTAGAGAGAGGGTTAGAGAGAGAGAATGGAGAGAGGGTTAGAGAGAGAGAATGGAGAGAGTTAGAGAGAGAGAATGGAGAGAGGCTTAGAGAGAGAGAATAGAGAGTTAGAGAGAGAGAGAGAGTTGAGAGAGGGTTAGGGAGAGACAATTGAGAGAGAGAACGGAGAGAGTGTTAGAGAGAATTATGTGAGGGTTAGTGGGAGAGAATGGGGAAAGAGTTATAGAGAAAGAATAGAGAGTGTGTTAGGGAGAGAGAATGGAGAGCGTGTTAGAGAGAGAGAATAGAGAGAGTGTTAGAGAGAATGCAGAGAGGTTTAGAGAGAAAGAATGGTGAGAGTGTTGGAAACACAGAATGGAGAGATTGTTAGAGAGAGAATGAAGAGAGCGTTAGAGAGAGAGAATGGAGCGAGGGTTAGAGGGAGAGCATGGAGAGAGAGAATGGAGAAAGCCTTAGAGAGAGAATGGACAGAATGCTAGAGAGAGAGAGAATGGACAGAATGTTAGAGAGAGAGAGAGAGAGAGGATGGAGAGAATGTTAGAGAGACAATGGAGAGAGTGTTAGAGAGAGAGAATGGAGGGAGAGAATGGAGAGAGTGTTAGAGAGAGAGAATGGAGAGAGTGTTAGAGAGAATTGAGAGAGTGTTAGTGAGAGAATGGAGAGAGTGTTAGAGAGAGAGAGAATGGAGAGAGAGTTAGAGAGAGAATGGAGTGAGTGTTAGAGAGAGAATGGAGTGAGTGTTAGAGAGAGAATGGAGTGAGTGTTAGAGAGAGAATGGAGTGAGTGTTAGAGAGAGAGAGAATGGAGAGAGTGTTAGAGAGAGAGAATGGAGAGATAATTGAGAGTTTTAGAGAGACAGAATGGAGGGAATTTTAAAGAGAAAGAATGGAGAGAGAGTTAGAGACAGAGAATGGAGAGAGACATAGAGAGAATGGAGCGAGTGTTAGAGCGAGAGAATGTTGAGAGAGAATGAAGAGAATGTAGAGACACAGAATGGAGAAAACTTTAGAGAGAGAGAGATGGAGAGAGTGTTAGAGAGAGAGGGAATGGAGAGTGTGTGAGAGAGAGAATTGAGAGAGGGTTAGAGAGAAAGAATTGAGAGAGAGAGCGGAGAGAGTGTTAGAGGGAGAGAATGGAGACATTGTTAGAGAGAGAAAATGGAGAGAGAGATGGAGAGAGAGAGTTAGAGAGAGAGAGAATGGAGAGTGTGTTAGAGAGAGAGAATGGAGTGTTGGAGAGAGAGAATGGAGAGCGTGTTAGAGAGAGAGAATGGAGAGTGTGTTAGAGAGATAGAATGGAGAGAGGGTTAGAGAGAGAGAATGGAGAGAGTGTTAGAGAGAGAGAATGGAGAGAGTGTTAGAGACACAGAATGGAGAGAGTTTTAGAGAGAGGGAATGGAGAGAGTGTTAGAGAGATTGGAGGGAGGGTTAGAGAGAGAGAATGGAGAGAAGTTAGAGAGAGAGAATGGAGAGAGGGTTAGAGATAGGAAATGTAGAGGGTGTTAGAGAGAGAGAATGGAGTGAGTGTTAGAGATAGAGAATGGAGAGTGTGTTAGAGAGAGAGAATGGAGAGTGTGTTAGAGAGAGAGAATGGAGAGAGTGTTAGAGAGAGAGAGAATGGAGCGTGTGTTAGAGAGAGAGAATGGAGAGAGTGTTAGAGAGAGCGAATGGAGAGAGTGTTAGAGTCACAGAATTGAGAGAGTGTTAGAGGCTGGAGCCGTTGAGTCCGGAGACCCAGTGAGTATTTAAACTCACTTTCGCGGGCTTTCTTTGCAGAGTCTGGTGTCGGGAGCAGTGAGACCGGAGACCCAGTGAGTATTTAAATTCACTTTCGCGGGCTTTCTTACCAATCTCAGGCCGACGGCGTTCCAGAGCCACGTCTCGATTCAAAACGTGACGCGGGCAGGAGGGAGCAGCTGATTGGGTGAGTACGGCCAGGGAGTATTTATACTACTCTATAGTTTGACAGTTAAGGTTCATAGGGGGAGAAATTGAGTATAGCCCCGTTTGGGGCGCCAGCCTCGCCAGGGCGCTAAAAGTAGCGCCCCGGAAACATTCGCGGCCACCCGCCGGAAATTGAGTGGTAGCGCCCCAAAGGGAAGCGCGGCGCTACTGGAGGCGCCCTGCATCTCTCTTGGGGTGCTGTGACTGAATATCGTGGCGCAACGTGCCGCAGTGCCACAAGCTGCGGCACGTCGCGCTGCGGTATTGCAGGCCTTCCTCCCCTTCTTAAAGCACGATCTGGGGCCCAGCTGGGTCCCCGGGGATCACGAGTGCAGGCAAAAGAGCCTGGCACCAAGGAGAAGTGCCGGGCTCTTGGAACGCAGCCGGCACTCCGCGAGTGGCGGGGGGTTCAGGAGGCCGGGGACGGGAGCACAGGCAGGTGCTGGCAGGCGGCCAACAACAAAAATGGTCGCCCCGCACCTCCTTTAATTTGCGCCTCCCCGGCCGCAGGTAGGCCCCCCTGAACCGGTTGGACATAGCTTCCGGCGGTAAATCAGGGGGCACTTCCAAATATCACGGCCGGGGCGTCAGCAGGGCACTGCGCACGCCGATGACATCATCGGTAGTGGCGCAGCGCTAACGGCTAGCGCCACCACTAGCGTCCCGTGGAAATTAGCGGGAGGCGTGGACAGTGCCGTGCCCGGGCGCCAGTTGGCTTGCAACCCACTTAAGGCGCTAACGGGTGGCGCAGCCAACTGAATTTCTCCCCCATAGTTTATAAAGTTTAGAAGGTCTTAATTATTTTTGTGGTTATGGTTTTCAGTGCTTGTAATCAAGGCCCCTGAGTATATCATTTAATTGTAGTGTAATTGGTGGTATTAATTTGATTTAAGTTAAGTTAAATTAATTGAAGGGTAAGTCATGGCAGGACAGCTCGGTGCCATGGCATGCTCCTCCTGCACTATGTGGGAAATCAGGGACACTTCCTATGTCCCTGACGACCATGTGTGCAGGAAGTATATCCAGCTGCAGCTACTGTCAGACCACATTGCAGCGCTGGAGCTGCGAATGGATACATACTGGAGCATTTGCGATGCTGAGGACATCATGGATAGCACGTTTAGGGAGTTGGTCACATCGCAGGTATAGGCTGCACAGGCAGGAAGGGAATGGGTGACCACCAGGCAGAGTAGTAGGCACAGGCAGGTAGTGCAGGGGTCCCCTGTGGCCATCCCCCCTCTCAAACAGATATACCGCTTTGGATATTGTTGGGGGGGATGGCTTATTGGGGGAAGACAGCAGCAGCCAACTTCCTGGCACCATGGGTGGTTCTGCTGCACAGGACAGGAGGAAAAAGAGTGGGAGAGCTATAGTAATAGGGGATTCTATTGTAAGGGGAATAGATAGGCATTTCTGCGGCCGCAAATGAGACTCCAGGATGGTATGTTGCCTCCCTGGTGCAAGGGTCAAGGATGTCTCAGAGAGGCTTCAGAGCATTCTGGAGGGTGAGTGTGAGCAGCCAGTTGTCGTGGTGCATATAGGTACTAGCGATGTAGGTAAAAACTGGGACGAGGTCCTAAAAGCTGAATATAGGGAGTTAGGAGGTAAATTAAAAAATAGGACCTCAAAGGTAGTAATCTCAGGATTGCTAGTCAGAGTAGAAATAGAAGGATATTTCAGATGAATACGTGGCTAGAGGAATGGTGCAAGGGGGAGGGATTCAAATTCCTGGGACATTGGAACCGGTTCTGGGGGAGGTGGGACCAGGACAAACTGGATGGCTTGCACCTGGGCAGTGTTTGCTAGTGCCGTTGGGGAGGGTTTAAATTAAAATGGCAGGGGGTTGGGAACCTGTGCAGGGAGACAGAGGAATGGGAAACAAGGATAGAAGCAAAAGACAGGAAGGAGAAAAGCAAAAGTGGCAGGCAGAGAAGTCAAGGGTTTAAATCAAACATGGCCACTGTAAATAATAGTTCTAAAAGGTCTAAGAGCGTTAAAAAAACAAGCCTGAAGGCTTTGGGGGAAAAATTCAGTTGGTAGCGCCTCCCGTTAGCGCCTTAAGAGGGCGCTAAGTGGGGCGCAAAGCAACTAGCGCCTGGGCGCGGCGATATCTGCGTCTCTCGCGAAATTGACCGGACATTTTGCGGCGGCGCTAAACAATACCGCCCGATCTCCTGCGCACACAGATCTTGACGTCATTAGAGAGTGAAACGCCCTTGTGACGCCCTGGACTGGAAATTGAGTGGTGCCCCCCTCCTTTCCGCCTGGCACAACCAACAACCGGTTGACTGGAATGCTTCCCAGTCGCTGTGGGGCTGGGGGGGTGCTATTTAAAGGGGGCCTCTTCCTGGCTTTTGTGTGGTAACCATTTTTGCACCACTCGTTCTGAGAGACAGAGAGAGATTTTGAGAGAGACAAAGAGACAAAGAGAGACTTCTGCATTGAGTCAACGCTGTCTGAGGTAGTTTTGGCTTCTGACCATAACTTTGCAGGTACTTTGCTTTTTGACCTTCATAACTGAATGCCTAAATACTATGGGGACTGCAATGGATGGGAACGTCATCCTTCTCCATCACATTCGGAGGGCACAGAGACGCAGAGAGAGAGTGGCAATCATGGCCAGATGGAGGAGTTCCAACAGGCCTCTGTACAGGAGACCTTACCCTCCCAGGGTTTTTCGCCAACAGTTCTCCTACATTAATATGTCTGAGGAGCAGTGTTTGCGAAGGCTACGCTTCAGCAAGGAGGTGGTCACTGAGCTCTGCCACCTGCTTCATCCAGATCTGCAGCCTCAACTGAGGAGCAGGATGTCTCTGTCAGTGGCAGTGAAGATAACAGTGGCTCTCAACATTTATGCCACCGGCTCATTTCAATCAGCTACTGGGGACATCGCCAATATCTCCCAGTTCGCGGTGCATTGTTGCATCCGTCAAGTCACAAATGCCCTCTTTAAAAGGAGACGAGAGTGCATCTCTTTCCCCATGACCCCGGACAAGCAGCAAGAACGCGCAACGGGCTTTGCGATGATAGCGGGTTTCCCCATGGTGTAGGGCGCCATTGACAGCATGCATGTGAATAGATAGACACTTCTGCGGGTTCAAACAAGACTCCAGGATGGTGCGTTGCCTCCCTGGTGCAAGGGTCAAGGATGTCTCGGCGTGGCTGCAGAACATTTTGGAAGGGGAGGGTGAATAGCCAGTTGTCGTGGTGCATATAGGTACCAACGATATAGGTAAAAAATGGGATGAGGTCCTAAAAACTGAATATAGGGAGTTAGATTAAAAAATAGGACCTCAAAGGTAGTAATCTCAGGATTGCTACCAGTGCCACGTGCTAGTCAGAGTAGAAATAGAAGGATATTTCAGATGAATACGTGGCTAGAGGAATGGTGCAAGAGGGAGGGATTCAAATTCCTGGGACATTGGAACCGGTTCTGGGGGAGGTGGGACTAGTACAAACCGGACAGTTAGCACCTGGACAGGACCAGGACCGATGTCCTAGGGGGAGTGTTTGCTAGTGCTCTGGGGAGGGTTTAAACTAAAATGGCAGGGGGTTGGGAACCTGAGCAGGGAGACAGAGGAAAGGGAAACAAGGATAGAAGCAAAAGACAGGAAGGAGAAAAACAAAGGTGGCAGACAGAGAAATCAAGGGTTTAAATCAAACATGCCCACAGTAAATAGTAATTCTAAAAGGTCTAAGAGTGTTAAAAAAAACAAGCCTGAAGGCTTTCTGTCTTAATGCGAGGAGCATTCATAATAAGGTGGATGAATTAGCTGCGCAAATAGAGGTAAATGAATATGATATGATTGGGATTACGGAAACATGGCTCTAGGGTGACCAAGGCTGGGAACTCAACATCCAGGGGTATTCAATATTCAGGAAAGATAGGCAAAATGGAAAAGGAGGTGGGGTAGCATTGCTGGTTAAAGAGCGGATTAACACAATTGTAAAGAAGGACATTAGCTCTGATGATGTGGAATCTGTATGGGTAGAACACAAAAATACCAAGGGGCAGAAAACATTAGTGGGAGTGGTATATAGACCCCCCAAACAGTAATGCGGAGGTTGGGGATGGCATTAAAAGGGAAATTAGAGAAGCGTGCAATAAAGGCACAGCAGTTATCATGGGTGACTTTAATCTACATATGGATTGGGCTAACCAAATTAGTAACAATACTGTGGAGGAGGAGTTCCAGGAGTGTATACGGGATGGTTTCCTGGACCAATATGTCAAGGAACCAACTAGAGATCAGGCCAGTTTAGACTGGCTATTATGTAATGAGAAAGGATTAATTAGCAATCTTGTTGTGCGAGGCCCCTTGGGTCGGAGCGATCATAATATGATAGAATTCTTCATTGAGATGGAGAGTGAAGTAGTTGACTCAGAGACTAGGGTCCAGAATTTAAATAGAGGAAACTACGATGGTCTGAGGCGCGAATTGGGTAGGATTGATTGGGGAATGTCACTCAAAGGGTTGACGGTGGATAGGCAATGGCAAACATTCAAAGACCGCATGGATGAACTACAGAATTTGTTCATCCCTGTTTGGCATAAAAATAAAACAAAAAAGGAGACTCAACCGTGGCTAACAAGGGAAATTAGGGATAGCATAAGATCCAAGGAGAGGACATATAAATTGGCCAGAAAAAGCAGTAAACCTGAGGATTGGGTGCAGTTTAGGATTCAGCAAAGGAGGACAAAGGGATTAATTAAGAAGGGGAAAATGGAGTATGAGAGTAAGCTTGCAGGGAACATAAAAACTGACTGTTAAAGCTTCTATAGATATGTGAAGAGAAAAAGATTGGTGAAGTCAAGCATAGGTCCATTGCAGTCAGAATCAGGGGAATTTATAATGAGGAACAAAGAAATGGCAGACCAATGAAATATATACTTTGGTTCTGTCTTCACAAAGGAGAACACAAATAACCTCCCAGAGATGTCGGGGAACATAGGGTCTAATGAGAAGGAGGAACTGAAAGAAATCAGTATTTGTAGGGAAATGGTGTTAGGGAAATTGACGGAATTGAATGCCGATAAATCCCCAGGGCCTGATAATCTACATCCTAGGGTACTTAAGGAAGTGGCCCTAGAAATAGTAGATGCATTGCTGGTCATCTTCCAAAATTCAATAGACTCTGGAACAGTACCCATGGATTGGAGGGTAGCTAATGTTACTCCACTATTCAAAAAAGGTGGTAGAGAGAAAACGGGGAATTACAGACCGGTAAGCCTGACATCGGTCATGGGGGAAATGCTAGATTCCATTATAAAAGATGTAATAGCAGAGCACTTGGAAAACAGTGACAGGATCGGACAAAGTCAACATGGATTTACAAAAGGTAAATCATGCTTGACTAATATACTGGAATTTTTTGAGGATGTAACTGGTTAAATAGATAAGATGGACCAGTGGATGTGGTGTATTTGGACTTTCAGAAGGCTTTCGATAAGGTCCCGCATAAGAGATTAGCGTGTAAAGTTAAGGCACATGGGATTGGGGGCAAGGTATTGACTTGGATAGAGAACTGGTTGGCAGACAGGAAGCAAAGAGTTGGAATAAATGGGTCTTTTTCTGAGTGGCAGGCAGTGACTAGTGGGGTACCGCAGGGATCGGCCCTAGGACCCCAGCTATTCACAATATATATTAATGATCTAGACGAGGGAACTAGATGTTATATCTCCAAGTTTGCAGGTGACACAAAGCTGGGTAGGCGTGTGTGCTGTGAGGAGGATGCCGAGAAACTCCAGTATGATTTGGACAGGTTGGGTGATTGGGCAGAAGCACGGCAGATGCAATATAATGTGGATAAATGTGAGGTGAAGTGCAACGAGACCTGGGTGTCCTTGTGCACCAGTCGCTGAAGGTAACAATGCAGGTGCAGCAGGCGGTTAAGAAGGCAAATGGTATGTTGGCCTTCGTAGCGAGAGGGTTCGAGTACAGGAACAAGGATGTCTTGCTGCAGTTGTACAGGGCCTTGGTGAGACCACACCTTGAGTTTTGTGTGCAATTTTGGCTGCCTTATCTGAGGAAGGATGTTCTTGCCATGGAGGGAGTGCAGCGAAGATTCACCAGGCTGATACCTGGGATGGCAGGAATGACGTATGAGGAGAGATTGGGTCGATTGGGCTTATATTCACTGGAGTTCAGAAGAATGAGAGGGGATCTCATTGAAACTTATAAAATTCTAACAGGACTAGACAGACTAGATGCAGAAAGGATGTTCCTGATGGCGGGGGAGTCCAGAACCAGGGGTCACAGTCTAAGGATAAGGGGTAAGCCATTTAGGACAGAGATGAGGAGGAATTTCTTCACCCAGAGAGTGGTGAACCTGTGGAATTCTCTACCACAGAAAGCAGTAGAGGCCAATTCATTAAATATATTCAAGAAGGAGTTAGATATATTTCTTAAGGCTAAAGGGATCAAGGGATATGGAGAGAAGGCAGGGACAGGGTACTGAATTTGGATGATCAGCCATGATCTCATTGAATGGCGGAGCAGGCTCGAGGGGCCGAATGGCCTACTCCAGCTCCTATCTTCTATGTTTCTGTGTGGCTTTGCGTACGCCGCAAGAGAATGCTGAGGATTTCTGCAACCGAAAGGGCTTCCATTCCTTAAACATCCAGTTGGTCTATGACCACAGACAGCTGATACTCGCTGTCAATGCCCACTTTCCAGGCAGCAGCTACGATGCCTTCATCCTGCGTCAGACTTCTGTGGCAGACCTTTTCCAGGCACCGCATCACCCAGGAGGTTGGCTTCTCAGGGACAAGGGATATCCTCTATGCACCTGGCTGATGATACCGCTCTGTACGCCCAGCACCCCTGCTGAGCTACGATACAACGAGAGCCATCAATCTACCAGGAACATCGTTGAGCACACAATCGGTGTGCTCAACCAACGGTTCCGCTGTCTGGACCATTCTGGAGGAGCCCTTCAGTACTCGCCTGAGCGAGTCTCCCACTTCGTTGTTGTGTGCTGCATGCTGCATAACTTTGCAATCCTCAGGACCCAGCCAATGCCACCAGGCATTGGAGCATCAGCAGAAGAGGAGGAGAAAGATGAGGAGGATGATCATCAGCAGCACCAAGGCGAGAGGGAGGCACACAATGTACAAAGTGGAAGGGCCGTCCGTCAAAGGCTCATTGCAAGTCGCTTCTAGGCCCCCTCTGAGGAAATGGCTTCTGCCATTGAGAACAACCTGAATGAAACCATCCCGCAACCTCTAAGCCGGTCAAGGCAACAATGATTGCAAAGACCAAACATGTACATTTTGAATACAGACACTTCTTTATTTGACAAACTCTGTCTCATTTCCGCATGACAAACTAATAGATACACAAAAAAAAGCAATCATTAACATAACTGGCTCTCACAACCTGGAGACAATGTCCAAAACAGTTACAAAAATTTGACCACGAACCTCGGCCTTTAATAAAACAATGAAAAACATTTTGTCACACCTCCTACTTTTTTGCACTTCGAGGGTGATCTCCTTCCCTTGCGAAATTCCCCCCTTCCCACCCTGCAGCTCCTCCGTAATGGGACCCCAGTGGCTGGAGCAAGGCTGGGGGAAGGCTGCTGATTGTCACAAACTGAGACTGCAGATGCCCTTGAGGGACGGCCTGGACCAGCTCTGGGCCTGGAGGGCCCGGCTGCTGACTGCACCAACTCTGCATGGGTGGCAGCAGTCTGTCCTACAGGCGGTGGCAACTGCAGTGGAGAAGTGACAGTGCTGGCAGCAGGAATGCTGTCATCCTGAGAGAGGACAGCAACTCCCTGCTCGACTGACACACTGGCACTCCCACGGGGCAGCACTTCAGCATCCGGAGCAATCTGATGGAGCACAGATTGCTGACCTGCTGCGGCGCGGTGAGAGCCCCGGGAAATGTGCCCGATCCAGCGAGGGTGGCAGCAGTCAGTGCTCACGTGGCCTCAATCTGCATCTGCATGAGACCAGCCACTGACTGCATTGCAGCACTAAGCATTTGCGTGGCAGCCACCTGTGCTACACCAAAGTGCTCCACACTCCTTGCCAGTGATTCAATGGATTCGGGCACCCTTGCCACTGCAGCCATGAGCTTAGTGTGCCTGTGCTCCGCCTGGGTGCTCATTTCAGCGAGGACCCGCTCCTCCTCTGCGTCCAGTGCAGCAGGACTTGAGGCCATACTCTCTCTCCGGGGAGAAGGCCCCCGAGCTTCCCTACCCCCCTCGCGTTGCTGCAGCCCGCTGGGTCCTGGAGCTTCACCCTCATCAGACCATTCCCCCCTGCTCCCCTCCAGGGAAGGCATGTTCCCAGTGTGGGCATGGGCTTCCTCGGGAGAGGGTGGCGCTGATGCTCCGGCTTCCTCTTCCTCCTCGCCTGCAGCTTCACTCCCACTGGCAGCTTGAGGGCCCGTCTCCTCAGCTGGTGAATCACCATCTGAAAGCAGGGAGATATAAGAGTGGCTTTAGCGTGAGGACAGGGTGGCAGCAAGGGAGGCATGAGTGCAGCGATTTAGTGATTTGGATTGAAAGTGTCAAAGCCTGATGTTGTGAGGAACAAGTGGAAGGAGAGAGGACAAAAAGGTGATGACCTTACCATTGCTGTCCAGAACGGGGTCGGCGTCTCCAGTGGCGACGGGACCAATCACCCGGCTTGCCACAATCCTGTGGACGCGCTCCTCAAGATCGCTGAGGGGTTGCAGCTGAGGCCGCCCTCCACTGGTCCGTTGCTGCTGTCTCCTATTATGAGACAGCTTGGCCTGCAAGAAAAAGGACGGCGTCTGAGTAAATATGCAGCCATGGTCTTGCCTGAAATGCCTCCCATACTTGAATAGCCCTTACTGTATGCAGCCATGGTCTTGCCTGAAATGCCTCCCATGGTTGAATAGCCCTTACTGTATGCAAAGTGTGGAATGTGCGTGTGTGTTTGATGAAAGGGCGATAGGTGTTGGATGAGTGTTGGGCATTGAGGCTTTTAAGACCCCCTGGCCATAAAGTAAGGTTGAGAGGGAGGGATGTAGAGGTTTTGAAAAAAAGCCACTCACCCTGACAACCCGAGTGAGGTCGTTGAACTTTTTCCTACATTGGATTTGGGTCGGAGGCACCATGCTGCTTAAGGAGACTCTCTGAGCCACCTCCCTCCACACTCTTCTGTACTTGCATGGCAAAGGCCTCCTGCCACTCTCTGGATACAGAATGGATCTTCTGTGCTCCACCGCGCCAACCAGAGCCTCCAAGGCCCGCTCGCAGAAGCGCTGTGCTCGCTCCCTGGCCCTCTCCATAGTGTTTGGCTGCTAGATTTAGCCACAGATCTGCCCAGGCCGAGATTCAAGGCTCCACTGAGCAGGGTGTGGCTGCAGAGCAAGATCGACCCTCCCCTTTAAGAACTGACTGGCGCCAGTGTGTCTGTGTTCAATCACTAACTGACAGCACCTGCGCTGCGCCCGTCCTCTGAGGTAGCGCCTCGCTCCTCGGCCTTAGCACCTTAAGAGGGGTGTGTAGTGCCTGATTTAGTGCTCCAATCACCTCCAGGGGTGATAAAAGCCAAGTTTGCTGTCGGAGGCGATAATTAGCGCCAGGCGCTAAACTTTGCGCACTGCCGATAATGGCGGCCCATATGGGGCGATACTGAATTTTACCCCATTTGTGTCTTAATGCGAGGAGCATTCGTAATAAGGTGGATGAATTAGCGATGTAAATGGATATGATATGATTGGGATTACGGAAACATGGCTCCAGGGTGACCAAGGCTGGGAACTCAACATCCACGGGTATTTACTATTCAGGAAAGACAGGCAAAAAGGAAAAGGAGGTGGGGTAGCATTGCTGGTTAAAGAGGAGATTAACACAATAGTAAGGAAGGATATTAGCTCTGATGATGTGGAATCTGCATGGGTAGAATTGAGAAATACCAAGAGGCAGAAAACATTGGTGGGAGTTGTATACAGAGCCCCAAACAGTAATGCCAAGGTTGGGGATGGCATTAAATGGGAAATTAGAGACGCATGCAATAAGGGCACAGCAGTTTTCATGGGTGACTTTAATCTACATATAGATTGGGCAACCAAATTAGTAACAATACTGTGGAGGAGGAATTCCTGGAGTGTATATGGGATGGTTTCCTGGACCAATATGTCGAGGAACCAACTAGAGATCAGGCCATCTTAGACTGGGTATTATGTAATGAGAAAGGATTAATTAGCAATCTTGTTGTGCGAGGCCCCTTGGGTCGGAGCGATCATAATATGATAGAAATCTGCAGTAAGATGGAGGGTGAAGTATTTGACTCAGAGACTCGGGTCCTGAATTTAAATAAAGGAAACTACGATGGTATGAGGCGCGAGTTGGGTAGGATGGATTGGGGAATGTTACTTAAAGGGTTGACAGTGGATAGGCAATGGCAAACATTTAAACATCGCATGGATGAACTACAGAATTTGTTCATCCCTGTTTGGCATAAAAATAAAACAAAAAAGGTGACTCAACTGTGGGTAACAAGGGAAATTAGGGATAGCATAAGATCCAAGGAGAGGACCTATAAATTGGCCAGAAAAAGCAGTAAACCTGAGGATTGGGAACAGTTTAGGATTCAACAAAGGAGGGCAAAGGGATTAATTAAGAGGGGGAAAATGGAGTATGAGAGTAAGCTTGCAGGGAACATAACAACTGACTGTAAAAGCTTCTATAGATATGTGAAGAAAAAAAGATTGGTGAAGTCAAGCGTAAGTCCCTTGCAGTCAGAATCAGGGAAATTTATAATGGGGAACAAAGAAATACCAGACGAATTAAATACATACTTCCGTTCTATCTTCACAAAGGAGGACACAAATAACCTCCCAGAGATGTCGGGGAACATAGGGTCTAATGAGAGAGAAAATGGAGAGAGAGAATGGAGAGAGAGAATGGAGAGAGGGTTAGAGAGAGAGAATGGAGAGGGGGTTAGAGAGAGCGAATGGGGAGAGTGTTAGGGAGAGAGAATGGAGAGAGGGTTAGGGAGAGAGAATGGAGAGAGGGTTAGAGAGAATGAATGGAGAGAGAGAATGGAGAGAGTGTTATAGAGAGAATAGAGACAGTGGTGGAGAGAGAGAATGTAGAGAGGTTTAGAGACACAAAATGGAGTGAGGGTTAGGGAGAGAGAATGGAGAGAGGGTTAGGGAGAGAGAATGGAGAGAGGGTTAGAGAGAGAGAATGGAGTGAGGGTTAGAGAGAGAGAATGGAGAGAGTGTAAGAGAGAGAGAATGGAGAGAGTGTTAGAGAGAATGAATGGAGCGAGAGAATGGAGAGAGAGTTATAGAGAGAATAGAGACAGTGGTGGAGAGAGAGAATGTAGAGAGGGTTAGAGACACTGAACAGAGAGGGTTAGAGAGAGAGAATGGAGTGAGGGTTAGAGAGAGAGAATGGAGAGAGTGTAAGAGAGAGAGAATGGAGAGAGTGTGATGCACTATCAATAACACCAAAGACTACGAGTTGAACTTATATGAAGTAGGCTTTTATTGACTAAGAACTGGAGCATGCCTCTGCTAGTGGATCCATCCTAAGAGCTCCCGGGGGAAGGGTGGTGAGTCACCTTTATACCCGGGCTTAGGGGTGGAGCCAGGGGTGGAGACATGCCCGGACTTGTACAGAGTTAACAGTGGTTTACCACACAGACATGTACACGGTTAACAGTGGTTTACCACATTCACCCCTCGTTTTAAAAAAGAGTCCGGCGGGGTGAAGTGTTTCAAAAGTTCGTATACGAAAGTCTCTCCGGGGGTCTTGTCTGCCGTAATGATCTTCGTGGTGCCGGTTGCGGCGGTTCTTTGCCCGCGGCCACTTCTCGCGTGGGACGGAGCACTGGCGTGTCGTCCTCTCGGGGTAGGGATGGCACCGGCATGTCGTCAGTTCATGGTAGACACTCCGGTGGTGCGTCGTGGGTAGTGGTGGCGGGTGGAGGTAGTGGATGGTGATCGATGGTGTTTCGGGTGGTACCTGAGGGTGCGAGGTCTCGAATTGAGACTGTGTCCTCCCGCCCGTCAGGATACGCCACGTAGGCGTACTGTGGGTTGGCGTGGAGGAGGTGAACCTTTTCGACCAGGGGGTCCGTCTTATGGCTCCTCACGTGTTTCCTGAGCAGGACGGGTCCCGGAGACGTCAGCCATGGCGGTAGTGATGTCCCCGAGGTGGATTTCCTGGGGAAGACGAACATCTTCTCGTGAGGGGTGGTGTTTGTGGCAGTACAGAGCAGTGAGCGTATGGAGTGGAGCGCATCGGGGAGGACATCTTGCCAGCGGGAGATTGGGAGGCCCTTGGATTTTAGGGCGAGCATGGCGGTCTTCCACACCGTTGCGTTCTCCCTCTCTACCTGTCCGTTACCCCAGGGGTTGTAGCTGGTAGTCCTGCTCGTGGCTATGCCCTTCTCGAGCAGGTACTGGCGCAGCTCGTCGCTCATGAACGACGAGCCCCTGTCGCTGTGGATGTAATTGGGGAAGCCAAATATGGCGAACAGGTCGTTGAGGCACCTGATGACTGTGGCGCTGGTCATGTCCGGGCAGGGGATGGCGAAGGGGAAACGGGAGTACTCGTCAATAATATTGAGGAAGTACGTGTTGCGGTCAGAGGAGGGAAGGGGCCCCTTGAAATCGACGCTGAGACGTTCGAAGGGGCGGGTGGCTTTAATCAGGTGTGCCCTGTCTGGCCTATAAAAATGCGGTTTGCATTCGGCGCAGACCTGGCAGTTCCTGGTTATGGTCCTGACCTCCTCGATGGAGTAAGGCAGGTTGCGAGCTTTAATAAAGTGGAAGAACCTGGTGACCCCCGGGTGGCAGAGATCATTGTGGAGGGTCCGTAGCCTATCGACTTGTGCGTTGGCACATGTCCCACGGGATAGGGCGTCTGGGGGCTCATTAAGTTTCCCAGGCCGGTATAAGATATCGTAGTTGTAGGTGGATAACTCGATCCTCCACCGCAATATCTTATCATTTTTGATTTTCCCCCTTTGTCTGTTGTTAAACATAAATGCTACTGACCGTTGGTCAGTGAGCAGGGTGAAACGTTTACCGGCCAGGTAATGCCTCCAGTGCCGTACAGCCTCCACTATCGCCTGGGCCTCCTTCTCGACTGAGGAGTGTCGAATTTCGGGGCCCTGGAGGGTCCATGAAAAGAAGGCCACGGGTCTCCCCGCCTGGTTAAGGGTTGCGGCTAGGGCGAAGTCGGATGCATCGCTCTCCACTTGGAAAGGGATGGACTCATCCACTGCGTGCATTGTGGCCTTCGCAATGTCCTCTTTTATGAGGGTGAAGGCCGCGCGGGCCTCTGCCGTCAGGGGGAAGGAGGTTGACTTGATGAGGGGCCGGGCTTTGTCTGCATAGTTGGGCACCCACTGGGCGTAGTAAGAGAAGAACCCTAGGCATCTCTTCAGGGCTTTTAGGCAGTGGGGGAGGGGTAGTTCCAGGAGGGGGCACATTCGGTCGGGGCCGATGACTCCGTTTTCCACCACGCAGCCAAGAATAGGAGGCGTGCGGTGCGGAACATACATTTTTCTCTGTTGTATGTCAGATTCAGCCGTTGGGCCGTACGGAGGAATTTTTCTAGGTTGGCGTCGTGGTCCTGCTGGTCATGGCCGCAGATGGTGACGTTGTCTAGATAGGGGAAGGTGGCCTGCAGCGCGTTCTGGTCAACCGTCCGGTCCATCTCCCTTTGGAAGACCGAGACCCCGTTGGTGACGCCGAAGGGGACTCGGAGGAAGTGGTAGAGGCGACCGTCAGCCTCGAAGGCCGTGTACTGGCGGTCCTCAGGCCTGATGGGGAGCTGGTGGTATGCCGACTTCAGATCAATCGTCGAGAATACCCGGTATTGTGCTATCTGGTTGACCATGTCAGATATGCGGGGAAGTGGGTATGCGTCTAATTGCGTGTATCAATTGATCGTCTGGCTGTAATCAATAACCAGGCGCTGTTTTTCGCCGGTCTTTACTACCACCACTTGGGCTCGCCATGGGCTGGTGCTGCCATCGATAATCCCTTCCCTCAGGAGTCTTTCTACTTCTGATTTAATAAAGCTCCTATCCCCGGCACTGTACCGCCTGCTTTTAGTAGCAATTAGCTTGCAGTCTTTGGCGAGGTTAGCGAACAACGGGGGGGGTTTGACCTTCAGGGTGGACAGGCTGCATACTTTGCGCGGCGCCGTGTTTAAATTCTGCCGGCTGCAGACTGTAAGTGGGGGCAGGGGCCCGCCATATGCCACCGTGACGCTCTCCAGATGGCACTGGAAGTCTAATCCTAGCAGTATGGGAGCGCAGAGCTGTGGCAGGACGAGGAATTAAAAATCTCTGTACTCCACGCCGTTCACTTTCAGAGTCGCTACACAGTAGCCGCCGACGTCCGCCGTATGGGACTTTGAGGCCATAAAGACCTGGTGGCGTGTGTGCATAACCGATAGGGAGTAGCGTCGCACCGTGTCGGGGTGGATGAAGCTCTCCGTGCTTCCGCAGTCGAAAAGGCAATTTGTGGCATGGCCATTTACCTTTACGTTCATCATGGACCTGGCTAGTTGATGGGGCCTAGATTGGTCCAGGGTGATGGAGGCCATCGTCGAGGTTGGTGGGTCGCTGTAGTATTCACCCGCGCTGGGGGCCTGGTCCCGAAATCGTGTCCAAGATGGCGGCTCCTCCGCGGCTGGTGGTGCCCAAAATGGTGGCCCGCACGGCTCACACGTGGTTGGTGTGGTCCAAAATGGCGGCCTGTACGGTTCACACGCGGCGCTGCTGGAATTGGGGGTCGATTTCGCCCTGCACACTCTCGCGTAGTGGCCTTTCTTGCCGCATTTGGAGCAGGTCGCGTCCTTTGCTGGGCATTGCTGTCTGGGGTGCTTGGCCTGGCCGCAGAAGTAGCATTTCTGGCCTCTGGTCATTGCAGCTGTAGTTGGGCTGCTGGCGGCTTGTGGCCTTACCGGGTCCCAAGATGGCTGCTCCCGTGACATCCACGTGGCCATCCGGTCAGGGGGGTAGGCGTCCATGTTCTGGAGGGCCACGTCTAACGAGTTAGCGAGGGCCACCGTCTTCTGCAGGTCGAGCCCCCTCTGTTCCAGCAGCCTCTGCCGAGTATAGTTGGACCTGATGCCGGCTACGTAGGTGTCTCGGATCAGGTCTTCCGTGCATTCCTTGGCCATCACCGCTTTGCAATTACAGTCCCGGCCGAGGACTCTCAGTGCCAGTAAATATTCGGTGCCCGATTCCCCGGGGCGCTGTTTTCGGGTAGCCAGGAGGTGTCTGGCATAGACCTCGTTAACAGGCCTCACGTATTGTTCCTTTAGCGTCGCGATGGCGGCCGCGTAAGTTGTGGCGTCTCGGATGATCGAGTAGACTCGGTGGCTCACCCGTGAGTTCAAGACAAGCCGTTTCGCGTCATCTGTAGTGACGGTAGTGCTGGAGGCCTCCAGGAAGGCTTCGAAACAGCTCAGCCAGTGTTCAAAGTTATTGGCTGCATCTGCTGCTTGAGGATCCAGGTCTAAACGTTCCGGCTTCAAGATTTGTTCCATGTCGAAAATTAGTCAATAAAATTGATGCACTATCAATAACACCAAAGACTACGAGTTGAACTTATATTAAGTAGGCTTTTATTGACTAAGAACTGGAGCATGCTTCTGCTAGTGGATCCATCCTAAGAGCTCCCGGGGGAAGGGTGGTGAGTCACCTTTATACCCGGGCTTAGGGGTGGAGCCAGGGGTGGAGACATGCCCGGACTTGTACAGGGTTAACAGTGGTTTACCACACAGGCATGTACAGGTTAACAGTGGTTTACCACAGAGTGTTAGAGAGAGAATCTACAGAGTGTAAGAAATAGAGACTGGAGAGAGTGTTAGAGAAAATGAAGAGAGTGTTAGACACAGAGAATGGAGAGAGTGTTAGAAAGAGAGAGATTGGAGAGGGGGTTAGAGAGAGAGAATGGAGCAAGGGGTAGAGAGAGACTGTTGGGGAGAGAGTGAATGGAGAGGGTGTTAGCGAGAGAGAATGGAGAGAGAGTTAGACAGAAAGAATGGAGAGAGGGTTAGAGATAGGTAATGGAGAGAGTGTTGGAGAGAGTGAATGGAGAGTGTGTTAGAATCAAAGACTGGAGAGAGTGTTAGAGACACAGAATGGAGAGAGTGTTAGAGAGAGAGAATGGAGAGTGTGTTAGAGAGAATGGAGAGAGGGTTAGAGCAAGAGAATGGAGAGAATGTTATAGAGAGAGAATGGTGAGAGTGTTAGAGGGAATGGAGAGAGAGTTAGAGAGAGAGAATGGAGAGAGAGAATGGACAGAATGTTGGAGAGATAGAATGGAGAGAGTGTTAGCGAGAGATAATGGAAAGAGGGTTAGAGAGAGAGAATGGACAGAGAGTTAGAGAGAGAGAATGGAGAGAGGGTTAGAGATAGATAATGCAGAAAGTGTTAGAGAGAGAGAATGGAGAGAGGGTTAGAGATAGATAATGCAGAAAGTGTTAGAGAGAGAGAATGGAGAGCTGGTTCGAGAGAGAGAATGGAGAGAGTGTTAGAGAGAGAGAATGGATAGAGGGTTAGAGAGAGAGAATGGAGAGAGGGTTAGAGAGAGAGAATGGAGCAAGTGTTAGAGAGCGACAATGGAGAGATAATCAGAGAGAGAGAATGGAGAGAGTGTTAGAGAGAGAGACCATGGAGAGAGTGTTAGAGAGAGAAAGTGGAGAGAGGGTTAGAGAAAGAATGCAGAGCTGGTTTGAGAGAGAGAATGGAGAGAGTGTTAGAGAGAGAGAATGGAGTGCACGTTAAAGAGAGAGAATGGAGAGATTGTTAGAAACACATAGTGGAGTGTGTGTTAGAAACACAGAATGGAGAGAGTGTTAGAGAGAGAGAATGAAGAGAGTTACAGTCAGAGAATGGAGAGAGAGTTAGAGAGTGAGAGAATGGAGAGAGGGTTAGAAAGAGAATGGAGAGAGTGTTAGAGACAGAGAATGGAGTGAGTTTTTGAGAGAGAGAATGGAGAGAGTGTTAGAGAAAGAATGGAGAGAGAGAGAATGGAGAGAGGGTTAGAGAGAGAGAATGGAGAAAGTGTTAGATAGAGACAATGGAGAGAGTGCTAGAGAGAATGGAGAGAGTGTTAGAGAGAGACAATGGAGAGAGAATGGAGAGAGAGTTAGAGAGAGAGGATGGAGAGAGTGTTAGACTGAGAGAATGGAGAGAGTGTTAGAGAGAGAGATTGGAGAGAGTGTTAGTCAGAGAGAATGGAGAGAGAGAATGGAGAGAGTGTTAGTGAGAGAGAATGGAGAGAGTGTTAGAGAGAGAGAATGGAGAGAATGCTAGAGAGTGAGAATGGAGAGATTGCTAGAGACAGAGAATGGACAGAGTGCTAGAGAGTGAAAATGGAGAGAGGATTAAAGAGAGAGAATAGAGAGTGTTCGAAACACAGACTAGGGAGAGTGTTAGAGACACAGAATGGAGAGCGTTTTAGAGAGACAAAATGGAGAGAGGGTTAGAGTTACAGAATGGAGAGAGTGTTCCACAGAATCCCCACAGTGCAGATAGAGGCCATTTCGGCCCATCGAGCCTGCAGCGACACATATCCCACCCTATCCCTGTAACCCCATGTATTTAATCCCCTAACACTAAGGGTCAATTTATCATAGCCAAATCAACCTAACCTGCACATCTTTGGACTGTGGGAGGAAACCGGAGCACCCAGAGGAAACCCACGCAGACACAGGGAGAATGCGCAAACTCCACACAGTCGCCCGAGACCAGATTTGAACCCGGGTCCCTAGCGCTGTGAGGCAACAGTGCTAACCACTATGCCACCGTGCCCTCCTGAGAGAGAGAATGGGGAATAACAACAGAAATTGCTGGAACAACTCAGCAGGCCAGGCAACATCCGTGGAGAGAAATTAGAGTCAACGTTTCAGGTCAAAACTATTATGTCCATGTATAATTGAGACACGAACTGCAGGAGTTGATTATAACAAGTCTTTACTGAATGGAGACAACCTGGAAACTGAAACTACAGAAGCCTGCTAGGGCCTTTTATACAGGGGTGGTCACTGCCGGTACTGCAGTCTGAGACCAGTTATTCCCTTAAAGGTACATACACAACAATTCCTCCCCTTTTAGATAAACAGTACATAACATTCATTTAACAGCTAAATAATAACTAATTACAATTACAATTACGGTTGCTAGATACATTGGTTGAAGTTAAGCAATTATAAGTTCAGTCTTTGAGGAGGCTTCCTGGTTCTGTCTGGATAATGCCTCTTTGGGATATCAGGTTCTTCTGGCAAGGTTGAGTCGGGATCAATGTTGTTGTTTGGTTCGTCTGCTTCCAATATCACCGATTCTGCGGTAGATGCAATTGGTACTTCGGTTTCAACGCCAGGCGTATCAGATCGTGGTGTGGAGTTGAAGTTTTCCAGTGACTCTAGAATCTGGTCAGCATGGCGTCTTACAATGCTCTCTCCAACGTCCACGGTATACATTAGAGGTCCTTGCCGTGTACAGATCATTCCTGGCTGCCATTTCTCAGTGCGGTAGTCTCGGGCCAAAACTGGTTGACCTATCTTAAAACTCCTGGTCGGCCTTTCATTCATATTCTGAAACTGTCTGTTCGCCACATCTCTTCTGACGTTTGGCTTAACCAAATCCAAGTGGCATCGTAGTCTTCGATTGAAGAACATCATGGCTGGAGTTTGGTTGGTAACCGCATGTGTCGCATTCCGGTAGGCAAACAAGAAGTTATCCACCTTGTGTTGTAGGGGTATCTCTTCATTACACATTGCTTTGATAGCCTTCTTGAATGTTTGAACAAACCTCTCGGCCAATCCATTAGTGGCTGGATGATATGGGGCGGATGTGTAGTGCTTAACACCATTGTTCTTTAAGAACCTCCGGAACTCTTCAGACACAAACTGTGGTCCATTGTCAGAGCAAATCTGTTCAGGCAGCCCATTCCTGGTGAATATGGTTCGTAAGACTGTGATAGTTTTTTCTGTGGTGGTTGAGGACATTTTTATTACCTCTGGCCACTTTGAATGTGCATCCACCGCAATTAAAAACATCGAGTCCATGAAGGGACCAGCAAAATCAATGTGCACCCTTTGCCATGGAGATGAGGGCCACTCCCATGGATGCAGAGGAGCTTGTGGTGGGGCGTTTTGGACCTTCTGGCATCCTGTACAGCTCTTGGTCATCTCTTCGATTTCTATATCGATTCCCGGCCACCACACAAACGCTCTGGCTAAGTTCTTCATTTTTACCCCTCCCAGATGACCCTCATGAAGCTCATTGAGCACTCTATCCTTCAATTTGGGTGGAATTACTACTCTGGATCCACACATCAAGGTTCCTCTGCACACTGACAGCTGTTCTCTTCTGGGCGAGAATGCTGGCAGCAGTGGTTCGCCATGTGCTGGCCATCCCTTCACCATTAAATCATAGACCCAGGAGAGTGTCGGGTCATTTCGTGTTTCCTTTTCTATGTTTGCATTCGTCACAGGGAGACATTCGACTATAGTCGAGTGGAATAACTCCACTGGATCCACTGCCAGTTCTTCTTCCACCGTCGGCAACGGTAGGCGCGACAAACCATCAGCATTCCCATGCTGTTTAGTTCCTTTGTACTCGATGTCATATTGGTGTGCCCCTAGGAAAAGGGACCACCTCTGTAGCCGTTGTGCCGTCATTATCGGTACGCCCTTCTGAGGGTTGAAAATGGAGACGAGAGGTTGATGATCAGTTAGTAGAGTAAATTTCTGACCGTGCAGGTAGTGATTGAACTTCTTCACCCCCCACACCAGGCTGAGGGCCTCTCTGTCAATCTGGGCGTAGTTACGCTCGGCTGCAGTTAACAAGCGTGACGCAAAAGCTATTGGCCTCTCTGAACCATCAAGGAATTTATGTGACAGTACCGCTCCAATGCCGTAGGGAGACGCATCACACGCCAGTCTTATCGGTAGTGATGGGTTGTAGTGAGCCAATACTTCTCTTGAAGTGATTAGGTCCTTACTCTTCTGAAAGGTCCGCTTACATTCATCGCTCCATTTCCATGCTACTCCCGTTCGTAGTAGGGCGTTCAGTGGATGCAGAATTGTGGACAAATTCGGCAAAAACTTATGGTAGTAATTCACCAATCCGAGGAATGACCTCAGTTGCGACACATTTTCAGGCGCTGGAGCCTTAACTACTGCTTCAATTTTGTCAGGGGACTTATGCAACCCCTCTTCATCAATCACGTGGCCACAATACGATATCTGTTTCTTAAAAAACTCGCACTTGGGGCGATTGGCTCGTAGCCCATGTTCACGTAGTCTAGTGAGCACCTGCTCTAGGTTGGCAAGGTGTTCACTGTCATCTTCATCTGTCACTAGGATGTCGTCCAAGTAACACCGAGTCCCCGGAATCCCTTGCAGGACTTGTTCCATCGCTCTTTGCCATATCGCCGGAGCTGATGCTACTCTGAATACCAGTCGATTATACTGGTAAAGACCTTTGTGAGTGTTTATCGTGAGATACTTCCTATAGGATTCTTCAACCTCCATCTGCAAATATGCTTGTGCTAGGTCAATTTTTGTAAAACGCTTCCCTCCAGATAGTGAGGCGAAGATATCTTCTATCCTTGGAAGAGGATATTGTACTGTGTGAAGGACTGGGTTCACCGTCGCCTTGAAGCCCCCACAGATGCGAACCTTCCTTGGCTCCTCAGACTTATTGTTTAACGTTTTCTTCATGACAGGAATGATGGGTGTCGCCCACTCACTCCAGTCTACCTTAGATAACACGCCTGCATTCTCCAGATTCTCCAGCTCTGCCTCGACGGCTGGGCGAATTGCATATGGTACCGGTCTTGCTTTGAAAAACTTGGGAATTGCATTCTCCTCTATTTTTATCGAGGCAGTTACGCCTTTAAGAGTGCCCAGTTCTTGTTGAAATACCTCTTTGGCGTCAGCTAAGATTGTTGACAATCGTCCAGGAGTGACGTCGTCATCCTTTTTACCAGCCACCGTCAGTGCCTGAATGGAGTGCCAGTCTAAACTTATCTTTCTGATCCATTCACGTCCCAATAACGGTGGTCCACCATCTTGCAGAATGTAAGATACAATTTCTGTATTTTCCTGCCGTTGTATTCGACAGGCACCCTTTTTTTTCCCTCTGGGGTATACTTTTTGCCCCGTATACGTCCTCAAGACAATGGATGTCTCTCTCAAGGGTATGTGTGAGAATAGCCGCTCGTAGTCTCATCGATTCATGACAGTTAGAGCTGATCCTGTATCCAATTCCATTTTGACTTGGGACCCTGCTATCGTGAGGGTGACCCAAATGGTTCGGTGATCCTCTTTTGCGATTATGTTGTGAAGTTTGAGACAGCTTAGCCTCTTGTTCCCGGATTCACTATCGCTCATCTGGTCTTCGGAACTACTGTCCGTCATCTTTTGTACTTTCCTGTACGGTTCCTTAGTAGCCTTTTTGTTGTCGTTGGTCTTCTTCCCAGACCTGCAAACTCGTGCAATGTGTCCCATCTTTCCGCATTGCCTGCATATTTTGTCCTTGGACCAGCAGTCCTTCTGGTCATGGTTTGTTCTACCGCAGCGATAACATTTTGCAAATCCCCGCGTCATTTCGTGGGTGCCGTATTCCTATGGCTTTTGTTGTATTTCTGCAGCTCCCCTTGCTGCTGCTTCGTACGATACTGCCACGCTGAAAGCCTTATCTAGCGTCAGCTCTTTCTCTGAGAGTAACCTCTTCTGGGTTCCTTCACTCAGGAGTCCACAGACAAATTTGTCCCATAAGGTATCTACCAGTCCTGCTCCAAACTGGCAGTGCTTTGATAGCTTGCGTAGTTCCGTAAGGTAATCAGCATTGCTCTCATTTTTATGCTGATTTCTCCTGTGGAATTTAAATCTTTCTGCTATCAGCAGCGGTGTAGGATTTAGGTGTTCCTGTAGGATAGCAACAATTTCGTTAAAACTCTTCGCCTTCGGTTTGGCTGGAGTAATCAGGTCCCGCAATAGGCCGTACGTTCTTGCGCCCATTAAATTTAGCAATACCGATGCCTTTTTCTCATCGGCTATTTCATTTGCCTCGCAATATACCTCGACTCTTTCCATATACGTGGTCCAGTCTTCTATTGCATTATCGAAGGCAGTGATATCGCCAGTCTTTAGCATCTTGAAAATCTAAGATGGCACCTCCCACGCATTGCCTTCGTCCCCGACGGATCAAAATGGCGCCTCCCGCGCTTTTCCTTCTTCCCCGCCGAGTTAAGATGGCGCCTCCCGCACTTTCCCGCCGCTGCCGCTGCTGCCAACGCTGTTGCTGGTGATTATATTTATTTTACTATCCTGTAATGGCGACGCCCTATGGTCTTCGCGCCTCCCTGATCGCTGCTGCCAACGCCGCTCTCCGCGGTATTTTTATTTTTCTATCGCGCTTCAATATTTGCTCCGTTAATTGAAGAACCGTTCCCGTCGTGGAGCGGACCCTCTGGGACACTTCCCTCCCTCTTCTTAGGTCCGAACGCTGCCCGGCTTCAACACCGGCCACGCCCTGTGTGCTCCACCCTCTCTCTCTCTCTCTTTGCTTCCCGACTCACTGCCCGGCCCCGTTGCAGAGCCACCCGATCGAGCTCTAGTCCGCTGCAGCCCAGGAAGGATCAGTGCACTACCTGCCACCAGCCCGATTAGCTGGGAAACCACAGACTGGAGAACCAAGCCTGGCTCTCGACAGTCTCTCCTGGACTTTTCAATTCGATGATTTGGAGGGCGGTTGCCCAAGGTCGACGCCCGTTTCTCGAGTTTCTTTGGATTATTTTTTTTCTTTCTTCTGGCTTCGACCTTCAATAACATCGTCTGAGGTGCTGCCGAGTTGCAGGTAAGTTCGTTTCTTACTCGTCGCCAGTATTATGTCCGTGTATAATTGAGACACGAACTGCAGGAGTTGATTATAACAAGTCTTTACTGAATGGAGACAACCTGGAAACTGGAACTACAGAAGCCTGCTAGGGCCTTTTATACCGGGGTGGTCACTGCTGGTACTGCAGTCTGAGACCAGTTATTCCCTTAAAGGTACATACACAACAAAAACCCTTTTTCCAGCATCTGCAGTATTTTCCTTTCATACTAGAGAGAATGGGGAGATGGTTAGAGAGAGAATGGAGAGAGAGAATGGAGAGAGTGTTAGAGAGAGAGAGAGATTGGAGTGAGGGTTAGAGACACAGAATGGAGAGAGTGTTGGAGAGAGAATGGAGAGAGTGTTAGGGAGAGAGAATGGAGAGGGATAGAGAGAGAGAGTGGAGAGATAGTTGGAGAGAGAGAGAATGCACAGAGATTTAGAGAGAGAGAATGGAGAGAGTGTGAGAGAGAGAGAATGGAGAGAGGTTTAGAGAGACAGAATGGAGAGAGGGTTAGAGATAGAGAATGGACAGAGTGTTAGAGAGAGTGAATGGAGAGAGGGTAAGAGAGAGAGAATGGAGAGAGAGTTGGAGAGTGAGAATGGAGAGAGAATTAGAGAGAGAGAGATTGGAGCGAGGCTTAGAGACACAGAATGGAGAGAGTGTTGGAGAGAGAGAATGGAGAGTGTTTTAGAGAGAGGGAATGGTGAGATTGTTTGGTGGGGTGTTAGAGAAAGAGAATGGAGAAAGAATGGAGAGAACGTTGGAGAGAGAGGATGGAGAGAGTGCTAGGGTGAGAATGGAGAATGGTTTAGAGGGAGAGAATGGAGAGAGTGTTGTAGAGAGAGAATGGAGAGAGGGTTAGAGAGAGAGAATGGAGAGAGAGAGATAGAGACACAGAATGGAGAGAGAGTTAGAGAGAGAGTTAGAGAGAGAATGGAAAGACTGATGGGGAGAGAGAATGGCATGAGTGTTAGAGCGAGAGAATGGAGAGAGCGTTAGAGGGAGCAAATGGGGACAGTGTTAGAGAGAGAGCATGGAGAGAGGGTTAGAGAGAGAAAATGGAGAGAGGGTTAGAGAGAAAATGGACAGTGTTAGATCGAGAGAATGGAGAGAGAGAGAATGGAGAGAATGTTGGAGAGGGAGAATGGAGAGAGGGTTGGAGAGGGAGAATGCAGAGAGGGTTAGTGAGAGAGAATGGAGAGAGGGTTAGAGATAGATAATGCAGAGAGGGTTAGAGTAGGAGAATGGAGAGGGAGTTAGAGAGACAGAATGGGGAGAGTGTTAGAGAGAGAGAATGGAGAGCTGGTTAGAGAGAGAGAATGGAGAGAGTGTTAGAGAGAGAGAATGGAGAGAGGGTTAGAGAGAGAGAATGGAGAGAGGGTTAGAGAGAGAGAATGGAGAGAGAGTGTTAGAGAGAGAGAATGGAGTAAGGGTTAGAGAGAGAGAATGGAGAGAGGGTTAGAGAGAAAGAATGGAGAGAGGGTTAGAGAGAGAGAATGGAGAGTTAGAGAGAGAGTGAATGAAGAGATTGTTAGAGAGAGAGAATGGACAGAGTGCTAGAGAGAGGGAATGGAGTGTTAGAGAGAGAGAATGGAGAGTTTTTGAGAGAGAGAGAATGGAGAGAGTGTTAGAGAGAGAGAATGGTGAGAGAGAGAATGGTGAGAGAGAATGGAGAGAGGCTTAGAGACAGAATGGAGAGAGTGTTAGAGAGAGAATGGACAGAGTGTTAGAGCGAGAGAACGAAGAGAGGGACAGAGAAAGATAATGGAGACATTGTTAGAGAGTGAGAATGGAGAGCATGTTAGAGAGAGAGAATGGAGAGAGAGAATGGAGAGAATGTTGGAGAGGAAGAATGGAGAGAGTGTTAGAGAGAGAGAGAATGGAGTGAGGGTTAGAGGGAGAGAATGGAGTGAGGGTTAGAGAGAGAGAATGGAGAGAGTGTTAGAGAGAGAATGGAGAGCAAGTTAGAGAGAGAGAGAATGGAGAGAGCATTAAGAGAGAGAGAATGTAGAGAGGGTTAGCGTGAATGAATGGAGAGTGTGTTAGAGATAGAGAAGGGAGGGAGGGATAGAGAGAGAGAAGGGAGGGAGGGATAGAGAGAGAGAATGAAGTGATGTTTAAAGAGAAAGAATGGAGAGAGTTATACACAGAGAATGGAGAGAGGGTTAGAGACACAGAATGGAGAGAGAGTTAGAGAGAGAATGGAAAGACTGATGGGGAGAGAGAATGGAGTGAGTGTTAGAGCGAGAGAATGGAGAGAGGGTTAGAGAGAGGGAATGGGGACAGTGTTAGAGAGAGAGCATGGAGAGAGGGTTAGAGAGAGAAAATGGAGAGAGGGTTAGAGAGAAAATGGACAGAGTGTTAGAGTGAGAGAATGGAGAGAGAGAATGTAGAGAATGTTGGAGAGGGAGAATGGAGAGGGGGTTGGAGAGGCAGAATGCAGAGAGGGTTAGTGAGAGAGAATGGCGAGAGAGTTAAAGCAAGAATGGAGAGAGGGTTAGAGAGAGATTGGAGAGACGGTTAGAAACACAGAATGGAGAGAGTGTTAGAGAGAGAGAATGGACGGAGTGTTAGAGCGAGAGAATGAAGAGAGGGATAGAGATAGATAATGGAGACATTGTTAGAGAGTGAGAAAGGAGAGCATGTTAGAGAGAGAGAATGGAGAGAGAGAATGGAGAGAATGTTGGAGAGGGAGAATGGAGAGAGGGTTAGAGAGCGATAATACAGAGAGGGTTAGAGAGAGAGAATGGAGAGAGGTTCAGAGAAAGAGAATGGAGAGAGGGTTAGAGAGAGAGAACAGAGTGAGGGTTAGAGAGAGAGAATGGAGAGAGTGTTAGAAACACAGACTGGAGAACGTGTTAGAGACACAGAATGGAGCGTGTTAGAGAGAGAGAATGGAGAGACGGTTAGAGAGAGAATGGAGAGCAAGTTAGAGAGAGAGAATGGAGAGAGCATTAAGAGAGAGAGAATGTAGAGAGGGTTAGAGAGAGAAAATGGAGAGTGTGTTAGAGATAAAGAAGGGAGGGAGGGATAGAGAGAGTGAATGGAGAGAGTGATAGAGAGAGAGAACATAGTGATGGTTAGAGAGAGAAAATGGAGAGAGTTACACACAGAGAATGGAGAGAGGGTTAGAGAGAAAGAATGGAGAGAGGGTTAGAGAGAAATAATGGAGAGAGTGTTAGGGAGAAAGAATGGAGAGTTAGAGAGAGAGTGAATGAAGAGAGTGTTAGAGAGAGAGAATGGAGGGATTGTTAGAGAAAGACTGGAGAGAGGGCTAGAGAGAGAATGGAGAGTGGGTTAGAGAGCGAGAATGGAGAGAGAGAATGCAGAGAGTGTTAGAGATGGAGAATGGAGAGAGTGTTAGAAGGAGATAATGGAAAGAGTGTTAGAGAGAGAGATTGGAGAGAGTGTCAGACAGAGAGTATGAAGAGATTGTTAGAGTGAATGGAGAGAGGGTTGGAGAGAGAGAATGGAGAGTTTTTGAGAGAGAGAGAATGGAGAGAGAGTTAGAGAGAGTGAATGGAGGGAGGTTTAGAGAGAGAATGGATAGAGTGTTATAGAGAGAATAGAGAGTGTTAGAGAGAGAGAAAGAAGAGAGTGTTAGAGAGAGAGAATGGAGAGAGTGTTAGAGAGAGATTGGAGAGAGGGTTAGAAACACAGAATGGAGAGAGTGCTAGAGAGAGCGAATGGAGAGAGAGTTAGAAAGAGTGAATGGAGAGAGGGTTAGAAACAGAGAATGGAGAGAGTGTTAGAGACAGAATGGAGAGAGTGTTAGAGAGAGAGAATGAAGAGAGGCTTAGAGAGAGAGAATGTAGAGATTGTTAGAGAGAGAGAATGGAGGGAGGGTTAGAGATAGATAATGGAGAGTGTGTTAGGACCAAAGACTGGAGGGAGTGTTAGAGACACAGAATGGAGATAGTGTTAGAGAGAGAGAATGGACAGAGTGTTAGAGGGAGAGAATGGAGAGAGGGATAGAGATAGATAATGGAAGCATTGTTAGAAAGTGAGAATGGGGAGCATGTTAGAGAGAGAGAATGGAGCGAATGTTGGAGAGGGAGAATGGAGAGAGGATTAGAGAGGGAGAATGCAGAGAGGGTTAGTGAGAGAGAATGGCGGAGAGTTAGAGAGCGAGAATGGAGAGAGGGTTAGAGAGAGAGAATGGTGAGAGAGAATGGAGAGGGGTTCAGAGAAAGAGAATGGAGAGAGTGGTAGAGAGAGAGAATGGAGAGAGGGTTAGAGATAGATAATGCAGAGAGGGTTAGAGTGGGAGAATCGAGGGAGAGTTAGAGGGAGAGAATGGAGAGCTGGTTAGAGAGAGAGAATGCAGAGATTGTTAGAGAGAGAGAGAATGGAGAGAGTGTTAGAGAGAGAGAATGGAGAGAGTGTTAGAGAGAGAGAATGGAGAGAGTGTTAGAGAGAAAGAATGGAGTGAGGGTTAGAGAGAGAGAATGGAGTGAGGGTTAGAGAGAGAGAATGGAGAGAGTGTTAGAAACACAGACTGGAGAGCATGTTAGAGACACAGAATGGAGAGAGTGTTAGAGAGAGTGAATGGAGAGAGCGTGCTAGAGGCAGAGCATGGAGGGAGTGTTAGAGATAGAGGAAGGAGAGAGAGTTACAGAGAGGGAATGGAGAGCGTGTTAGAGAGAGAGAATGGAGAGAGGGTTAGAGAGAGAGAATGGAGAGTGTGTTAGTGAGAGAGAATGGAGAGAGAGTTAGAGAGAGAGAATGGAGAGAGTGTTAGAGAGAGAGAAAGGAGAGAGTGTTAGAGAGTGTGGATGGAGAGAGGGTTAGAGAGTGAAAATTGAGAAAATGTTGGAGACACAGAATGGAGAGAGAGTTAGGAAGGGTGAATGGAGGGTGTGTTACAGAGAGACCGGAGAGAAGATTAGAGAGAGAATGGAGAGATGGTTAGAGAGAGAGAATGGAGAGAGTGTTGGAGAGAGAGAATGGAGAGACTGTTTGACAGAGAATGGAGAGAGTGTTAGTGAGAGAATGGAGAGAGAGTTAGAGATAGAGAATGGAGAGAGTGTTAGGGAGAGAGAATGAGGAGAGTGTTGGAGAGAGAGAATGGAGAGTGTTAGAGAGCGACAATGGAGAGAGAGAGTGGAGAGTGTGTTAGAGAGAGAGAATGGAGTGAGGGTTAGAGACACAGAATGGAGTGAGGGTTAGCGAGAGTGAATGGACAAGGTGTTAGCAAGAGAGAATGGAGAGTTGGACAGAGAGAATGGAGAGAGTGTAAGAGAGAGAATTGCGAGAGTGTTGGAGAGAGAGAATGGAGGGAGTGTTACAGAGAGAGAATGGAGAGAGGATTAGAGAGAGAGAATGAAGAGAGGGTTAGAGACACAATAGAGTGAGGGTTAGAGAGAGAGAATGGAGAGAGTGTATGAGAAGGAGAATGGAGAGAATGTTAGAGAAAGAGAATGGAGAGAGTGTTAGAGAGGGAGAATGGAGATAGGGTTAGAAACACAGAATGGAGGGATGGTTAGAGAGCGAGAATGGAGAGAGGGTTAGAGAGAGAGAATGGAGAGATGATTAGAGAGAGAGAATGGAGAGAGTGTTATAGAGAGAGAATAGAGAGACTGTTAGAGAGAGAGAATGGGGAGAGTGTTAGAGAGAATGGAGAGAGTGCTAGAGAGAGAGAATGGAGAGAGTGTTAGAGAGAGAGAATGGAGAGAGTGTCAGAGAGAATGGAGAGAGTGTTGAAGAGAGTGAAGGGCGAAAGTGTTAGAGAGAGAGAATTGGAGAGAGATTTAGAGAGAGGGACAATGGAGAGAGGGTTAGAGACAGATAGAGAGAGAATGGAGAGAATGTTAACGAGAGAGAATGGAGAGTGCTAGAGAGAGAGAATGGAGAGAGTGTTAGAAACACAGACTGGAGAACGTGTTAGAAACACAGACTGGAGAACGTGTTAGAGAGAGAGAATGGAGAGATGGCTAGAGAGAGAATGGAGAGCAAGTTAGAGAGAGAGAATGGAGAGAGTGTTAAGAGAGGGAGAGAATGTAGAGAGGGTTAGAGAGAAAAAATGGAGAGTGTGTTAGGCTACCGACCATTGAGAACATCTACCAGAAACACTGTTTACGGAGGTCACTGACCATCATCAAAGACCCTACCCACCCCAGCCACAGTTTGTTCGCCCCCCTGCCATCTGGGAGACGCTACAGATGCATTCGCACCCGAATGACCAGATTTAGGGACAGCTTCTTTCCCAGGGCTGTCATCCTACTGAACTCGACAAATAAACTCTAAAGCCTGCACATCTGCCAATGCACTTTATTATGTTTATGTTTATTGAATGTTAAATGTCTTAATCCAAATGTACACTCTCAGGAGCCGCAAGCTTACATTTCGTTGCACTGCACTTGTGCACTAACAATGTCAATAAAGTTGATTATTATTATTATTATTATTATTATTAGATAGAGAAGGGAGGGAGGGATAGAGAGAGAGAATGGAGAGAGGGATAGAGAGAGAGAACGGAGTGACGGTTAGAGAGAGAGAATGGAGAGAGGTACACACAGAGAATGGAGAGAGGGTTAGAGAGAAATAATGGAGAGAGTGTTAGAGAGAAAGAATGGAGAGTTAGAGAGAGAGTAAATGAAGAGAGTGTTAGAGAGAGAGAATGGAGGGATTGTTAGAGAGAGAATGGAGAGAGGGTTAGAGAGAGAGAATGGAGAGAGAGAATGCAGAGAGTGTTAGAGATAGAGGATGGAGAGAGTGTTAGAAGCAGAGAATGGATAGAGTGTTAGAGAGAGAGATTGGAGAGAGTGTCAGACAGAGAGAATGAAGAGATTGTTAGAGTGAATGGAGAGAGGGTTAGAGGGAGAGAATGGAGAAAGTGTTAGAGAGAGAGAATGGAGAGTTTTTGAGAGAGAGAGAATGGAGATAGTGTTAAAGAGTGAGAATGGAGAGAATGGTGAGAGAGAGAATGGTGAGAGAGAGAATGGACAGAGAGTTAGAGAGAATGAATGGAGGGAGGTTTAGAGAGAGAATGGGAAGAGTGTTATAGAGAGAATAGAGAGTGTTAGAGAGAGAGAAAGAAGTGAGTGTTAGAGCGAGAGAATGGAGAGAGTGTCAGAGAGAATGGAGAGTGTTGAAGAGAGTGAAGGGCGAAAGTATTAGAGAGAGAGAATTGGAGAGAGATTTAGAGAGAGGGACAATGGAGAGAGGGTTAGAGACAGATAGAGAGAGAATGGAGAGAATGTTAATGAGAGAGAATGGAGAGTGCTAGAGAGAGAGAATGGAGAGAGTGTTAGAAACACAGACTGGAGAACGTGTTAGAAACACAGACCGGAGAACGTGTTAGAGAGAGAGAATGGAGAGATGGTTAGAGAGAGAATGGAGAGCAAGTTAGAGAGAGAGAACGGAGAGAGCGTTAAGAGAGAGAGAGAATGGAGAGATGGTTAGAGAGAGAATGGAGAGCAAGTTAGAGAGAGAGAGAATGGAGAGAGCGTTAAGAGAGAGAGAGAATGGAGAGAGTGTTAGAGAGAGAGAATGGAGAGAGTGTTAGGGAGAGGGAATGGAGAGAGTGTTAGAGACAGATAGAGAGAGAATGGAGAGAATGTTAATGAGAGAGAATGGAGAGTGCTAGAGAGAGGGAATGGAGTGAGTGTTAGAGACAGAGAATGGAGAGAGACTTAGACATATAATGGCGAGAGTGTTAGTGAGAGAGAATGGAGTGTGCTAGAGAGAGAGAGAATGGAGAGAGTGTCAGAGATAGAGAATGGAGAGCAGGTTAGAGAGAGAGAATGGAGAGAGAGTTAGAGAGCGAATGGAGAGAGGGCTAGAGAGATAGAATGGGGAGAATATTAGAGAGAGAGAATGGAGAGAGTGTTAGACAGAGAGAATGGAGAGAGGGTTAGAGAGAGAGAATGGAGAGAGGGTTTCAGACACAGAATGGAGGGATGGTTAGAGAGAGAGAATGGAGAGAGTGTTATAGAGAGTGAATGGAGAGAGTGTTAGAGGGAAAGAATGGAGCGGATGTTAGAGAGAGAATGGAGAGAGGGTTAGAGGGAGAGAATGGAGAGTTAGACAGCAATAATGGAGTGAGTTTTAGAGAGAGAGAGAATGGAGAGTGTTAGAGAGAGAGAATGGAGAGAGTGTTAGAGAGAAAGAATGGAGAGAGTGTTAGAGAGAGGGAATGGAGAGAGTTTTAGACAGAGGGAATGGAGAGAGTGTTAGAGAGAGGGAATGGAGAGAGTGTTATAGAGATAGAATGGAGAGAGCGTTAGAGAGAGAATGGAGAGAATGTTAGAGAGAGAGAATGGAGAGAGTGTTAGAGAGAGAGAATGGAGAGAGTGTTAGAGACAGATAGAGAAAGAATGGAGAGTATGTTAATGAGAGAGATTGGAGAGTGCTAGAGAGAGAGAATGGAGAGAGTGTTAGAGACAGAGAATGGAGAGAGACTTAGACATATAATGGAGAGAGTGTTAGTGAGAGAGAATGGAGTGTGCTAGAGAGAGAGAGAATGGAGAGAGTGCCAGAGATAGAGAATGGAGAGCGGGTTAGAGAGAGAGAATGGAGAGTGTGTCAGAGATAGAGAATGGAGAGAGGGCTAGAGAGATAGAATGGGGAGAATATTAGAGAGAGAGAATGGAGAGAGGGCTAGAGAGATAGAATGGGGAGAATATTAGAGAGAGAGAATGGAGAGAGTGTTAGAGAGAGAGAATGGAGAGAGGGTTTGAGACAGAGAATGGAGGGATGGTTAGAGAGAGAGAATTGAGAGAGTGTTATAGAGAGTGAATGGAGAGAGTGTTAGAGGGAAAGAATGGAGAGAGTGTTAGAGAGAGAATGGAGAGGGTGTTAGAGAGAGAATGGAGAGAGTGTTAGAGAGAGAGAATGGAGAGAGTGTTAGAGAGAGAGAATGGAGAGAGTGTTAGAGAGAGAGAATGGAGAGAGTGTTAGAGAGAGAGAATGGAGAGAGTGTTAGAGAGAGAGAATGGAGAGAGTGTTAGAGAGAGGGAATGGAGAGAGTGTTAGAGAGAGGGAATGGAGAGAGTGTTAGAGAGAGAGAATGGAGAGAGTGTTAGAGACAGAGAATGGAGAGAGTGTTAGAGACAGAGAATGGAGAGAGGGTTAGAGAGAGAGAATGGAGAGAGTGTTAGAGAGAGGGAATGCAGAGAGTGTTAGAGAGAGAGAATGGAGAGAGTGTTAGAGACAGAGAATGGAGAGAGGGTTAGAGACACAGAATGGAGAGGGTGTTAGCGAGAGAGAAGGAGAGAGGTTTACAGAGAGAGAATGGAGAGAGGGTTAGAGACTGAGAATGGAGAGGGTGTTAGAGAGAGAGAATGGAGAGAGAGTTGGAGAGATAGAATGGAGAGAGAGTTAGAGATAGAGAATGGAGAGAGTGTTAGAGAGAGAAAATAAAGAGAGAGTTAGAGAGAGAGAATGGAGAGAGAGTTAGAGAGATAGAATGGAGAGAGAGTTAGAGAGATAGAATGGAGAGAGGGTTAGAGATAGAGAATGGAGAGAGGGTTAGAGATAGAGAATGGAGAGAGGGTTAGAGACAGAATGGAGAGAGGGTTAGAGAGAGAGAATGGAGAGAGGGTTAGAGATAGAGAATGGAGAGAGGGTTAGAGACACAGAATGGAGAGAGAGTTAGAGAGAGAGAATGGAGAGAGAGTTAGAGATAGAGAATGGAGAGAGAGTTAGAGAGAGAGGATGGAGAGAGTGTTAGAGAGATAGAATGTAGAGAGTGTTAGAGAGAGAGAATGGAGTGAGTGTTAGAGACACAGAATGGAGAGAGACTTAGACATATAATGGAGAGAGGGTTAGAGAGAGAGAATGGAGAGAGGGTTTCAGACACAGAATGGAGGGATGGTTAGAGAGAGAGAATGGAGAGAATGTTATAGAGAGTGAATGGAGAGAGTGTTAGAGGGAAAGAATGGAGAGGATGTTAGAGAGAGAATGGAGAGAGGGTTAGAGAGAGAGAATGGAGAGTTAGACAGCAATAATGGAGTGAGTGTTAGAGAGAGAGAGAATGGAGAGTGTTAGAGAGAGAGAATGGAGAGAGTGTTAGAGAGAGAGAATGGAGAGAGTGTTAGAGAGAGGGAAAGGAGAGAGTTTTAGACAGAGGGAATGGAGAGAGTGTTAGAGAGAGGGAATGGAGAGAGTGTTATAGAGATAGAATGGAGAGAGGGTTAGAGAGAGAATGGAGAGAATGTTAGAGAGAGGGAATGGAGAGAGTGTTAGAGAGAGAGAATGGAGAGAGTGTTAGAGACAGATAGAGAAAGAATGGAGAGTATGTTAATGAGAGAGATTGGAGAGTGCTAGAGAGAGAGAATGGAGAGAGTGTTAGAGACAGAGAATGGAGAGAGACTTAGACATATAATGGAGAGAGTGTTAGTGAGAGAGAATGGAGTGTGCTAGAGAGAGAGAGAATGGAGAGAGTGCCAGAGATAGAGAATGGAGAGCGGGTTAGAGAGAAAGAATGGAGAGTGTGTCAGAGATAGAGAATGGAGAGAGGGCTAGAGAGATAGAATGGGGAGAATATTAGAGAGAGAGAATGGAGAGAGGGCTAGAGAGATAGAATGGGGAGAATATTAGAGAGAGAGAATGGAGAGAGTGTTAGAGAGAGAGAATGGAGAGAGGGTTTGAGACAGAGAATGGAGGGATGGTTAGAGAGAGAGAATTGAGAGAGTGTTATAGAGAGTGAATGGAGAGAGTGTTAGAGAGAGAGAATGGAGAGAGTGTTAGAGAGAGGGAATGGAGAGAGTGTTAGAGAGAGAATGGAGAGGGTGTTAGAGAGAGAATGGAGAGAGTGTTAGAGAGAGAGAATGGAGAGAGTGTTAGAGAGAGAGGATGGAGGGAGTGTTAGAGAGAGAGAATGGAGAGAGTGTTAGAGAGAAAGAATGGAGAGAGTGTTAGAGAGAGAGAATGGAGAGAGTGTTAGAGAGAGGGAATGGAGAGAGTGTTAGAGAGAGAGAATGGAGAGAGTGTTAGAGAGAGGGAATGGAGAGAGTGTTAGAGAGAGAGAATGGAGAGAGTGTTAGAGACAGAGAATGGAGAGAGTGTTAGAGACAAAGAATGGAGAGAGGGTTAGAGAGAGAGAATGGAGAGAGTGTTAGAGAGAGGGAATGCAGAGAGTGTTAGAGAGAGAGAATGGAGAGAGTGTTAGAGACAGAGAATGGAGAGAGGGTTAGAGACAGAGAATGGAGAGGGTGTTAGCGAGAGAGAAGGAGAGAGGTTTACAGAGAGAGAATGGAGAGAGGGTTAGAGACTGAGAATGGAGAGGGTGTTAGAGAGAGAGAATGGAGAGAGAGTTAGAGAGATAGAATGGAGAGAGAGTTAGAGATAGAGAATGGAGAGAGTGTTAGAGAGAGAGAATAAAGAGAGAGTTAGAGAGAGAGAATGGAGAGAGAGTTAGAGAGATAGAATGGAGAGAGAGTTAGAGAGATAGAATGGAGAGAGGGTTAGAGATAGAGAATGGAGAGAGGGTTAGAGATAGAGAATGGAGAGAGGGTTAGAGACAGAATGGAGAGAGGGTTAGAGAGAGAGAATGGAGAGAGGGTTAGAGATAGAGAATGGAGAGAGGGTTAGAGACACAGAATGGAGAGAGAGTTAGAGAGAGAGAATGGAGAGAGTGTTAGAGATAGAGAATGGAGAGAGAGTTAGAGAGAGAGGATGGAGAGTGGGTTAGAGACACAGAATGGAGAGAGAGTTAGAGAGAGAGAATGGAGAGAGTGTTAGAGAGATAGAATGTAGAGAGTGTTAGAGAGAGAGAATGGAGTGAGTGTTAGAGAGAGAGAATGGAGAGAGTGTTAGAGAGAGAGAATGGAGTGAGTGTTAGAGAGAAGTGGAGAGTGAGTTAGAGAGAGGGAATGGAGAGAGAGTTAGAGAGTGAGAATGGAGAGAGAGTTAGAGAGAGGGAATGGAGTGAGTGTTAGAGAGAGAGTGGAGAGAGTGTTAGAGAGAGAGAATGGAGAGAGTTGGAGAGAGAGAATGGAGAGAGCGTTTGAGAGAGAGAATGGAGAGAGTGTGAGAGAGAGAGAATGGAGAGAGGGTTAGAGACAGAGAATGAAGAGAGGGTTAGAGAGAGAGAATGGAGAGAGGGTTAGAGAGAGAGAATGGAGAGAGGGTTAGAGACAGAATGGAGAGAGGGTTAGAGAGAGAGAATGGAGAGAGGGTTAGAGATAGAGAATGGAGAGAGGGTTAGAGACACAGAATGGAGAGAGAGTTAGAGAGAGAGAATGGAGAGAGTGTTAGAGATAGAGAATGGAGAGAGAGTTAGAGAGAGAGGATGGAGAGTGGGTTAGAGACACAGAATGGAGAGAGAGTTAGAGAGAGAGAATGGAGAGAGTGTTAGAGAGATAGAATGTAGAGAGTGTTAGAGAGAGAGAATGGAGTGAGTGTTAGAGAGAGAGAATGGAGAGAGTGTTAGAGAGAGAGAATGGAGTGAGTGTTAGAGAGAAGTGGAGAGTGAGTTAGAGAGAGGGAATGGAGAGAGAGTTAGAGAGTGAGAATGGAGAGAGAGTTAGAGAGAGGGAATGGAGTGAGTGTTAGAGAGAGAGTGGAGAGAGTGTTAGAGAGAGAGAATGGAGAGAGTTGGAGAGAGAGAATGGAGAGAGCGTTTGAGAGAGAGAATGGAGAGAGTGTGAGAGAGAGAGAATGGAGAGAGGGTTAGAGACAGAGAATGAAGAGAGGGTTAGAGAGAGAGAATGGAGAGAGGGTTAGAGAGAGAGAATGGAGAGTGTTTGAGACACAGAATGGAGAGAGTGTTAGAGAGTGAGAATGGAGAGAGGGTTAGAGAGAGAGAATGGAGAGAGTGTGAGAGAGAGAGAATGGAGAGAGGGTTAGAGACAGAGAATGGAGAGAGGGTTAGAGAGGGAGAATGCAGAGGGTTAGAGAGAGAGAGATTGGAGAGAGTTAGAGACACAGAATGGAGAAAGGATTGAAGAGAGAATGGGGCGGGTTAGAGATAGAGAATAGGATAGAGACAGTGTAGAGAGGTGAAGAATGCGAACGAGATAGAGAGAATGAGCGAGGGTTTATAAATATATACAGATTAGAGGCAACCGGAGGTACACGAGCCGGGGGTGAAGGACAGAGAGCGGTGGAGGTATAGGACAGGGGGCAGAAAGATACCTTGCAGAATATATACAAGCTAGGAGAAAGCGGGTCAGAGAGTTACACAATAGAGGGAAGCAGAGAAAGAAACCGAATATATCGAGCAGCGAAAGAGAGCTTCGAGCCGAGAGAACTCCCGGGCAGGCGACAGGAGCCCGTCCCGACTCTCCATTTGGATCTGCAGGATTGTAAAGTTAGAATGATCTCGAGTTTTCGTTAAAACTAACATGCAATACTTTACTAAGCAGCTGTGAATAATTTTACACATCCCGCCGTGAGGGCCAGATCCGAGCTCCTGTGTGTTGATGTATTTTACCAAACATTGAAATTAAAGGCTAATTTACAGAGAACTAGAGAGGGAGGGAATCTAGCACAGGACTGAGCAGTGAACTCTAAACCATGCGATGATTTCAAATCATTCATTGAATTTTATTTGCAATCTCTCTGTAATTAGAACCATTTTCTTTATTTGCCACAAGGTCATTGTTATGCAAAGATTAAAACCTTTAGGAAAAAATGCTTCTTTTTTTTAAAAAAAATGATTGTTGACCGAGGTTTATCGTTTTCAAGTATATTAAAGATTGCAAATGGTTTAATTTTTTGAAATTATGCAAGCTCAGGCGGCGTTTTCCGGGAGCCGATTTTCGTTAATTGCGGTTTCTTTTTGTGAATGGACATCTTCTAACCATCGGGGTAAACATGCGGGCCTGACCTGGCAAAGTGCTGCCTTTAATTTTGGTTTTTAATACACAGAATCGAGAAGCCCCTAGTTGAAGTTTATTGAACCCCCGCTCGGTCTGTCGATTGCAAATGTGTGGGTTTTTAACAGAGAATCTTTGCAATCGCATCAAGCTGGAGGTGGGTTTTCGGAGGCGTTATATATTGTCAGCACTGAGCTTGTGTTTTACATTACTCTCGGCCATTGCCCATATAAAGCAAAATAATAATAATATATCCCGGCTTAAAGAACGGTTCAAAATTAGCTTGGCTCGGCCTGCTGTGTAACATACTTAGGAACAGGAACAGATATAGAGAGGGATCGAAATTAGTGCATAGGTATTTTTCCATGTGTTAAATTGAATCCATGAACTGTGAAACACCAAATATTGCACAAGTTACTGCATCGCGAATTATTATAAATCTAGTTTAAATTTTAACTTTGCGGGCGAGTCTCAAACTCTGATTAAAAATGTTTTTTTTGCACAGGCTGGAAATATGTCGTTTGCGGGACGGAAGGCGGCTGAGGAGGAAGGGAATCTGTATATAAAGGTATAAAACATCCCGTCACCTTTCTGTTTGCTCGAAGATCCTAAGCATCGACACGTCAGTCAGGGATGAGGATAGACTTACTGACCTGTGTTTGACCCCCCCTCCCACGAGTTCCTGACATCATTCAAACATCAGTCTAAACACACTGGGGACTAAAGGATGGGGAGAAATTGGGATCGAACTAGAATTTCTGGCTCTTTATTTCAGTGGTCAGGTTCAGTGTCCAGCTGAATTATCAGCGCGTGTTGTTGTCTGTTTGGTGCCCTAGACCTTGTATAATTACAATCCGAATTGTCAAATATTTTGTCACAACACATCCCTGTTTAAAAAAAAAACAAGATTCCTTCTCGCTACAACAACCGTTCAGCCCCTTCCCATTACCCCCAGCTTTGGCGGGTCTAATTTATTTGATCCCGGACACCAGGCGTGAATCATAGATACATAGAAACATAGAAGATAGGAGCAGGAGTAGGCCATTCGGCCCTTCGAGCCTGCTCCGCCATTCAATGAGATCATGGCTGATCATCCAAATTCAGTACCCTGTCCCTGCCTTCTCCCCATATCCCTTGATCCCTTTAGCCTCAAGAAATATATCCAACTCTTTCTTGAATATAATGAACTGGCCTCCACCGCCCTCTGTGGCAGAGAATTCCACAGGTTCACCACTCTCTGGGTGAAGAAATTCCTCCTCATTTCAGTCCTAAATGGCTTACCCCTTATCCTTAGACTATGACCCCTGGTTTTGGACTCCCCGGCCATCAGGAAACATCCTTCCTGCATCTAGTCTGTCCAGGCCTGACAGAATTTTATAAGTTTCAATGAGATCCCCTCTCAATCTTCTAAACTCCAGCGAGTATAAGCCCAATCGACACAATCTCTCCTCATACGTCATTCCTGCCATCCCAGGTATCAGCCTGGTGAATCTTCACTGAACTCCTTCCATGGCAAGAACGTCCTTCCTCAGGTAAGACGACCAAAACTGCACACAATACTCAAGGTGTGGTCTCACCAAGGCCCTGTACAACTGCAGCAAGACATCCTTGTTCCTGTACTCGAACCCTCTCGCTAGAAGGCCAACATACCATTTGCCTTCTTAACCGCCTGCTGCACCTGCATGTTTAATAAACAGTGCGCACCCCTCTCCAATCTGCTGTTCAATTCCATTCGTCGGCGAGAAAGAAAGCGAATTTAAACGAGTAAAAATAAAACAGCTCGTCCAAATAGCCACATTCATAGGTAATTCTCAAAGATCAGGGATTCTGTGTGAGTGGTTTTTTAAACTCCGAATCAGCCTCCCATCTGATAAAATACAGTCACCTCCTCCTGTACTAATGCAGGTTTAATTCAGAGGTTTTGAAAGCAGGTGTATCTTACTTCTACCTGTCGTTGCGAATTTAAAATGATGAATCAGATGTTGCGGGGAAATTGGTGAACGATCCTGTATAGGCTCAGATTAACGCACTTTCTATCAAACCTCCCTGTCTAAGTTGCTGTGTTGTAGTCGGAGCGCTCGTTTCTAACCAACAATTGTATTGGGGCGGGATGTTATTTTAAGTGTATTTGGATTTTTTTTTTTAAACATTTAAATCTTTGATGAAAACCGGTTCCTTGTGTCTGATTCCACCAGAAATTAAAGAGAAACGGAAAATGGGGAGAGTTGTATTCCTGTCTGCGGGCAGTGAGCGTGAAACGCTGCCCTCGCCTTCCAATTGATATCAAATGGATTTCGGGCAGAGGGGGGACGAATTCTCCAGATAGCTGTGTGTTTTATGGAGTTTCGGTAAGTGTCGGGGAGAGCTTCGGGGTTTAAATGAGCGAGAGAAACAGGGAGAACATGGCCTGAAACAAGCAAACACAGGCCAGCAAAGACGGACATTTGTGGCAATATTCACCAATAAAGTCTTTACACCAATACTAATCTCCAAGTGTCAATCGGCGCTTGTGAAACCGATAATCGATGTACTTTGTGCTGTATTAATTTGAGACAACATTTTCAAAATGCGGAATGGCACAGTTCCATCTCTTCACTGACCCGGAGTTTGGCGAGAGAGCCGATCCCTGCCGTCGAATTGGATTCTATTTTATTTTGATTCTGTCTGGTGCGTTAAAAAACATTGGTATTATTTTTTAAACTATTGCAATGAATCCTCATTTATTAATTGTGTTTAAAGACAACGGACGGACCACAACATAAGATTGCAATGTGCCGGAATGTTAGTGCACAGAAAGCTAAATTAAAACATTGTGATCAAGACGCCGACTGACAGATTAACAGAGACGCTGACAAGTTATGGGGCTCTGTCGATGTAAGACTAATGTTAGAACATTGAATTTAACACACACAAAGCCGGGAATGTGCCAGGCAGGAATGATCTGTGCTACAATTAAATATCCGCATCTAAACAGTAAACACGAATCGAGTTTTTTTTTAATGTACACACACCAAATAACTGGGGTATAAATAATTCCAGGCGTCAGGCATCGAAGTGGAGCGAAAAGGGGGCATTTGGATATTACATTTGTTCCGAGGCTTTTTTAAACATTACAAAAAAATCCCAGAAGATTTTATAAAAGTGGAAAACTCGAGGATAATTAATAAAAAATCAACAAGGGGAACATTAATTCAAAGACCCTTGGTAACGGGCGGAGGTCCGGGTGGGGATCAGCGCAATACAATGTTAAATTCATTGGGATTTACCTTCTGTGAATAAATTCAGAGAGTGGGAGAGTGAATGGTAGATATTTCGACAGAAAGTGCGGACAGGCGGTCTGATCAAATCCCCGAGTCTCGGAGAGAGAGCTTCCCCCAAGATGGAATACCGTTTCTGGGCTAGAGTTCATTGATTGTAATTTAATGATATCATTTAATCTGATAAAACCGCCTGTTTTAAAAATATATATACATATATACACACACAAACACACACACACACACACATTCAAAATTAAATCGAGCCCCACTCAAAGAAGGCGGTGTGAATGTGGGAATGTCCCGGGATGTCCCGCTCTCTCTCCCTCTCCCTCTCCCGCAGTGTTTTTTTGGGACATCAGGAATTCACCGACCCCGTACTTTCCGTGACAATATCATCGCAAAAAATATGACAGAATGGGAAATAAATGTAACAGTCGTTTCATTTTATGCTTTCTTTTTAAATCCGATCATTCGCATTCGGTAGAGTCTTATGTAAAATAATTGATTTTAAAATTCTGATGTTTAATCCTATGGATTTTTTGATTCTAATTTTGTAATCCGAGTTTATTGCATCCAGAAATAGATCTTCTCACATTCAAGTTTCTTCGCCGATTTTTTTTTTTCATCATCTCCAAACTTTTTTGAGCGCTGTTTTTTTATTTATTATTTATATAATTTTTTTTTAATATAAGTAATTTCCGCTCCAGTGTCCTACCTCTGACCAAGATCCTCCGGCAGTAGTCGGGGTCTCCAGGAGACAGTTTGGCCTCTCCCCCTTCGTCCGATGAGATGGGTGTGGAGGTGGATGTCCCCGGGCTGTCTCTCAGCTCCTGGCCGGCGGGTGAGCTCTCGGACTCGGCGCTTGGTCCTTTGTCCAGCCGGCTGCTCGGCGCCGGGTGCCTGTGCTGCTCGCTGACTCCATCACTCATGCTGTCCGCCTCGGCAAACACTTACTCTGGGGCCTTTCTTTCAATGGCAAGTTCCTTGTCTATTTCGCTTTTTAGGTTACTTCTAATTCACAAAGACACTCGTGGCTTTTTTTAAACAAATTGGTGATCAGAAGTAATTCTTTCCATCAGAAGTAAGACATTTTATTGATGGACGACCTCAGGGTCTCGCCACCATCAGTGGGGACTGAAGTCTTCCTTGGCAAGAGTTACCCAACCCTCTGCAACAGCAGGAGATACACCAGCCCTAAAGAAGGCTAACCAATGCTTCTAGTACCGGGGAGATGTGTAGCCGACTTGGACCCGGGCTGGAGAAGTAGTGGCAGCTTGTGCTGAACAAGTTGGGCTTGGAGTCCAGAAGTTGCCAGGGGTCTGTGAGAGGGAGGGAGGGAGGGAGGGAGGACTCCCGGTCATCAGAAGCGCTCTCGCTCTCCCGGTTGCCTCTTCTCCATGTTTAGGCTGGAAATTATCCTTGACCGGGGAAGGAGAGAGGGAAGCCCGAGTTCTTCATCATACATCCAAGGGCGCTCTCCGCCAGGCACCCCGGCCGGCCCGTTCGCAATCTGTCGCTGTCTGGACGGGGTTCTAGAGCAGGGGGGAGGAGAGAGGTAGGAGCTGGTAGGGGGGCATTTTTAAATTCACTGCCTGGCGCAACGTAATTTCCTGCCTGTCCGACAGGGCCGTTCATTGGTAAAACAAAGAGACGGTTTAACTAGAGCCATTGGAAGCGCTGGGAGTGATAAGGGATAGAACCCCGTCCACATAGTAACAGATAGAGAGAGAGGGGGACATAGAGAGAGGGAGAGATAGAGAGAGTGATAGAGAGATAGAGAGATAGAGAGAGAATTGAATTGAATTGAATTGAATTGAATTGAATTGAATTGAGTGATAGAGAGATAAATAGATAGATAGAGAGAGCGATAGATAGATAGATATAGGGACATATAGATAGAGAGAGAGAGAGAGAGACATCGAGATAGATAGATATAGATAGATTAGAGATAGAGACAGGCAGAGAGATAGATATAGATAGAGATAGAGACAGACAGAGATAGGGAGAGATAGAGATATAGAGAGAGAGAGAGAGAGAGAGAGAGAGATAGATTATAGATATAGAGACAGACAGAGAGATAGGGAGAGAGATAGAGAGAGTGAGACAAACAGAGAGATAGAGATATAGAGAGAGAGATAGAGAGAGAGAGAGAGATAGAGAGATAGATAGAGAGATAGAGATAGATAGATAGATAGATAGAGATAGGGACATAGAGATAGATAGATTATAGATAGAGATAGAGACAGACAGAGAGATAGATAGAGATAGAGACAGACAGAGAGATAGATAGAGATAGAGATAGAGACAGACAGAGAGATAGATAGAGATAGAGACAGACAGAGAGATAGATAGAGATAGAGACAGACAGAGAGATAGGGAGAGAGAGAGAGATAAGTAGATAGAGAGATAGATAGATAGAGAGAGAGAGATAGAGAGAGAGATAGAGAGAGAGATAGATAGAGAGAGAGAGATAGAGAGAGAGAATACCTGACCACAGTAAAAGATAGCAAATTAAGAAAAACCTTGACTATGTACAGACTTAGTGAGCATAGCCTCGCCATCAAAAAAGGCAGACACAGGCAGACCCGGCTACCAAGAGAGGACAGGATATGCTCTCACTGCAGTCAGGGAGTGTTGGAGACAGAGATGCACTTCCTCACAGCTTGTGGAAACTATCAGGACATAAGGGGGCATTTCTACCCAAAATTTATAAAAATATGCCCTGAATTCAAAAATTTGAATGAAGACCAAAAACTCCCATATCTATTAGGGGAACAGAGAAATTGCGTAACTTTAGCAGCAAACTATGTTACAGCTTGCCATAAACAGAGGGGCAACCACTAAACCTAAGAAAAGAGTATATGCATATTATATGAGTATATATTTATGCACACAGGGATATATCTGTTTATACACTGTATGGATAGATCTGCGTTTATGTGTTCAACCATAAATGTTTTTTCGGTGCTTTGGCAACATAAGATGTACCTTGTCATGCCAATAAAGCGATTTAAATTGAATTGAAAAAATTGGGAGAGATAGATAGATAGATAGATAGATAGATAGATAGATAGATAGATAGATAGATAGATAGATAGATAGATAGATAGATAGATAGATGGCTTTCAAAAGGGAGTTGGATAAGTATCTGAAGGAAAAAAATTTTGCAGGGCTTCGGGGAAAGGGCGGGGGAGGGGGACTAGCCGAAGTGGTCTTGCAGAGAGCCGGCATGGGCTCGACGGGCCGAATGGCCTTCTTCCCTGCTGTAACCATTCTATGATTCTATTATAGAGAGAGCGAGAGAGAGGGCGATAGATAGACAAAGAGAGTTAGAAATTTAAACTGATATCTATTCTTTAAAGAATCAGTAAGATTCACACATTGGGAGCTCCTTGCTTGATATTGGGATATCTGATTGTACTTTAATAATCCATATATGGCTTCTGTGAAGAATATACAGAGTAAATGTGTGAGATTTGATGTTTTTTGGGCGGGGATAGAGGTTCAAAAGGTCGCTGATAATTTGTGAAGTTTACAGTCACATCCTTGGTCATACGGCGTCTTCAGTGAGACTGCATCCTGACGGCGCAGTGGGAGTGAGGGTCGGGCCGCTGAAGGGTTAATCGCTCTGCCTCCAGTGCCTGTGTTAGAGAGGGGCTGATGTTCGGGGAGGTCCGAAATCGGAAACCTCCTCGGACCTTTGCTCGGGGCGCGATGTGTGAGAATCATTCCAGCAGAGGCTCAACTGTTCAGTGCGTCTGCAAGAGGGAAGAAAATAAACGGGCTATTAACCGACCCCTCTGCAAATACCCGACACCCCCACCCCCTCCCCGCCCCTCCGCCCCACCCCAAAACCAACACTCGTGCCCTCTACAAAGTTCAGCTAGGAATTCGTTATCTTTAGAAATATATCTCAACAGCGAACGAAAGCAGCGCAGAGTGGTAATGTGTGCTGGACAATGGGAGGTGGGTATTTTAACTAGTCAATCACTGATAAGTTTTACTTTATTAATAATTGTAATTATTAATTGTACCCTGTAACCATGAGGACTGTGCTTCTGTTTGATGTGTGGCGATATGATTGTAATTTAATGAATCTTTTTTAATGTTTAAATGTATTGGTAAGAATATTACAGAGATAGAGAGAGAGAGACAAAACTCAGAAATCTACACCAATATCACAGCGGTGTATGTGCACACGGAATATACACCAAAACAGAAATAGGAACAGAAACATACAGAACACAAATATACACAGAAACATTCACAAATAGAAACAGATATACGTATTTAAATAAAAACAGAAACATACACACAAATACACAGTACATTCACAAATATATAGAACTATACGAATACGAATATACAGAGATAAACACACACAGCTCCCTATAGATACACCGAGATACAGCTGGTACACAGAGATATACAAACACACGGAAATACATATGCACACACACACACACATATAAGACACATAAATGTACACCAACACACAATGTCTCTATACTCCCATGTTATTGTATCTCAATCTGCACCCTTTTCTATTTAAATTCCACATCATTTCCCAGTTTATTTCCCGCAGATTCTTCTGCCGCATTTACTGGCTGGTGGAGATTAGATTTTGACTGATAATCAGATACCACCTAATCCTGGGCGGCTCTTAACGAGCAAAGCAAAGCAAAGCTCTGCCCTTTGCTCCAATATCAAACCTAACACAAGTTTCTCACTTTTCCTACTGTTTGTAATTTTCTCTCTTCCTCTCTCTCTCTTTCTCCCTCTTTTCCTCCACCATTCCCCCTCTCTTTCTCTCCTCTTTCCCATTCTCTCTATTTCCCGCTACAGTTTCCTCTCTCTCTCTCTCTTTCCCCTCCTTTGCTCCAACTTTTTCATGCTCCATGTCTCTTCCTCGCTCCCTTCTAACCCCTCTTTCTCTCCCTCCTTCTCTCTTTCTCTCCCTCCTTCTCTTTACCGCTCTTTTTCGCTCTCTCCCTCTTTATCGTTCTTTCTCTCAATTCAATTCAATTCAATTCAAATCGCTTTATTGGCATGACAAGTTACATCTTATGCTCTCTTCTATTTCCCCCTCTCTCTTTCTCCCTCCCTGTTTTGGAGTTTCACCAACCCTCTCTGCTTTGAAGGAGAAATTCGACAGTTACATGATTTACAAACCCATCCGTCCACTTCACACACAAACCGATTCGCAATTTGCAATGTACCTCGTTCATTTAACGTATTTTTTATTTTTTAAACGATCTAAAGAAGCGAAAAAAATGGATGAATTCGCCTCTGGCTGCCCGGCCCGCGTCTCAGCAGGTCTGCGAGTCTAATTTAAAATCTATATTTAAGGACATTGGTGATCAGAAATGCCGTTATCATTTAGTGCTCTCTATTGCGCCGGAGATCTTTCACACTTGGGGTTTATTCGTCTATAGTCTGAGGAATTGTGCTTTCAAAATTATTATTGTTCATAATTATAAATAAATAATAATTAAAGAAACAGTCCCCTGAACTCTCGGGGTCCATGAGCTCCTTTTAACTCCCCGAGTCCCCGGCGCGGAGTCAGGGGACAGTTTTGCGTTTCTGTCCGGCCTCCAGTTATTTCACCAACATCAACTTTATAGAATCAGAGAATCACAAAACTTACAGCACAGGAGGATCACAAGCCGACACTCCACCCGGTGATGCAACAGGTCAGGGCGGGTTCCAGAAGAGTAAAGAGAAATCATTAAAATATCCACAAAAAAATCTAGGAAAAATTAGGCCTAATGGTACTGACTGGAATAAGGCGCAAAACCAGAGTTGGGAATAAAGAGTGGAAAATAAAATGTTACTCCTTTGAATAGGAATTCGGCTGCTGCAGTGCGTCTGTGAGTGTGTCTGTGAGTGTGTGTGTGTGTGAGAGTGAGTGTCTGAGAGTGTGTCTGTGTGTGTGTGAGAGTGAGTGTCTGAGAGTGTGTCTGTGAGTGTGTGTGTGTCTGTGAGTGTGTGTGTGTGTGTGAGTGTGAGAGTGAGTATCTGTGTGTGTGAGTGTGTCTGTGAGTGTGTGAGTGTGTCTGTGTGTGTGAGAGTGAGTGTCTGAGAGTGTGTCTGTGAGTGTGTCTGTGAGTGTGTGAGTGTGTCTGTGAGTGTGTGAGTGTGTGAGTGTGTCTGTGAGTGTGTGAGTGTGAGAGTGAGTATCTGTGAGTGTGAGAGTGAGTATCTGTGAGTGTGTGAGTGTGTCTGTGAGTGTGTGAGTGTGTCTGTGAGTGTGTCTGTGAGTGTGTGAGTGTGTCTGTGAGTGTGTGAGTGTGTGAGTGTGTCTGTGAGTGTGTGAGTGTGAGAGTGAGTATCTGTGAGTGTGAGAGTCAGTATCTGTGAGTGTGTGAGTGTGTCTGTGAGTGTGTGAGTGTGTCTGTGTGTGTGTGAGTGTGTCTGTGAGTGTGAGAATGAGTGTCTGTGAGTGTGTGAGTGTGTCTGTGAGTGTGTGAGTGTGTCTCTGTGTGTGAGAGTGAGTGTGTTTGAGTGTGTCTGTGTGTGTGAGTGTGAGAGTGAGTGTCTGTGTGTGAGTGTGTCTGTGAGTGTGTGTGTGTCTGTGAGTGTGTGAGTGTGTGAGTGTGTCTGTGAGTGTGTGAGTGTGTGTGTGTGTGTGAGAGTGAGTGTGTTTGAGTGTGTCTGTGTGTGTGAGAGTGTGAGAGTGAGTGTCTGTGTGTGTGAGTGTGTCTGTGAGTGTGTGAGTGTGTCTGTGAGTGTGTGAGTGTGTGAGTGTGTCTGTGAGTGTGAGAGTGAGTGTCTGTGAGTGTGTGAGTGTGTCTGTGAGTGTCTGAGTGTGTCTGTGTGTGTGAGAGTGAGTGTGTGTGAGTGTGTCTGTGTGTGTGAGAGTGAGTGTGTGAGTGTGTCTGTGAGTGTCTGAGTGTGTCTGTGTGTGTGAGAGTGAGTGTGTGTGAGTGTGTGTGAGTGTGTGAGTGTGTCTGTGAGTGTGTGAGTGTGTCTGTGAGTGTGTGTGTGTGAGTGAGTGTCTGTGAGTGTGGCTATGAGTGAGTGTAGCTGTGTGTCTGTGAGTGTGTCTGTGTGTGTGAGAGTGAGTGTCTGTGAGTGTGTCTGTGTGTGTGTCTATGAGTGTGTGTGTGTGTCTGAGTGTGTCTGTGTGTGTCTATTTGTGTGCTTGTGTCTTTGTGCATGTGTTTCTGTACGTGTGTGTGTCTATGTCGATGTGTATGTGCCTGTCTGTCTGTATGTGTGTATTTCTTAATCAATGTGCAATGTTAATAGAAGCTGTAGGATACAATATTAATTGCAGTTGCCTTTACATTTCATATTTATGCAATTCCTCATTGTTATTACTGGAAACGAGAGAGTTTAAATATCCGCAGTTCGGGACTAACGAGACAATCAGCAGGCGGTGGGTAGGTGAGTGAAAGCTTGGGTCGGGTGGAGAGATATCGGTCCAAAACTAGATAGAGGTCGACAAGGAACGAGAGTCAGCAGAATCTAAGCTCCCGTGAAATCTGAGGAATTCCCGTCTCCACTGGGCCCAGGACAGAACGGGAGGGACAGAGAAAGTGGGACCTTAAACTTGGAAACTGAGAATGATGAATGAGCCCGGACAGTGGAAGCCAGACAGGCAGAGAATCAGGCGGGCAATCCAGCAGCAGACAGCGCGGAGTAGGCCTGGCAATCGCTGGTGGGGCATTTATTACAATTATTATTATTATTACCTTAAGATATTGCTCAAAAAGCTGAATACTTGGTGCAGATACTTGGCCACTAACGGTTCTGGGATTGCACATGTATCAATATGGAAATGTTCTGTTACACGTGTCGAGATCACTATCAACTCGAAAATCGAGGACAGCAACATTGCATTGTATTATGTGCATAATATGAGTGTTTGGTGACATACATATAAGTTTATATTGAAACTTTTAATATAACTATATATACAGTCTAATTGTATAAATACACACGCGGAGAGATATAGAGAGACACACAAAGAGAAACAGGGAAAGAAATAGATGAAGAGAGAGACACAGAGAGGGACGGCAGCTGTCTTGAAATTGCCTGGTGTGAATATTTACCAGCTCTTACTGTAATTCCTGAATCCCCTGTTCAATACCCCGTTTAATATAAACAATTGACATCCCATTACAATATAGAAAGAAATACTTGTATTTCTATAGCGCCTTTCACGGCCACCGGATGTCCCAAAGCGCTTTACAGCCAATGAAGTACTTTTGAAGTGTGGTCACTGTTGTAATGTAGGAAACCTGGCAGCCAATTTGTGCACAGCAAGCTCCCACAACCAGATGACCAGATAATCTGTCGTTTTTTTGTTATGTTGATTATAGGACGGAGGGATGTGTTAAGCGTTTGTACAGTAATAGTGGCACAGTCAACAACTACAACAACTTGCATTTATATAGCGCCTTTAACACAGTAAAACGTTCCAAGGGGCTTCACAGGAGCGTTGTCACAACATTTGACAGCGAGCCACATAAGGAGAAATTAGGGCAGGTGACCAAAAGCTTGGTCAAAGAGGTAGGCTTGTCTTAAAAGGAGGAAAAAGAGGTAGCGAGGCGGAGAGGCTTAGGCTGGAATCCCAGAGCTTAGGGCCCAGGCCCAGTGGTAGAGCGATTGAAAGAGCCATATTTCTCAATCATCTGTCATTTCACATATGTATTTAAACACATAGACATATATAGATGTAGCTATTTGGAGAGAGAGCGCGATATGGGTGGGATAGACAGATGGAAGGATGGCTTGATAAATGAATGTTTGAAGAGAGGAATAGTGAGACCGAGAGTGTGACGGATATTGAATGAAATTGTATTTACAACCTCACATCGCCAGGCTTTGAGCAGGATCAAAGCAAAGCTCCCTGGACATACAATGATCATGTTCCAGGTATCTGTCTATCCAGTCTGTGTGTGTTTGCTGGTTAGCGCGGGTGCATTGCCTGTGGAGAGCGGTCCGGACTAGTGCTGTTCAACCGGGACTGAGTTCACAGGAGCAGGAGCCATTTAATTAACAGCTAGGAAAGGCCAACTCTTGGCACAGAAACTCCCTCAAAATGGAGCTGGGAACTTTTCAAAAAATGTCACTGTCTTTCTGTCATTTATGTATGCATGTATGTATCTATCTTTCTATAACTATCTAGCTATCTATTTATCTCTATCTTTCTATAGCTATCTACTTATCTCTTTCTATATCTATCAATTTATCTCTATCTATCTATCTATCGATCTATCTATCTCTAGGAACAGTGGAGGTCCAAAGAGATTTAGGGATCCATGTACACAGATCAGTAAAATGTAGTAGTCAGGTACAAAAAATAATCAAAAAGGCTAATGGAATGTTAGCCTTTATAACCAGAGGGCTGGAATATAAAGGGGAGGGAGTTGTGCTACAGCTGTACAAAGCCCTGGTCAGACCACATCTGGAGCACTGTGTACAGTTCTGGGCACCGCACCTTAGAGAGGATATCTTGGCCTTGGAAGGAGAGCCGCGCAGATTCACCAGAATGTTACCAGGGCTCCAGGGGTTAGATTATGAGGAGAGATTACAGAAACTAGGCTTGTGTTCCCTGGAATATACAAGGTTCAGGGGTGATTGGATTGAGGTTTTTAGAATTTTGAAAGGAATTGATTGGGTCGATAGAGAGGAACTCTGTCCACTGGTGGGGGAGTCTGGAACAAGGGGGCATGACCTTAAAATCAGAGTCAGGCCATTCGGGAGAGAAGTTAGGAAACACTTCTTCACACACAGGGTGGTAGAAGTATCTCTGTCTATATAATGTACCTGTGTGAGATTTATTTAACTAACTCTCCCAGGCTCTGTATAAAATATTACATTGTTAATAAAAGAAAATTCGATCCTGCGACTCAGACCCTGTTAGGATTCTAATGAAATTTCACTGAACTTCAAACCGATTTTTTAATCTCCAAGAATGATTGAATTTCCCATGTTAGCTCTGTGAGGGTGGAACTGTTAATGGCTGCCCGCCGACCATTCTCACTGGCGGTTCATCAACTTCGAACCTTTGCCTTTTTGTAACTTTGCCTAAAACTTTAGCCGAAATGTAACGGGAGCCGCGGCGGGGAGGTTCCCGAGAAGGTGCCGAGTGCGTTTCGAGGCTGGGCCTTTGGCACCAGGGATGGGGGCTGGTTACACTAACACTGATTGAAAGAATGAACTGTACACCTCCTGAAGATATGAATTAGACACCGCTGTTCCATTCCTCGTGCACTGCCTGCTTCAGTTGAATTAGGCATCTGTTTACTTGTTTTTTAATAATACAACCGCCGAGTTAGTCAGGGCGAGGTGAGCAAGTGGCAAGTAATAAAACTGCTGTTAATTCTGATACCGCGTCATGTTCTCCTAACGAAAGTTGTCGGCTTTTCTCATTGCGGAGAGATTTGCGGGCCGTTCAGTTGCAGCAAGAGAGGGCAAAGATTTATTTACCCGATGGAGAAATGATTGCTGAACTGTCCCGGTTGGATTTAGTTCCTTAAACACACACAGGCGGCGGGTGAGAGAGCTTGAGCCGCTCCCTCACACCCCCCCACTCACACATTCTACTCACCCAACACTTTCTTTTGTCTGATTTTATGTTATTATAATTATTTTTCTAACTTTACGAACGACTCCGGGAGGTGTAGATGAAATATCTTATAATGGTTCATTTATGGGAAATGAACGGGGAGTATTTTTTTAATATCATTCTTTATGTTGTGTCTTCCAGGATCGGAGCGAATTTTACATTTGTGCTTTTAAGGAAACGCCTTCGTGACATTAAAGGAAATTCTTATTAAAGGAAATTATTAAAGGGAATTATTATTAAAGAAAATTATCCTCCAGCCGGAGCTGGATCAGATCTGGTACTGTCGTTCATTCACTTCGATCTAAATATATATTTTAATTATGAAATTTAAGATATCACGGAGATTTTAAGCGTGTGAAAGAGACATATATAATAGAGAGAGAGAGAGAGAGAGCGATAGAGGGAGGGGAATGAATATATGAGAGAGAGAGAGAGGGGGGATGTATATATATATATATAGAGAGGGGTCTTCCCCCCAGTCGCTCTCTCTCTTCCCCCCAGTCGCTCTCGCTCTTCCCCCCCAGTCGTTCTCTCTCTTTCCCCCCAGTCGTTCTCTCTCTTTCCCCCCCCAGTCGTTCTCTCTCTTTCCCCCCCCAGTCGTTCTCTCTCTTCCCCCCCCCAGTCGCTCTCTCTCTTCCCCCCCAGTCGCTCTCTCTCTTTCCCCCCCCCAGTCGCTCTCTCTCTCTCTTCCCCCCGCCCCCCAGTCGCTCTCTCTCTTCCCCCACCCCCCCAAGTCGCTCTCTCTCTTCTCCCCCCCCAGTCGCTCTCTCTTCCGCCCCCCACCCCCCCCCCCAGTCGCTCTCTCTCTCTCTTCCAACAACAACATGCCCTCGAAAAAGCCTCGGCACCGCCGGGCACTCCAGCAAGTTATAGAGAGAGAGAGAGAGAGAAAGAGGGGATGCATATATATAAAAATATGAGTGGGGATGGATATGTATATATGTAGAGAGAGAGAGAGGGGATGCATATATATAGAAAGTGGGGATGCATATTATATACATAAGAGAGAGAGAGGGGATGCATATATATATAGAGAGGATGGATTTATTTATATATGATATATAAAGATGTGCAGGTTAGGTTGATTGGCTATGATAAATTGACCCTTAGTGTTAGGGGGATTAAATACGTGGGGTTACAGGATAGGGTGGGATATGTGTTGGTGTAGGGGTTACGGGGATCGGGTGGGATATGTGTCGGTGCAGGCTCGATGGGCTGAAATGGCCTCTATCTGCACTGTGGGGTTTCTGTGATTCTGTGATTCTGTGATTATATATATATATATATATATATATAGAGAGAGAGAGAGAGAAAGTGCGTCAGCGTCGGCGGCGGGAGAAATCTCGGCAGAGGAGCGACTATAAAAAGGCCCCAGAGGCTCAGGTAGGCCTCAGTGCGTCAGTGTCAGCGGCAGGAGAAATCTCGGCAGAGGAGCGACTATAAAAAGGCCCCAGAGGCACGGGTAGGCCTCAGTGCATCAGCGTCGGCAGCGGGAGAAACCTCGATGGAGGAGCGACTATAAAAAGGCCCCAGAGGCGTGGGTAGGCGTACTAATCTCCAATCTCAGAGGGAGAGAAGTAAAAAGTAATCGAAGTGTGACGTCACCAGAAAGCAGGTAAGTGATTGGTTGGTGAGTATTTCTCTCTTTATAAAAAGACCAGTCCTAGTGCGAGCAAGCACTGAGTGCGAGTCATCAAAGCGTGCTGTGAGTTTGGGGAAGTGTGAGAGTTCTTAAATTGTTATTTCTCTTTAAATCATTCTTGATAAGATTGCTTAAGCAGTTTAAGTAAAGGGGAAAAGTTAAATATTTGGGATTCTGTTGGTTTAAGAAGAGTAAAACAAGGTTACACTGCAGTAGGAGTAAATTGGCACAGCAGGCAGTGGAAACCAGTTTTCTAACCAATCAGCAGGGGTGACTCATTTGGCTGTAAACAAACAAACAGTATAAAAAGACCAGTCCTAGTGCGAGCAAGCACTGAGTGTGAGTCATCAAAGCGTGCTGAGAGTTTGGGGAAGTGTGAGAGTTCTTAAATTGTTATTTCTCTTTAAATCATTCTTGATAAGATTGCTTAAGCAGTTTAAGTAAAGGGGAAAAGTTAAATATTTGGGATTCTGTTGGTTTAAGAAGAGTAAAACAAGGTTACACTGCAGTAGGAGTAAATTGGCACAGCAGGCAGTGGAAACCAGTTTTCTAACCAATCAGCAGGGGTGACTCATTTGGCTGTAAACAAACAAACAGTATAAAAAGACCAGTCCTAGTGCGAGCAAGCACTGAGTGTGAGTCATCAAAGAGTGCTGTGAGTTTGGGGAAGTGTGAGTTAGGGTAAGTGGGGTGTTAGGTGCTCTTTTCAAACTTTAACTCTGTGGGTTGCAGTTAATAAGGCCTTTCTGGTGCAGAGTGACTGTTGGTAAACCATTTAACTGGTGTAACTTGAGGGATTGATTTAATTTAAATCCAATTAATTAAAGGGGATACTAGCATCTAAAATCGGGCAGAGGGTGTCCATAACTAACAATAAAAAATTTAATTAATTACATAGAATGGAGCAGGTGATGTGTTACTGTTGCGAGATGTGGGAGCCGGTGAACCCCATTGAGGCTCATGGTGATTACGTCTGTGACAAGTGTCTGCTGCTATAGGAACTCCAGCTCCGTGTTGATGAGCTGGGGTCTGAGCTTCAGACACTGCGACACATCAGGGAGGGGGAGAAGTACCTGGACTCTGTGTATCAGGAGGTGGTCACACCAATGAAGTTAATTAATTCAGATGTAGCCCATGGTCAGGGACAGGACGGTGTGACTACGAGTGAGGCAGGTACGGGGATCCAGGAGGTAGAGCTGGAGGAGCCGCAGCCCTTGCTCTTGTCCAGCAGGTTCGAGGTTCTTACTCCCTGTGGGGACAGGAGCAGGGACTGCAGGGAGGATGAGCAACCTGGCCACAGCACCGTGGAATGGGGGGCCATTCAAGAGGGGGGTGTAAATAGAAATGTTGTAGTGGTAGGGGATAGTATTATTAGGGGGATAGATAGAGTTCTCTGCAGCCGAGAGCGAGAGTCCTGAAGGCTGTGTTGCCTACCTGGTGCCAGGGTTAAGGACATCTCCTCTGGGCTGGAAAGAAACTTGCAGTGGGAGGGGGTGGATCCAGTTGTCGTGGTCCATGTTGGTACAAACGACGTAGATAGGACTAGGAAGCCGGTTCTGTTAAAGGAGTATGAGCAGCTAGGGGTCAAATTAAAAAACAGAACCTCAAGGGTAATAATCTCTGGATTATTACCTGAGCCACGAGCGAATTTGGCTAGGACAAATAAAATTAGAGAGTTAAATGCGTGGCTCAAAGACTGGTGTGGGAGAAATGGATTTTGCTTCCTGGGACACTGGCACCAGTACTGGGGCAGGAGGGAGCTGTTCCGTTGGGATGGACTTCACTTGGCCAGTGCTGGGACTAGAGTCCTGGCGGATCATATAACTAGGGCTATAGAGAGGGCTTTAAAGTAACTAGTGGGGGGGAGGTTCCTAGAGAGCAAATAATAAAAATGACAACAGAGAAGGTCATAGACTTATGTAGCAGTGGGGAAATTAAAAACCAGAGCGTGTCAGGAAGGGGCAGAAGGTATGGAGTAAAAGGTAAAGTAATAAAAAAGGGCAAAAGCAGGAACTAAGTGTCACAAAACATATTTGAAAGTTCTCTATCTGAATGCACGTAGCATTCGTAACAAAATAGATGAGTTAATGGCACAAATAACTACATATGGGTATGATCTTGTGGCCATTACAGAAACATGGCTGCATGCAGGGTGACAATGCCTGCAAATTAAACATACCAGGTTATTTAACGATCAGGAAGGACAGGCAGGAAGGAAGGGGAGGTGGGGTGGCTATGTTAATAAAGGAAGGAATCACTGTAATACACAGAAATGATATTGGGTCAAAAGATCAGGATAATGAAACAGTTTGGGTGGAGGTACGGAATAATAAGGGGAAAAAAACACTAGTGGGCGTAGTCTATAGGCCTCCGAACAGTTGCAACTCTGTTGGACGGAGTATCAATCAGGAAATAGTTGACGCTTGTAATAAGGGAACATCTATAATTATGGGGGATTTTAACTATCATATTAATTGGACAAATCAAATTGGGCAGGGCAGCCTTGAGGATGAGTTCATTGAGTGTATTAGGGATGGGTTTCTTGAGCAGTATGTAACTGAACTGACCAGGGGGCAAGCAACCTTAGATCTGGTCCTGTGTAACAAGACAGGATTAATTAAAAATGTCTGAGTAAAGGATCCCCTTGGAATGAGTGACCATAACATGGTTGAATTCCATATTCAATTAGAGGGTGAGAAGGTTGGATCTCAAACAAGCGTGCTAAGCTTGAATAAAGGAGACTATGAAGGTATGAGAGCGGAATTGAGTAGAGTGGATTGGGAAAATAGATTAAAGGGTAAGACGATACATGATCAGTGGTGTACATTTAAGGAGTTATTTTACAACTTCCAAAAAATATATATTCCACTGAGAAGAAAAGACGGCCATCCGTGGCTAAGTAAAGAAATTAAGGATAGTATTCGACTAAAAGCAAGGGCATATAAGGTAGCCAAATCTAGTGGGAGGATAGAGGATTGGGAAAACTTTAAAAGACAGCAAAAAATAACAAAAAGATTGATTAAGAAAGGGAAGATAGATTATGAAAGTAAATTAGCAAAAAATATAAAAACAGATAGTAAGAGTTTTTATAGTTATATAAAAAGAAAAAGGGTGGCTAAAGTAAATGTTGGTCCCATAGAGGATGAGACCGGGAAATTAATGGTGGGAAATATGGAGATGGCAAAAACACTGAATGAATATTTTGTATCAGTCTTTACAGTAGAGGACACTAAGAATATCCCAACACTGGACAAACAGGGGGCTATAGGGGGGGAGGAGCTAAACACGATCAAAATCACGAAGGAAGTGGTACTCGGTAAAATAATGGGACTCAAGGTGGATAAATCACCTGGACCTGATGGCTTACATCCTAGGGTCTTGAGGGAAGTGGCGGTAGGGATAGTGGATGCATTGGTAATAATTTTCCAAAACTCCCTGGACTCAGCAAAGGTCCCGGCAGACTGGAAAACTGCTAATGTAACACCCTTATTTAAAAAAGGCAGTAGACAGAAGGCTGGAAACTATAGACCGGTTAGCCTAACATCTGTGGTAGGTAAAATTTTGGAGTCCATTATTAAGGAGACAGTAACAGGACATTTGGATAATCATAATTTAATAGGACAAAGTCAGCATGGTTTTATGAAGGGGAAGTCATGTTTGACAAATTTGCTGGAGTTCCTTGAGGAAGTAACATATAGGGTGGATAAAGGGGAACCAGTGGACGTAGTGTATTTAGACTTCCAAAAGGCATTTGACAAGGTGCCACACAAAAGATTATTGCTTAAGATAAAAAATCACGGGATTGGGGGTAATATTCTGGCATGGATAGAGGATTGGCTATCTAACAGAAGGCAGAGAGTTGGGATAAATGGTTCATTCTCAGACTGGCAATCAGTAACTAGTGGTGTTCTGCAGGGGTCAGTGCTGGGTCCCCAACTCTTTACAATCTATATTAACGATTTGGAGGAGGGGACAGAGTGTAACATATCAAAGTTTGCAGATGATACTAAGATGGGAAGGAAAGTAGTGAGTGAGGAGGACATAAAAAACCTGCAAGGGGACATAGACAGGCTAAGTAAGTGGGCAGAGATTTGGCAGATGGAATACAATACTGGAAAGTGTGAGGTTATGCACTTTGGCAGGAAAAATCGTAGAGCAAGTTATTATCTTAATGGCAAGAAACTGGAAAGTACTGAAGTACAAAGGGATCTGGAGGTCCTGGTGCACAAAACTCAAAAGGTTAGTATGCAGGTGCAGCAAGTGATTAAGAAGGCCAATGGAATGTTGGCTTTCATTGCTAGGGGGATAGAATATAAAAATAGGGAGGTATTGCTTCAGTTGTACATGGTATTGGTGAGACCGCACCTGGAATACTGCATACAGTTTTGTTGTCCATACTTAAGAAAAGACATACTTGCTCTCGAGTCAGTACAAAGAAGGTTCACTCGGTTAATCCCGGGGATGAGGGGATGGACATATGAGGAGAGGTTGAGTAGATTGGGACTCTACTCATTGGAGTTCAGAAGAATGAGAGGCGATCTTATTGAAACATATAAGATTGTGAAGGTGTTGGATCGGGTAGATGCGGGGAGGATGTTCCCGATGATGGGTGAAACTAGAACTAGGGGGCATAGTCTTAGAATAAGGGGCTGCTCTTTCAAAACTGAGATGAGGAGGAACTACTTCACTCAGAGGGTGGTAGGTCCATGGAATATGCTGCCCCAAAAAGCTGTAGAAGCTACATCATTACATAAATTTAAAACAGAAATAGACAGTTTCCTAGAAGTAAAGGGAATTAAGGGTTACGGGGAGCGGGCAGGAATTTGGACATGAGTCCAGGTTCAGATCGGACATGGCCCCGTGGGTAGCGGAGCGGGCCCAGGGGCCATGTAGCCTGATCCTGCTGCTATTTCATGTGTCTAATTCTGTTAGATTCAGGAGATGGTTCTGTGATAGTAGATTGGCGGTTAGGATCAGATCAGCCATGATCTTATCGAATGGCGGAGCAGGCTCGAGGGGCCGATTGGCCTACTCCTGCTCCTATTTCTTATGTTCTTATGTTCTTAAACTTTAACTCTGTGGTTTATAGTTTCTAAAGACTCTGTGGTGTAGCGGGGACTGTTTATAAACCAGGGCCCTTAAATATACTATTTAACTGTAGTGTAATTGGTGGGATTGATTTGATTTAATTTAATTGCAATTAATTAAAGGGTAAGTCATGGCAGGACAGCCCGGTGCCATGGTATGCTCCTCCTGCGCTATGTGGGAACTCAGGGACACTTCCTGTGTCCCTGACAACTATGTGTGCAGGAAGTGTATCCAGCTGCAGCTACTGGCAGACCGCATTGCGGTGCTGGAGCTGCGATTGGATACATACTGGACCATTCGTGAGGCTGAGGACGTCGTGGATATCACGTTTGATCAGTTGGTCACACCGCAGGCAAAGGTTGGCCAAGCAGAAAGGGAATGGATGACGAACAGACAGAGTACTAGGCACAGGCAGGTAGTGCAGGGGTCCCCTGTGGACATCCCCCTCTCAAACCAATACGCCACTTTGAGTACTGTTGGGGGGGCTGGCTTATTAGAGGAAGGCAGCAGCAGCCAAATTCCTGGCACCAGGGGTAGCTCTGCTGCACAGGACGGGAGGAAAAAGAGGGGTAGAGCTATAGTAATAGGGGATTCTATTGTAAGGGGAATAGATAGGCGTTTCTGCGGCCGCAAACGAGACTCCAGGGTGGTGTGTTGCCTCCCTGGGGCAAGGGTCAAGGATGTCTCAGAGCGGCTGCAGAACATCTTGGAAGGGGAGGGTGAACAGCCAGTTGTCGTGGTGCATATAGATACCAACGATATAGGTAAAAAACGGGATGAGGTCCTAAAAGCTGAATATAGGGAGTTAGGAGGTAAATTAAAAAATAGGACCTCAAATGTAGTAATCTCAGGATTGCTACCAGTGCCACGTGCTAGTCAGAGTAGAAATAGAAGGATATTTCAGATGAATAAGTTGCCAAAGGAATGGTGCAAGGGGGAGGGATTCAAATTCCTGGGACATTGGAACCGGTTCTGGGGCAGGTGGGACTAGTTCAAACCGGACTGTTTGCACCTGGGCAGGACCGGGACCGATGTCCTAGGGGGAGTGTTTGCTAGTGCTCTGGGGAAGGGTTTAAACTAAAATGGCAGGGGGTTGGGAACCTGGGCAGGGGGACAGAGGAAAGGGAAACAAAGATCAAAGCAAAAGATAGGAAGGAGAAAAACAAAAGTGGCAGTCAGAGAAATCAACGGTTTAAATCAAACATGGCCACAGTAAATAATAATTCTAAAAGGTCTCAGAGCGTTAAAAAAACAAGCCTGAAGGCTTTGGGGGAGAAATTCGGTTGTTAGCGCCACCGATTAACACCTAAAGAGGCCGAGAAGTGGGGCGCTAGCCAATTTCCGGGCAGGCGCAGGGCGCCTAGCCCGATACTGAGCATGCACTTAGCGCCGGCGCTAAATCTTAGCGCCCGCTCATGGGTGCAGGCTGATTATGATGTCATTTGAGTGTGCAATGCCTTTTGGGCGCCCCGGACCGGAAATTCAGTGGCGCACCCCTCCGTAGCGCCTGGCGCTAATAGTGACAGCTTACCTGGAACCTTACCAAGTCGCTCTCGGGCTGGAGGAGCGTTATTTAAAGGGGACTGGTGTGGTTTAAAAGTGGCAGCCATTTTTGGAGCACAACTTCCTCGAGAGCTACAAAGAGTTGCTGAGCTGCACACTGAGAGCCATTTGACCACTGAGCCAGCGCAGGCAGACGATCTTCAGCCTTCTGACCATCACCTCGCTGTTGGTGAGCCTTGACAATGGGGAACCTTCCTGTGGGCACTTATTATGGGGGCTGCATTGAAGGGGAACGTCCTGCTGCTGAATCATCTGGAAAGGGCACTGAGACGCTGGGAGAGGGGGGCGGGCATGGCCAGACGGAGGAGGGCTAACAGACATTGCCACAGCAGACCTTACGCTGGCAGGGTTTTCCGACAGCAGTTTTCCTACATGAACATGCCGGAGGAGCAGTGTGTCAGAAGGCTGTGATTTGGAAAGGAGGTGGTGACTGAGCTGTGCCAGCTGCTTCAGCCAGATCTGCAGCCTCAGATAAGGTGCAGGACATCTCTGTCGGTGGCTGAGAAGATGCCTGCTGGCCTGAACTTCTACGCGAGCGGCTCTTCTCAGGCTGCGCATCAGAGGCTGATCAGAAGTAGCTTCTAGGCCCCTCTCCCTCCATGGCAAGAACATCCTTCCTCAGATAAAGTGACCAAAACTGCACACAATACTCAAGGTGTGGTCTCACCAAGGCCCTGTATAACTGGAGCAAGACATCCTTGCTCCTGTACTCGAATCCTCTCGCTATGAAGGCCAACATACCATTTGCCTTCTTAACCGCCTGCTGCACCTGCATGCTTACTTAGAAACATAGAAGATAGGAGCAGGAGTAGGCCATTCGGCCCTTCGAGCCTGCTCCGCTATTCAATGAGATCATGGCTGATCATCCAAATTCAGTACCCTATCCCTGCCTTCTCCCCATATCCCTTGATCCCTTTAGCCTTAAGAAATATATCCAACTCTTTCTTGAATATATTTAATGTATTGGCCTCCACCGTCAATTTCCCTAACACCATTTCCCTACAAATACTGATTTCATTCAGCTCCTCCCTTTCATTAGACCCTATGTTCCCCGACATCTCTGGGAGGTTATTTGTGTCCTCCTTTGTGAAGACAGAACCAATGTATGTATTTAATTGGTCTGCCATTTCTTTGTTCCCCATTATAAATCCCCCTGATTCTGACTGCAAGGGACCTATGCTTGACTTCACCAATCTTTTTCTCTTCACATATCTATAGAAGCTTTTACAGTCAGTTTTTATGTTCCCTGAAAGCTTACTCTCATACTCTATTTTCCCCCTCTTAATTAATCCCTTTGTCCTCCTTTGCTGAATCCTAAACTGCTCCCAATCCTCAGGTTTGCTGCTTTTTCTGGCCAATTTTATGTCCTTTCCTTGGATCTTATGCTATCCCTAATTTCCCTTGTTAGCCACGGTTGAGTTACCTTCTTTGTTTTATTTTTATGCCAAACAGGGATGAACAAATTCTATAGTTCATCCATGTGATCTTTAAATGTTTGCCATTGCCTATCCAACGTCAACCCTTTAAGTAACGTTCCCCAATCCATCCTAGCCAACTCGCGCCTCATACCATCGTAATTTCCTTTATTTAAATTCAGGACCCTAGTCTCGGAGTTAAATACTTCACTTAGTAAAGGATCCTCTGGGTAAGAGTCATCATAATATGATAGAATTTCACATTGAGTTTGAGAGTGAAAGTCTGAAATGAGAGTCTTAAACTTAAATAAAGCCAATTTCCTATGTGTGATGGGTGAGTTGGCTAAGGTAGATTGGGTAATTAGATTGAAAGGTATGATGGTAGATAAGCAGTGGCAGACATTTAAAGAAATATTCCAAAATTCTCAATGAATATACATTCCATTGAGAAATAAAAACTCCATGGGAAAAGTGGTCCATCCGTGGCTAACAAAGCAGGTAAGGGTAGTATTAGATTAAAAGAGGCTTATAATGTTGCGAAGAATAGAGGATTGGGAGAGCTTTAGAAACCAGCAAAGGATGACCAAAAAATTGATAAAAAGGGAGAAAATAGAATACGAGAGTAAACTAGCAAGAAATATTTTTTTTAAATAGTAAGTGCTTCTACAAGTAGTGTAGCAAAAGTAAATGTTGGTCCCTTAGAGGCTGAGGCAGGTGAAATTATAATGGGGAACAAGGAAATGGCAGATAATTTAAACAAATATTTTGGGCTGGATTTTGCGAGGGGTCAGTGGGCGTAATTAGTGGCAGGTCAGGTGGTAAAATGTTTTTTTTCCCCAGTGAGTCGGGACCCCGCTGCGAACCCGCCGCCACACGCCTTTCCCCGATGTCGGGTCTGTCAGCGCTGAGCAGACCCGACACGCAGCAGCGGCTTCACAGCAGGGGACCCAATTCAGGTAATTAGTGGCTTGTTTGGAGCCACCTAACAATAAATTTGAGCTCATTTTCTGCATCAGCCATGATCTCATGGAATGGCGGAGCAGGCTCAAAGGGCCGAGTGGCCTACTCCTGCTCCTATTTCTTATGTTCTTATATTCTTATATTTGACAGCCCGCCCACAGGGTCCACGCTGGTCATGAACTATGTCTGTGAAGCTGAGGCGGGAGTTCAGTGGCCATTGAATCAACTGTTGAGTTGACAGCTTCAAATGTAAATTAAAAGTTCCCACCTTAAGGACATATCTTCCCTCAGCCACAAACTCTCCTCATTGCATTTCCACAACAGATTCACCTTGCTGCAAGTCTTTACACAAGTTTCCATCCAATCTGACCTCATTACCTCTCTCACCATTGACAGATCACTTCTGTCATCTCAACTTCACCTGCCATCTATTCCATCAGCATGGGTGCCCTTTATACTCTCTCACCTTGGTCCTCAGAATCACACCACGATCAGCCCCAACACCAGCAGCACCAACAACAACATCACCAACCTTCTCTGCAATCACCTGATGCTGCACAGGACAGAGGGCATCAGCACCTGAGCACATTGCTGCCCGGGAGGCCAGGTTTGGCCTCACCATGGCCAGGTTTACTTCAGTTGACGCTGTACACCCTGGTTGCCACATGATGTGTCAGGTTGACACCACCCCACACAAACACCATAAAGCATCCCTACAATGCCCAAGCCATTCCTTTCACACTCATGACCATTGCGGGGGGTACCGTTATGTCTCACATAAGAACATAAGAACATAAGAAATAGGAGCAGGAGTAGGCCAATCGGCCCCTCGAGCCTGCTCCGCCATTCAATAAGATCATGGCTGATCTGATCCTAACCACCAATCCACTATCACAGAATCATCTCCTGAATCTAACAGAATTAGACACATGAAATAGGAGCAGGATCAGGCTACACGGCCCCTGGGCCCGCTCCGCTACCCACAGGGCCATGACCGATCCGAACCTAGACTCATGTCCAAATTCCTGCCCGCTCCCCATAACCCTTAATTCCCTTTACTTCTAGGAAACTGTCTATTTCCGTTTTAAATTTATGTAATGATGTAGCTTCTACAGCTTTTTGGGGCAGCATATTCCATGGACCTACCACCCTCTGAGTGAAGTAGTTCCTCCTCATCTCAGTTTTGAAAGAGCAGCCCCTTATTCTAAGACTATGCCCCCTAGTTCTAGTTTCACCCATCATCGGGAACATCCTCCCCGCATCCACCCGATCCAACCCCTTCACAATCTTATATGTTTCAATAAGATCGCCTCTCATTCTTCTGAACTCCAATGAGCAGAGTCCCAATCTACTCAACCTCTCCTCATATGTCCATCCCCTCATCCCCGGGATTAACCGAGTGAACCTTCTTTGTACTGACTCGAGAGCAAGTATGTCCTTTCTTAAGTATGGACACCAAAACTGTACGTAGTATTCCAGGTGCGGTCTCACCAATACCTTGTACAACTGAAGCAATACCTCCCTATTTTTATATTCTATCCCCCTAGCAATGAAAGCCAACATTCCATTGGCCTTCTTAATCACTTGCTGCACCTGCATACTAACCTTTTGAGTTTCGTGCACCAGGACCCCCAGATCCCTTTGTACTTCAGTACTTTCCAGTTTCTTGCCATTAAGATAATAACTTGCTCTACGATTTTTCCTGCCAAAGTGCATAACCTCACACTTTCCAGTATTGTATTCCATTCACTGCAACTCACTAAGTCACTTCCAAAGTTGCACACAAATCTGTCCAAGAATGCAAAGTGTTGAAAATAAAGGTTTCACTGTTTGACATCGCATTAACAGAAACTTTACATGAACATTGGATAACACACCCAAGTGCCTACCCTTGTGTGTTGTTAGTTGGTATGATTGGACTAGGATGAGGGTGAGTGTGAGGGGTGGTAGGTGAGATGGGAAAGTGATAATGTAGATAGAGAGGGATGGGTGGAAGTGCAAGGTAAGTTGATGTGAGTAAAGATGTGCAGGAGTAGGGTAGGGAAGGCAGAGTGATGGGGATGTGATGAGTGGCACAGCAGGATGAATCATAGAGTCATAGGCCGGAATTTTGCCGGCGCTCGGAGTGTGGGTTTGGAGGTGGGACCGCTGTCAAAATCGCAAAGATTGACAGCGAGTCTCCCAGGTGTCGGGTCTGTCAGCGCAGAACTGACCCGACACTAAGCGGCGGGGGAGACAATTCTGGTACTTAAATGGCTTGTTAAGAGCCAATTTAAGAGTCTTTTGAGGCTTACTTGTAATTTTACCTTCTCCCCCACTGGTTACCCACCGATCGGGGAACACAGCAGCTCAACCTGGCGTGTTGTGAGTCTGGTCTGATGTTTGTGAAAAGATGACAGCTGCAGAAGTGGTGTCAAGGATGCAATGTTGCACATGGTGAGTTTCAGAGCAAAGAAAATATTGGTTACTGCATTTTTAATACATATACAGATTTCTTTAGCTGCCATCTATTCCAGCAACATTGGAGCCAATGAAACAATCAGACCATGGTCCTCTGAATCATTCCACAATCAGCCCCCACACCAACATCACCAACCTTCGCCGCCATCACCTGATGACACAGGACATCAGCCCCTGAAAAAATTGCTGGCCAGGAGGCCAGCGATGGCATCGCCATGGCCAGACTTTCTTCACTGGAGGCTGTAAACCCTGGCTGCCACATGATGCGCCAGGTTGACACCATCCCACACCAGCACCGTGAAGCATCCCTTTAATCTCCAAGCCATTCCATGCACACTCATCACTATAGTGGGGCGGGGGGGAATCATGACTGACCAATCACTGGAACTCAGTAAGACACTTCTCAAGGTTCACTCAGATCTGTCCAATAAGGAGCACTTTTTGAAAAAGAGATTTCACTGTATGACAACACATTACCAGAAACTTCACATGGATATTGGCTAAACCTCTCAAGTGCCCACCCTTGTGTGTTGTTAGTTGGTATGCTTGCATTAGGATGAAGGTGAGTGTGAGGGGTGGCTAGTGAGATGGGGAAGTGATAAAGTAGTTAGCGAGGGTTAGGTGTAGGTACACGGTATGTTGGTGTCCTGAGGAGGTCTCTTCCGCCCTTGGAAGGGAAGAGAACCTCCCTGCGTACTGTGACTACCTCCATAAGCATATGGAGGTAGTAATTGGAGAGCCTGGGTGCAAGCGTTCAACTTTGTGGAGTGATTGTCAGTGTTTTCAGCACCTCAATGCTGTCAAACACTGAAAAATCAACAGTCAAAATAAAATTGTGCATGGTCCCTTTAAGGAAACCGGCAGATGATGCGTCATCAAATGATGTCATCAGACCCGCTTCCTGTTAATTGGCCTGTAAGCCCGCACAAGGCCAATCAAGGGAAATCACGTCTGCAGCGTGGAGGCAACTGAGGGCGGGACTGGAACCCGGAAACCAGCTGACCCGCACCCATCCCGACACCGAGGAGAAAATCGTGGCCATAGAGTCAATGAGGTTGAGTGTGGCTTTGTACTAATGTTTCGTGATCTACTGAGGCCATTGAAACATTTGCAGCACTGCACCCAGGTCCTCCTGACCACATCCCTGCTTGTGCCCTCCGCTGCAATGGGCAGCCAGGCTGTGTTGATCTCCTGGTGAGGGCTCGTCCGCTTTTGGGGAGGGAACAGGTCCTCCCTGCACGCATATGGAGGAAGTCATGGGAGAGCCTGGGTGCAGCTGTGTACCTCTGTGCAGTGCTTGTCGGTGTTTGCAGCATCTCAATGCTGTACAACACTGACAGCACAAAGGTCAAAATAAAGTTGACCCTGCTCCCTATAAGGAAACCAGCTGATGACGTGTCATCAAATGACGTCACCAGACCCGCTTCCTCTAATTGGCCGGGAAACGCGCTGGATGGGCTTAAGAAGCCCCATCATGGGAAATTCATGTCGGACAATGGGCCACGGACACGCCGAGATTTGTAAAATCGCAGCCTTTGTATCTGTCTTCGCAGTATAAGACACAAAAAGCATACCAAAACTGGCAGGAAACCAAGGGGCTAATAAGCGTGAGGAACTTAAAGTAATTAATATCAGTCGAGAAAAAGTACTTGAGAAACTAATGGAACTAGTGGGGGCTTGCAAGAAAGGTACTACAATAATCATGGGTGATTTTAATCTTCATATAAGATTGGACAAATCAAATTGGCAACGGTAGCCTTGAGGACGTGTTCATAGAGTGTATTCAGGACAGTTTCTTAGAACAATACTTTGTGGAACCAACCAGGGAAAAGGCTATTTTAGATCTAGTAATGTGAAATGAGACAGGATTAATTAATGATCTCATAGTAAAGGATCCTCTAGTGATCATAACTTGATAGAATTTCACATTCAATTTGAGGTTGAAGAACTTGGGTCTGAAACTAGTGTCTTAAACTTAAATAAAGGCAATTGCAAGGGTATGAAGACAGAGCTGGCTAAGGTGGACTGGGAAAATAGATTAAACGGTAAGATGGTAGATAAGCAGTGGCAGACATTTAAGGAGATATTTCATAACTCTCGACAAAGATATATTCCAGTGAGAAAGAAAGGCTCTACGAGAAGGATGAACCATCCATGGCTAACTAAGGAAGTTAAGGATGGTATCAAATTGAAAGAAAAGGCAAACAATGTTGCAAAGATTAGTGTTAGGCCAGAGGATTGGAAAATTTTTAGAAACTTGCAAAGGATGACTAAAAAAAACTGGAGGAAGAAAATAGATTGAGAGTAAATTAGCAAGAAATATAGAAACAGACAGTAAGAGCTTCTACAAGTATATAAAAAAGAGAGTAGCTAAAGTAAACATTGGTCCCTTAGCGGATGAGACTGGGGAATTCATAATGGGAAACAGAAAAATGGCAGAGACTTTGAACAAATATTTTGTATCTGTCTTCACGGTAGAAGACACTAAAACCATCCCAATAATAATGAAAAATCAAGGGGCTATAGGGAGGGAGGAACTTAAAACAATCACTATCACGAGAGAAAAAGTGCTAGGCAAACTAATGGGACTAAAGGTGGACAAGTCCCCTGGACCTGATGGCCTGCATCCTAGGGTCTTAAAAGAAGTGGCTGCAGAGACAGTGGATGCATTGGTTGTAATCTTCCAAAATTCCCTGGACTCTGGAGAGGTCCCAACGGATTGGAAAACCGCAAATGTAACACCCTATTCAAGAAAGTAGGGAGACAGAAAGCAGGAAACTATAGGCCAGTTATCCTAACATCTGTCATTGGGAAAATGCTGGAGTCCATTATTAAGGAGGTAATAGCAGGATATTTAGAGAATCAGAATACAATCAAGCAGAGTCAACATAGTTTTATGAAAGGGAAATTGTGTTTGACAAATTTATTAGAGTTCTTTGAGGATGTAATGAGCAGGGTGGATAAAGGGGAATCAGTAGATGTAGTGTATTTGGATTTCCAGAAGGCATTTGATAAGGTGCCACATAAAAGGTTGCTGCACAAGATAAGAGCTCATGGTGTTGGGGGTAATATATTAGATTGGATAAAGGATTGGCTAACTAACAGAAAAGAGAGTCAGGATAAATGGGTCATTTTCAGGTTGGCAAACTGTAACTAGTGGGGTGCCACAGGGATCAGTGCTGACTCCCCAAAGCCTTTCCACCATCTACAAGGCACAAGTAAGGAGTGTGATGGAATACTCTCCACTTGCCTGGATGAGTGCAGCTCCAACAACACTCAAGAAGCTCGACACCATCCCGGACAAAACAGCCCACTTGATTGGCACCCCATCCACCACTTTAAACATTCACTCCCTCCACCATCGGCGCACCGTGGTTGCAGTGTGTACCATCTACATGATGCACTGCAGCAACTCACCAAGGCTTCTCCAGCAGCACCTCCCAAACCCGCGACCTCTTCCACCTAGAAGGACAAGGGCAGCAGGCGCATGGGAACACCACTACCTCCAAGTTCCCCTCCAAGTCACACACCATCCTGACTTAGAAATATATCGGCCGATCCTTCATCATCGCTGGGTCAAAACCCTGGAACTCCCTCCCTAACAGCACTGTGGGAGTACCTTCACCACACAGACTGCAGCGGTTCAAGGCAGCGGCTCACCACCACCTTCTCAAGGGCTATTAGGGATGGGCAATAAATGCTGGCCTTGCCAGCGACACCCACATCCCAGAAACGAATAAAAAAAAGGTACAGCAAGCAATTAGGAAGGCCAATGGGACTACAAGAGGGTTGGAGTACAAGAGTAAGGAAGTCTTACGACAATTGTACAGGGCTTGGGTGAGATCACACCTGGAGTAGTGTGCACAGTTTTGGCCTCCTTATCTGAGAAAGTACATGCCTTAGAGGATGTGCAACGAAGGTTCACTAGATTGATTCCTGGAATAAGAGGGTTGTCCTATGAGGAGAGATTGAGCCGATACTCTCTGGAGTTTAGAAGAATGAGAGGTAATCTCATTGAAACATACAAGATTCTGAAGGGGATTGACAGGGTAGATGCTGAGAGGCTGTTTCCCCTGGCTGGAGAGTCTAGAACTAGGGGGCACAGTCTCAGGATAAGGGGTCGGCCATTTAAGACCGAGATGAGGAGGAATTTCTTCACTCAGAGGGTTGTGAATCTTTGGAATCCTCTGCCCCAAAGGGCTGTGGATGCTGAGTTGTTGAAGACATTCAAGGCTGAGATAGATTTTTGGACTCTAGGGGAATCAAGGGGTCTTTCTCAGCGTGGCAGGCAGTGACAAGTGGGGTACCGCAGGGATCAGTGCTAGGACCCCAGCTAGTCACAATATATATAAATGATCTAGATGAGGGAACTAGATGTAAGATCTCCAAGTTTGCAGACGACACAAAGCTGGGTGGGCGTGTGTGCTGTGAGGAGGATACAGAGAAACTCCAGTATGATTTGGACAGGTTGGGTGATTATACTGCATTTGCCATGCATCTGCCCAATGTGGATAAATGCGAGGTTATCCACTTTGGTGGCAAAAACAGGAAGACAGATTATTATCTAAACAGCAATAGATTGGGAAAAGGGGAAGTGCAACAAGATCTGGGTGTCCTTGTACACCAGTCGCTGAAGGTAAGCATGCAGGTGCAGCAGGCGGTTAAGGTGGCAAATGATATATTGGCCTTCATAGCGAGAGGATTCGAGTACAGGAGCAAGGATGTCTTGCTGCAGTTGTACAGGGCCTTGGTGAGACCACACCTTGAGCATTGTGTGCAGTTTTGGTCACCTTATCTGAAGAAGGATGTTCTTGCCATGGAGCGAAGATTCACCAGACTGCTACCTGGGATGGCAGGAATGACGTATGAGGAGAGATTGGGTCGATTAGGCTTATATTTGCTGGAGTTTAGAAGAATGAGAGGGGATCTCATTGAAACTTATAAAATTCTAGCAGGACTAGACAGACTAGATGCAGGAAGGATGTTCCCGATGGTCGGGTAATCCCGAACCAGGGATCACAATCCAAGGATAAGGGGTAAGCCATTTAGGACAGAGATGAGGATGAATTTCTTCACCCAGAGAGTGGTGAACCTGTGGAATTCTCTACCACACAAGGCTGTTGAGGCCAATTCATTAAATATATTCAAGGAGTTGGATATATTTCTTAAGGCTAAAGGGATATGGGGAGAAAGCAGGGACAGGGTACTGAATTTGGATGATCAGCCATGATCTCATTAAATGGCGGAGCAGACTCGAGGGGCCGAATGGCCTACTCCTGCTCCTCTTCTATGTTTCTATGGGATCCAGTGGGAAAATGGAGTGGAGGTCGAAAATCAGCCATGATCTTATTGAATGGCGAAGCAGGCTCGAGGGGACGTAAGGCTTCATCCTGCTCCTAATTCTTAGGTCCACTAACCTGTCTGTCTCTTGCTGAAATACTTTACAATCCTCCTCACTATTTGCTAGACATTCTACTCTTGTGTTGTAGGCAAATGTCAGGCTTGTGCTCCCATACTTAACTCCAAATCATCTCTGTAAACTGAGAACTAAAGTGAACCCAGTACTGACCCCTGGCGTACACCACTTTCAACCCTTCTCCAATCCGAGCAATACTCCAACCCAACGCTGTTTCCAGTCTGTCAACACTTTCCATCCACACTGCTACATTTCCTCTTATACCGTGGTCCTGAATTTTTCAAACAAGCCTCCCGTGAGACCTTATCGAACTCCTGACGCACCACCCCTACCGCGTTGCCTTTATCTATCCAACTGCTCACGTCTTCAAGATAAATTCTATCAAATTTGTTGAACACGGATGATGGGTGAGGAAAGGATCTAGGTTGTAATGCCCCATAGGCGAATAGCTGGCCAACACTCGAGCGTCTAGCTTCATTCGAAAAGAAAGGCTACTAGGCTCGTCAAAACTCTTGCTACTCATATCTTCACTCACTCCAAGTTCCGTTCACCCATCACCCCTCTGCTCGCCGATTTACATTGGCTCCCGGTATAGTTATGCCTTGAAATTAAAATTCTCTTCCTCGTGTTCAAATCCCTCCATGGCCTCTCCCCTTTGTACCTCTCTAACCTCCTCCAGCCCTACAACCCTCCTTTGCGCTCCTCCAATGCTGGCCTCTTGTGCATCTCCCATTTCCATTGCCCCACCAGTGGCGGCCGTGCCTTCAGCAGCTGAGGCCCTAAGCTCTGGAATTCCCTCCCTAAACCTCTCTCCTCCTTTAAGTTGCTCCTTATAACATCCCTCTTTGACCAAGCTTTTGGTCACCTGTCCTAATATCTCCTTACGTGGCTCAGTGTCAAATGTTATTTGACAACACTCCAGTGAAGAGCCGTGGGCCGTTTTACTACGTTAAAGGCGCTATATAAATGCAAGTTGCTGTTGTTGAGGTACTGGTGACCACTGGTGTCAGCAGAGCCACGTACCCCAGGATGGACTGAGCCTGCAGGAGAGGAAGAGTAAGAAAACTGGTGACGAGAACATCAATATTTAAACCATTTTAACATAACGAGCTTCTGCACACTCCTGCCGGTGTTTCAAGAGTGCCCTCTGATGGCCCAAACTGTGCATAGCAAATCGGGTGAGTTCAGTTGTACTTTTTTTCCAACAAGACTTTAAACAGGGCAGGAGATGCTTCATCAGTTAAGTTTCAGTAATGACTAACAAAGATTAATATTGAAACATAATGATTTACAATCAGACGCTGTGGAGAAACACCTCCACCTCAAGACTGTAAACCACACTCCATCGCGCACACACACACACAGTCACTCTCACACCTGAAGAAACCTGCAAACGCTTCGCCCTTGCCTCTTGCACTCAAGTGCAGAGTTCAACTGTTGTTGAGGCAGTTGGTTGTTTGTGGAGCCGCCTCCTGTTCATTGCCTGGTTGCCCTCCATTTTCAACTGGATGTGGTTGCTCTGGAGCTTTGCTCTGATCCACTCAGCCCTATTTATACTTAGTATGCAGGAAGTCCTGTGCATCAGCCTCACAATATTCGTATCGCGTTCTACGCTATGCAGAGTGATGCTTCTAGTACGCACGTCTGCACTCTCTCCCCACTGAACCAGGGTTTGGTCTCCTGGCTTCATGGTGCTCGAGGATTGAGGGATGTGGCAAATTCATGACATAACAGACTATGGCGGTATACAGCTCTGCAGCTGACGGCCCCACAGTGTTTTACGGATGCCCAGTTTTTGGGCTGCAAGAACGGCCCATAGTCTGTCCCACTTAGTATGGTGGCAGTGCCACACAGCATGTTGAAGACGAGTTGTAACCACGGTTTAATAGTGGGAAACTTCACCTTCAGGGTTTTCCCGCACGCTCTACAGTCCAGCTCCAGCTATGCCCACATGAGCAACGGACACTCGGGCAGCACGATGGATGACGCGCAATGTCAAGCTATCTTTACCACACAGAGGAGATAGAAAAGGGTCAAAAACAGAAGCTTGGGCGAGCGATGTGCCACTAAACAGCTTCTTGTGCAGAACTTTGCACTGATTGACCTAGTCAGTACTCTTGCCATTTACTTGAGAATGTGGAATTCGCTACATGGCGTGGTCAAGGCGAATAGCACAAATCCATTTAAGAACATAAGAAATAGGAGCAGGAGTCGGCCATTCAGCCACTTGAGCCTGCTCCCCCATTCAATAAGATCATGGCTGATCTTCGACCTCAACTCCACTTTCCCGCCCGATCCCCATATCCCTTAAGATTCCAAAAATCTGTCGATCTCAGCGTTGTATATACTCATCGACTCCGCATCCACAGCCCTCTGCCGTAGAGAATTTCAAAGATTCACAACGCTCCGAGTGAAGAAATGTCTCCTCCTCTCAGTCCTAAATGGCCGACCCCTTATCCTGAGACTGTGCCCCCGAGTTCTAGATTCTCCAGCCAGGGGAAGCTAGATAAACACATGAAGGAGAAAGGAATAGAAGGAGGTGAGATGAAGAGGGGTAGGAGGAGGCTCGTGTGGAGCATAAACACCGGCATGGATGGGGTGGGACGAATGGCCTGTTCCTGTGCAATACATAAAACAAGGATCTCACCACACAAAAGGAGGGACAACACTATTTACTGCTGCATGTTAACTGGAACTTTATTTTTTAGAAACATTTTTGTCCACAAATCAAAATGAAGAAAATAATAAATAGAGCTGAAGGCTGCCATTCCTCAGGTCTGACCCTGGAGGTAACAGGGTGAGCAGGCTGCCTGCAGAGAATGCCCGAGCCCCGGGACATACACAGGGTGTTAGACGGAGCCATGTGCCAGCAGCACACTGCAGCTTCAGGCGTAGTTACTGTGCACTGCAGCTGGCAGGCAAGAGGTCTACAGACTGAAACTGGTGCGAAGTCGGGCCGAGCAGCAACCACTTGCCAGGCTGCCTCAGTGGGCATGTGGCCTCCCTCTGCCCCGGCCCTTGGGCGTGGCCGGCGCGTCCACCGTGGAGCGTGGGTTCTTGATCGTCTCATCGACGGACAGGATCAGGCAGGCAGCCTCCGAGGCAGCAGTGAGGGCGTTGATCCGCACCATTGCCGGCTCCCAGACGCAGGCCTCGAAATTATCCGCAATGTCTTCGTTGTTGACGTCGACTCCGTACCACACTCCGCCCTGTAAACACCAGACAGGTTATCAGAACAGCTCCCAGGGAAACACCATCCCATTCATCAACTTGCAATATACTCTTGGTGAACTGATCGTTAGTCAAAACACTCCTCCCACCAGCCCCGCTGACCCCTGGCCCGGTCCAGCCGAGCCCTATCCCCCTCCCACCCCCGCCAGGCCCTGCACCCACCCCCGGCCCATCCCCGCTCCCGCAGTCCACACAGAGAGCCCCGCTCCCCCGGCCCACAGAGAGAGCCCCGCTCCCCCGGCCCAGAGAGAGAGAGCCCCGCTCCCCCGGCCCACAGAGAGAGAGCCCCGCTCCCCCGACCCACAGAGAGAGAGCCCCGCTCCCCCGGCCCACAGAGAGAGAGCCCCGCTCCCCCGACCCACAGAGAGAGAGCCCCGCTCCCCCGACCCACAGAGAGAGAGCCCCGCTCCCCCGACCCACAGAGAGAGAGCCCCGCTCCCCCGACCCACAGAGAGAGAGCCCCGCTCCCCCGACCCACAGAGAGAGAGCCCCGCTCCCCCGGCCCAGAGAGAGAGCCCCGCTCCCCCGGCCCACAGAGAGAGCCCCGCTCCCCCGGCCCACAGAGAGAGCCCCGCTCCCCCGGCCCACAGAGAGAGCCCCGCTCCCCCGGCCCACAGAGAGAGAGCCCCGCTCCCCCGGCCCAGAGAGAGAGCCCCGCTCCCCCGGCCCAGAGAGAGAGCCCCGCTCCCCCGGCCCAGAGAGAGAGCCCCGCTCCCCCGGCCCACAGAGAGAGAGCCCCGCTCCCCCGGCCCACAGAGAGAGAGCCCCGCTCCCCCGGCCCACAGAGAGAGCCCCGCTCCCCCGGCCCACAGAGAGAGCCCCGCTCCCCCGGCCCACAGAGAGAGAGCCCCGCTCCCCCAGCCCAGAGAGAGAGCCCCGCTCCCCCGGCCCACAGAGAGAGCCCCGCTCCCCCGGCCCAGAGAGAGAGCCCCGCTCCCCCGGCCCAGAGAGAGAGAGAGCCCCGCTCCCCCGGCCCACAGAGAGAGAGAGCCCCGCTCCCCCGGCCCACAGAGAGAGCCCCGCTCCCCCGGCCCAGAGAGAGAGAGCCCCGCTCCCCCGGCCCACAGAGAGAGAGAGCCCCGCTCCCCCGGCCCACAGAGAGAGCCCCGCTCCCCCGGCCCAGAGAGAGAGCCCCGCTCCCCCGGCCGAGAGAGCCCCGCTCCCCCGGCCCACAGAGAGAGCCCCGCTCCCCCGGCCCAGAGAGAGAGCCCCGCTCCCCCGGCCCACAGAGAGAGAGCCCCGCTCCCCCGGCCGAGAGAGCCCCGCTCCCCCGGCCCACAGAGAGAGAGCCCCGCTCCCCCGGCCCAGAGAGAGAGAGCCCCGCTCCCCCGGCCCACAGAGAGCCCCGCTCCCCCGGCCCAGAGAGAGAGCCCCGCTCCCCCGGCCCAAAGAGAGAGCCCCGCTCCCCCGGCCCACACAGAGAGCCCCGCTCCCCCGGCCCACAGAGAGAGTCCCGCTCCCCCGGCCCACAGAGAGAGTCCCGCTCCCCCGGCCCAGAGAGAGAGAGCCCCGCTCCCCCGGCCCACAGAGAGAGAGCCCCGCTCCCCCGGCCCACAGAGAGAGAGCCCCGCTCCCCCGGCCCACAGAGAGAGCCCCGCTCCCCCGGCCCACAGAGAGAGAGCCCCGCTCCCCCGGCCCACAGAGAGAGAGCCCCGCTCCCCCGGCCCAGAGAGAGAGCCCCGCTCCCCCGGCCCACAGAGAGAGAGCCCCGCTCCCCCGGCCCACAGAGAGAGAGCCCCGCTCCCCCGGCCCACAGAGAGAGAGCCCCGCTCCCCCGGCCCAGAGAGAGAGAGCCCCGCTCCCCCGGCCCACAGAGAGAGAGCCCCGCTCCCCCGGCCCACAGAGAGAGCCCCGCTCCCCCGGCCCAGAGAGAGCCCCGCTCCCCCGGCCCAGAGAGAGAGAGCCCCGCTCCCCCGGCCCAGAGAGAGAGCCCCGCTCCCCCGGCCCACAGAGAGAGCCCCGCTCCCCCGGCCCACAGAGAGAGCCCCGCTCCCCCGGCCCACAGAGAGAGAGCCCCGCTCCCCCGGCCCAGAGAGAGAGAGCCCCGCTCCCCCGGCCCAGAGAGAGAGCCCCGCTCCCCCGGCCCACAGAGAGAGAGCCCCGCTCCCCCGGCCCACAGAGAGAGAGCCCCGCTCCCCCAGCCCACAGAGAGAGAGCCCCGCTCCCCCGGCCCAGAGAGAGAGCCCCGCTCCCCCGGCCCAGAGAGAGAGCCCCGCTCCCCCGGCCCACAGAGAGAGCCCCGCTCCCCCGGCCCAGAGAGAGAGCCCCGCTCCCCCGGCCCACAGAGAGAGAGCCCCGCTCCCCCGGCCCACAGAGAGAGCCCCGCTCCCCCGGCCCAGAGAGAGAGCCCCGCTCCCCCGGCCCACAGAGAGAGCCCCGCTCCCCCGGCCCACAGAGAGAGCCCCGCTCCCCCGGCCCAGAGAGAGAGCCCCGCTCCCCCGGCCCAGAGAGAGAGCCCCGCTCCCCTGGCCCACAGAGAGAGAGCCCCGCTCCCCCGGCCCAGAGAGAGAGCCCCGCTCCCCCGGCCCACAGAGAGAGAGCCCCGCTCCCCCGGCCCAGAGAGAGAGCCCCGCTCCCCCGGCCCACAGAGAGAGAGCCCCGCTCCCCCGGCCCAGAGAGAGAGAGAGCCCCGCTCCCCCGGCCCAGAGAGAGAGAGAGCCCCGCTCCCCCGGCCCACAGAGAGAGAGCCCCGCTCCTCCGACCCAGAGAGAGAGAGCCCCGCTCCTCCGACCCAGAGAGAGAGAGCCCCGCTCCCCCGGCCCACAGAGAGAGAGCCCCGCTCCCCCAGCCCACAGAGAGAGAGCCCCGCTCCCCCGGCCCACAGAGAGAGAGCCCCGCTCCCCCGGCCCAGAGAGAGAGCCCCGCTCCCCCGGCCCACAGAGAGAGAGCCCCGCTCCCCCGGCCCACAGAGAGAGAGAGCCCCGCTCCCCCGACCCAGAGAGAGAGAGCCCCGCTCCCCCGGCCCACAGAGAAAGCCCCGCTCCCCCGGCCCAGAGAGAGAGAGCCCCGCTCCCCCGGCCCAGAGAGAGAGAGCCCCGCTCCCCCGGCCCAGAGAGAGAGCCCCGCTCCCCCGGCCCACAGAGAGAGCCCCGCTCCCCCGGCCCACAGAGAGAGCCCCGCTCCCCCGGCCCACAGAGAGAGAGCCCCGCTCCCCCGGCCCACAGAGAGAGCCCCGCTCCCCCGGCCCACAGAGAGAGCCCCGCTCCCCCGGCCCACAGAGAGAGCCCCGCTCCCCCGGCCCACAGAGAGAGCCCCGCTCCCCCGGCCCAGAGAGAGAGCCCCGCTCCCCCGGCCCAGAGAGAGAGCCCCGCTCCCCCGGCCCAGAGAGAGAGCCCCGCTCCCCCGGCCCAGAGAGAGAGAGCCCCGCTCCCCCGGCCCAGAGAGAGAGCCCCGCTCCCCCGGCCCAGAGAGAGAGAGCCCCGCTCCCCCGGCCCACAGAGAGAGCCCCGCTCCCCCGGCCCAGAGAGAGAGAGCCCCGCTCCCCCGGCCCAGAGAGAGAGCCCCGCTCCCCCGGCCCAGAGAGAGAGCCCCGCTCCCCCGGCCCACAGAGAGAGCCCCGCTCCCCCGGCCCAGAGAGAGAGCCCCGCTCCCCCGGCCCAGAGAGAGAGAGCCCCGCTCCCCCGGCCCAGAGAGAGAGCCCCGCTCCCCCGGCCCACAGAGAGAGCCCCGCTCCCCCGGCCCACAGAGAGAGCCCCGCTCCCCCGGCCCAGAGAGAGAGCCCCGCTCCCCCGGCCCACAGAGAGAGCCCCGCTCCCCCGGCCCACAGAGAGAGCCCCGCTCCCCCGGCCCACAGAGAGAGCCCCGCTCCCCCGGCCCACAGAGAGAGAGCCCCGCTCCCCCGGCCCAGAGAGAGAGAGCCCCGCTCCCCCGGCCCAGAGAGAGAGAGCCCCGCTCCCCCGGCCCACAGAGAGAGCCCCGCTCCCCCGGCCCAGAGAGAGAGAGCCCCGCTCCCCCGGCCCACAGAGAGAGAGCCCCGCTCCCCCGGCCCAGAGAGAGAGAGCCCCGCTCCCCCGGCCCACAGAGAGAGCCCCGCTCCCCCGGCCCACAGAGAGAGCCCCGCTCCCCCGGCCCACAGAGAGAGCCCCGCTCCCCCGGCCCACAGAGAGAGCCCCGCTCCCCCGGCCCACAGAGAGAGCCCCGCTCCCCCGGCCCACAGAGAGAGAGCCCCGCTCCCCCGGCCCAGAGAGAGAGCCCCGCTCCCCCGGCCCACAGAGAGAGAGCCCCGCTCCCCCGGCCCACAGAGAGAGCCCCGCTCCCCCGGCCCACAGAGAGAGAGCCCCGCTCCCCCGGCCCACAGAGAGAGCCCCGCTCCCCCGGCCCAGAGAGAGAGCCCCGCTCCCCCGGCCCACAGAGAGAGCCCCGCTCCCCCGGCCCACAGAGAGAGCCCCGCTCCCCCGGCCCACAGAGAGAGCCCCGCTCCCCCGGCCCACAGAGAGAGAGCCCCGCTCCCCCGGCCCACAGAGAGAGAGCCCCGCTCCCCCGGCCCACAGAGAGAGCCCCGCTCCCCCGGCCCACAGAGAGAGCCCCGCTCCCCCGACAGCCCCGCTCAAATGGTTGGGGATGTCGAAGGCTCAATATTCACTCTGCACTACGTTGGCATGGCTCGGGCAGGATGGAGCCAGTGTGGCTCAGTCAGTGTTCTGAACACGATCCAGTGGCCCCTGCTGAAAGTGGACACCTGTGGTGACTAGTGAGACAGGGCCAGACTCCAATACGTGCTTGCTGTGGCCACGTCACCCTACACTGATGGTTCAAGTGAGCAGTGTCCCGTGGTGAGGTCCCGGGATGCTCGGGTCCTGTGGGACACGACACCAGCAAGGGGTGGGGAGGGGAACGAAGTGAAAAGTTTGGAAGAGGCGAGAGCCAATTAGCAGGAAACGGTTAAAAATGCGCGAGAGGCATATGCAATGCAACTCGAGAGTCTCCGATGAAGACCGCTCCCTCTCGACAAAGAGTAACAGCACAGCATGGAGGGGGCGGCCCGAGAACCAGTCCTTACCTGAGCATGTTTGGCTCGCAGCTTGTTGAGGATGTTTGTGGCGTCGAAGCCAGCGTTGTCACACAGCTGTCGTGGGATGATCTCCAGGGCCTTGGCGTAGGCCCCAATCAGCAGCTGCTGTTTGCCGGGAATGGTTCTGGAATAATCCCGCAGGTACTTGGAGATTTCCATCTCGATAGCGCCTCCCCCAGCAACAACAGAGTCGTTCTGCAAACACACAGCAATAAGCGATTTAACTGTCTGAGCACCCAGCGTTCACGATCCCGGCGCTAGGCCCAATACTGCCCTCGACAGCCGAGAGCCGCGCTAACACACCGACAAGCAAGGCAGCTCCACAGAATAACGCAAACACAAGACACGTCCACGGGCATCATCACAACCAAATAAATGCAATGCTCATTAAGGCTGGTTTTGTGCCATAAGCTTACACGAATTAGGAACTGAACTAAATGATACCATTTTAAAGAGGGTGCAGGAACAAAGACACCAGGGGTTGTATGTACACAAATCTTTGACGGTGGCAGTTGAGGCGGCTGTTTTAACAAAAAGGATACGGGATCCTTGGCTTTATTAAGAGGCATCGAAATAAAAGCAAGGACGTTATGCTGAACCTTTATAAAACACTGGTTAGGCCCCAGCTGGAGTACTGTGCTCAATTCTGGGCACCGCACTTTAGGAAGGATGTCCAGGCCTGGGAGAGGGTGCAGGGGAGATTGACCAAAATGGTACCAGGGATGAGGGACTTCAGTTACGTGGAGAGACTGGAGAAGCTGGGGTTGTTCTCCTCAGAACAGGTTAAGAGGAGATTTGATAGAGGTGTCCAAAATCATGAGGGGCTTTGAAAGAGTAAAGAAGGAGAATCTGCTCCAAATGGCAGGAGGGTCAGTAACCAGAGGACACAGGATTAAGGCAAAAGAACCAGAGGCGACATGAGGGAACACTTTTTGTTTACACAGCGAGTTGTTGTGATCTGGAACGCGCTGCCTGAAAGGGCGGTGGAAGCAGATTCAATAGTAACTTTCAAAAGGGAATTGGACTTGAAGGAATTTTTTTTGTTTTCTACACAGCTATGGGAAAAGAGCGGGACTAATTTGATTGCTCTTTCAAAGAGCTGGAACAGCACGATGGACTGAATAGCTTCCCTGTACGTTGTATCATTCTATGATTCTTTACATGCACGCGGAAGGAGGCCGCATTCAGGAAAAGAGGCAGCAAGCGCGCGGAGAGAGAAACCTTTGGCTCGGCTACTTGAGCTGGATTCAAAAATCAACTCCATGTACCGATCTTTACTATCTCAGGCTGGACAGCTCCCACGTGGGCACACACCAAATGTGTTCTTCCCTCAGCGGCTTTTATGGAAATTCCCCGCCCGTCATCCTGACACCACACAGCTGGATCCGCATTAGCCAGTGTGCCATTGCTCTGCAGGCACAAGACGTGCCCCCACATTCAGTCAGTCAGTCAGTCATTGTGCCACTAGGTGTCACAGCTGGTCCAGAAATATCGCCTAGCCGTACTATTTCAGATGTTGACCTGCCTACCGTGCATTTGCTGCATCAGTTAGCCGGAATGAAGTCTAGGGCCTCCTCTCAACACGCGAAGAGCCTGTAAATCAGGTGGCATGCCTCCCCCATTTTCCCATTGCTGTTAGTTCCTCACCTTGATGGCCCGTCTAACGATCATTATCGCATCGTGAAGGGAGCGCTCAGTTTCTTCCATAAACTGCTCTGATCCACCTCGAAGAATGATCGTACAGGTCTTGGCCTTGGGGCATCCAGTGAAGAAGTTGTATCTGGGGGAGGGGGGGTAAAAGAAAAGGTCACAATTCTCTGTTAGGCACCCAACGAATAGAAATCACCACACTGGTTGAAAGCTTAGAAAACACCTTTCAGGATATACACGCTGCGCTCGTGAAAGTGAGGCATACTCGAGCTGGTGAATGGAATAATAAGGGTAGATAGAGCACCTCGTATTACTTATACCTTTCACTTCCAACCTGGACCTCCTCAAACTGCTCGCACAGTCCCAACACATTATCAGCCATGGCGTTAACGCTGGTCTGAATGGAACCACCACAGGCCTAAAAGGGCAAGAAAGGCAAAGACACAAAAATGATCGCAGAGAGCCAACACGTGTATCTGGTCCATTAACATCAATCAGATATCATACATCCATACTCAACCTTCAAACCTCCTGGATCCCCGACTGTTCTAAACTCACCCTGATGGCCACATGCACTGCACAGTACGCTGCGTAGACCAGATTGGATTCCTGGTCAGTGCAGTTAATTGTCCACAGCCTGAACAGCAAATGCCTCTGGCTTATACCCGGAGCCACTGCAACTGTTCTTTGCACTTCAGGAGGGTGGAGGAAAGGAGATTCTGCCACAAACCCGCCCCGGAGCTTTTTATTGGCCCCTGTTGAAGAATGGGCGCGGGTCAGGCCCAGGCTCTGGTGCTCTCCGTGGTCAAATAGCCGAGCGGTCACGGTGCTATCGTGTGAACAGGGGAGAGGCTCTGAACGGTTGCTGGTGCCCATGAAAGCAGACTGCAGCAAGGGTTAGCGTCGATGAGAAACCAGGGGTAAGAGAGGAAAGGAGTTCAGCAAGAGAACCTCGTTTAACATCTTCTGCCCTGCAGAACTCAAACTCAACAATTGCTCACCTATTCTTTACCTATAATTGAGCGTTTGCTGAAAGGAGATTGTGCCAGTACAGTACAGTAGTTTCAATATCTCCCACACATTTTTATGAATAAGCCATCACAGTGACGAGCACCAACTGTTGGTGACAGACTGCAGCACGGACTGATTCTGTTATATTAGTGCGGGTGGATTCGCTCAGCTAATATTGGCCACAAACTGTCAGTGAGAGCAGCAGTCTCCATTCCCAGATCTGTTGGATTATCAGCAGCAAAAACACAACTAGCTAACACTTCAAGCAGCTCATTTCCAGTCAAACATTTAGCCATTAGACTCCGCAGACTCACTGACCATCATAGTCCGCTTGAGATCCTCCTCCGGAACCCTGCCGGCGCAGAACATGTCCCTGTCTGCAAAGTACTGGGTCGCCACATCTCCAATGGGAAGCTTGGACAGCACCACCTTGGCCCCAGACAGGTGGATTTTCTCGAGCTTATCATAAAGGATATTCCACTCTGCATCAACAATGGCCTGATAGTCCTAGAAACAAAGAGAGCGCAGCGTAATTAATGGCCAGAGCGTGTAGTGGACCCAGTCCGTACACTGCAGTGTGGTGGGGACACAGATTAGCACACTGCTCTTTATTACCGCACACCCCGCGTCTAAATCCAGCTAAAGCTAAGCCGCACGGCCACTGCTGGATCCCTGGTCCGTGCCGGGGCACTCATTCTCAACCACTTCCAACAAATACAGAACTTGGTGCTGAAGGAGTGAGGGTAGGGCTGGTGAATGCAATACTCCAGACTCAGCATCAAGCACTCCCTACTGCAAAGTGTGACACTCCTCCATTTCCCATACTCGACATCCTGTGGCCTCTCTGCAAGACAGCCAATTAGTGGTGAATAAGAGGCCGTTTTGTGTTATGGGCCTGTGCCAACTGGAATCTTTACTGCGACGACCGAAAGTCATTCCACAGAGGGCTCCTGCAGTTCGCAGGGAAAGGATACTTTCATCCCATCAGCCTGGGCTCGATTTGAGCCCAGCTTCTTGAAGTGAAAGCACGGGTCCAGCTCCCTGAGCCAGCCAGTATCTCTACATTTTAAAAAATAGAGTCAGCAGAGAAGAGTGGGCTGAACGGAGAGATCAGCAACCCAGCTACCAGGGCCGGACAGAATCAAGTCAGCAAACATCAACACGCGGCGCCCCATTCACCTGTAGCTGTTAATCCCCATGCATTTCACACCATGCACACTAGATACACAGGAAGAGTATGGAAGCTGTGCAATGTATGGGGATTAACAAACTGCAGAGCAAACAGCTGCAAGGCTGATACTGTGAAAAATTATATCAGTAAATTGGAGAGTTATTGAGGGAGTGGGCAGTAAGAGACATGAGTTATTGGGACTGGCCTTTACTTCCGTGCGTTTGTTGGAAGGATTTGAGAATTGGTGTCTCCCCTGACAAGTTACAATGAGGAAAACAATAGGACAGGTGCAAAGATATTGAGCACTCAATCATTTTCATTGTATGGATACAGAGGACAACATAGCGGTGTTCCGGGCATCCCAGGATGGGAGAAGCCAATACTGGTTGGATCACTCAATCAAGCATGTGCTTTGATTATATGGGAACAGTTAGAAATCTGTGCCACGCCTCACTCTCTGGCTGGAGGATGAGAGCTCCAGACATTCTACAACTGTTTGGACACCATTCACACCTTTGACTGCTGTGATTATCTCTCTGCCGAGGTGTGACAAATGGCAGTTGGAAAGGTTACCTGTAAACATCTGACATGATTCTCTGACTATATAAGCTGTGTCTTTATGCATTTCTCCACTTCACTTGAAGAAGGAGCAGCGCTCCGAAAGCTTGTGATTCCAAATAAAGCTGTTGGACTATAACCTGGTGTTGTGTGATTTCTTACATTTGTCCACCCCAGTCCAACTCCGGCATCTCCACACCAAAGATAAAGTAGTGCATCTCTTAAAATAGTTTTCTTAAAGTTGGAACGGTTACATACACCACAATCCTCCTTTTTTAGCTTAACAGTATATATTCCCCATTAAACATAACATAACAACATATATACACAACTTCATGTAAAAACAGTTCACAGATTCAGTCTCTGAGGAGGCCTCCTGATCCGAGACGGATAACGCCTTTCAGGGGTCTCTGGTTCTCGTTGCTGGGGTGACTCATCTAGTTGATCCCCTATGGATAGGACATCATCATCAGGTATATTCACTTCTGAGGTAGATGCTTCAGGTTCACTAACTTCCTCCACGGTTGTCTCTGTCGTAACCATGGGCTCGACCCTTGTTCTCGATCCCACCAGTTGGTCAGCATGACGTCGCATTACATTTTCACCAACATCTACCGTGTACATCAGGGGTCCTTGTCTGGCCCGAATTGTTCCAGATTGCCATTTCTCGTTTTTATAGTCCCTGGCTAACACCGGTTGTCCTATTTCAAAACTCCGAGTGGGCTTGTTATTGATATGCTGGAACTGTTTGTTTTCGACTTCCCTCCGCACATTTGGTTTTAACAAGTCCAACCTGGACCGCAACCTCCTGTTATAGAACATCATGGCAGGACTTTGGTTTGTTGTTGCATGGGTGGCGTTTCGATATGCCAGTAGGAAATTGTCCACCTTGTGTTGCAGTGGAATCTGATCTTCGCTCATGGCCTTTATTGCCTTTTTGAACGTCTGTACAAACCTCTCGGCCAGCCCATTCGTAGCTGGATGATATGGGGCAGAGGTATAATGTTTCACCCCATTCTTCTTCAGGAATTTCTGGAATTCCTCTGACACGAACTGTGGTCCGTTGTCTGAACATATTTGCTCTGGCAATCCATTTCTTGCAAATATCGTTCTTAGCACCGTGATCGTCTTCTCCGAGGTAGTGGTAGTCATTTTAATCACTTCTGGCCATTTAGAATGTGCGTCCACCGCAATTAAAAACATGGAATCCATGAATGGACCAGCAAAGTCAATATGTACACGTTGCCATGGGGTTGAAGGCCATTCCCATGGATGCAGCGGTGCAATTGGAGGTGCATTTTGGACTTTTTGGCACCCTGAGCAGCTTTTCGTCAGATCCTCTATCTGTTGGTCGATACCCGGCCACCACACATAAGCCCTAGCAAGGCTTTTCATCTTGACTCCCCCCAGATGACCTTCATGTGCTTCTTTTAGAACTCTCTCTCTTAACTTAGGAGGGATAATCACCCTTGTTCCATACATCAATGTTCCCTGACAGATGGACAGCTGTTCTCGTCTTGCTGAGAATGCCGGTAACAGTGGATCACCATGGGCTGGCCATCCCTTTACTGTCAATTCGTAGTCCCGGGACAGTGTCGGGTCATTCCTAGTCTCCCTTTCAATATTTGCATTGGTGACAGGTAAACATTCGATGATGGTCGAGTGAAATAACTCCACCGGGTCAACCGTCGGTGCCTCCTCCTCAGTAGGTAGTGGCAGGCGCGACAGCCCATCAGCATTACCATGCTGCTTTGTACCTTTGAATTCTATCTGATATTGATATGCCCCTAGGAAAAGGGACCATCTCTGGAGCCTCTGTGCGGTCATCACCGAAACACCCTTCTTAGGGTTAAAAATGGATACCAACGGCTGGTGGTCTGTCAGCAGTGTAAACTTCTGGCCCTGCAGGTAATGATGAAACTTCTTTACTCCCCACACAAGGCCGAGAGCCTCCCTATCTATCTGAGCATAGTTGCGCTCAGCGGAGGTCAATGATCTGGATGCAAATGCGACTGGCCTTTCCAAGCCATTTGGCAACTTGTGTGAGAGTACTGCTCCAATACCATAAGGAGAAGCATCACAAGCTAAACGAATAGGTAGCGTTGGGTTGAAGTGAGCCAACACTTCCTCTGAGGTGATCAATGCCTTGCTTTTGCGAAAGGCCTTCTTACAGTCCTCGCTCCACTTCCATGGTACTTCTTTCTGCAAAAGAGCGTTCAGCGGGTGCAGCACCGTGGATAGATTTGGCAGAAACTTATGGTAATAGTTAATCAACCCTAGGAACGACCTCAACTGGGATACATTTTCCGGAGCGGGAGCCTTCACAACAGCTTCGATCTTGTCAGGTGACTTGTGCAGCCCCTCCTGGTCAATGACATGGCCACAGTACGAGATCCGTTTCTGAAAGAACTCACATTTCTGGCGATTAACTCGAAGTCCATATTCCTTCAATCTGGTGAGCACCAGTTTCAAATTTGCAAGGTGTTCCTCATCGTCATCTCCTGTAATCAGGATATCGTCCAATTAACATTGAGTGCTTGGAATTCCCTGTAATACCTGCTCCATGGCCCTCTGCCAAATTGCTGGAGCCGAAGCCACTCCAAAAACCAGTCTATTATATCGATACAAGCCTCTGTGCGTGTTGATTGTGAGATACTGGCGCGACTCTTCCTCAACTTCCATCTGTAAGTACGCTTGCGCCAGGTCTATCTTGGTGAAGTGTTTCCCGCCAGACAATGAAGCAAAGATATCCTCAATCCGCGGAAGCGGATATTGCACCGTGTGAAGCACCGGATTAACCGTGATCTTGAAGTCTCCACAGATGCAGACCTTCCCCGGTTCCCCTGGCTTGTTACTCGATGAACGCTTCATGACGGGAACAATGGGCGTGGCCCACTCACTCCAGTCCACCTTAGACAGTACTCCTGAACGTTCTAGCCCTTCCAGCTCAGCTTCCACAGCAGGTCGTATCGCATAAGGTACCGGTCTGGCTTTGAAAAATTTTGGGTTTGCATGTTCTGCAATCTTGATTTTTGCCGTAATTCCTCTCAGTGTTCCCAGTCCCTGTTGGAACACCTCTTTAACCTCATCCAATATTCTGGACAATCGTTCAGGTTTGACATGTTTTTTTCCGGAATCTACCGTTATTGCTTTTAGGGAGTGCCAGTCCATATTTATTTTCCTGATCCACTCCCGTCCCAGAAGTGGTGGACCTCCCTCAGGCAGTACATACAAGTCCATTCCTTGGTGTTCTTTGCCCTTGTGTACCACCTTGACTTTTATCTTTCCGATGGGGTATACTCTTTGCCCCGTGTATGTCTGCAATACTATCTCCGTATCCCGTAGGGGAATGTGTGTGAATAACCTTTTGTAATCTTGCTTATTCATGACCGTCAACGCCGATCCAGTGTCCAATTCCATCTTCACTTGGACTCCTGCTATCTGAAGTGTGACCCAGATACTTTGTAGGTCAGCTTCCTTACTCACATTGTGAATTCGCAGACTACCCAGTTCCTTGCTGTTGGGAGTCTGAATCCGAATTCTGTTCATCCGAACTCTTCTCAGCCACCTTATGTACCTTTCTGCACTTTTCCTGCGGTGACTTTTTGTTGCTGGTCTTCTTTCCTGACCAGCATACTTTAGCTATGTGACCAAGCTTGCCACATTTTCTACATTCCTGATTTTTAAACCAGCATTGGTTCTGATAGTGTGTTGTCTTTCCACAACGATAACATTTCGCTGTACCCAAAGCCATTTGATCTACGCTGAGTACCGCTGCCTTCAGCTGCATTTCCGCAGTGCCTCTCGCTGCGGCTTCGTGCGATGCTGCAATAGTGACAGCCTTATCAAGTGTAAGATCATTCTCTTCAAGCAGCCGCTTTTGTGTTCCTTCTTTCGACAATCCACACACGAATTTGTCTCTCAGTGCCTGTCAGTCTTTCCCCAAACTGACAGTATTTCGCTAGCTTACGCAGTTCAATTAAATACTCCGCGTTGCTTTCCTCTTTCAGTTGCGTTCTCACATAAAATTTAAATCGTTCTGCTAACATCAGCGGTGTGGGGTTCAAATGATTTCTCAGGACAGCAACAATATTAGCGAAAGCCTGATCCGCCGGTTTAGCTGGTGATAGAAGATGCTTCAATAGCCTGTATGTCTTCGCACCCATTGAGTTTAGTAAGGTTAGTGCTTTATCTTCATCTGATATTTTATTTGCCTTACAATAAATCTCTATGCGTTCTACATACGTGGCCCAATCTTCAACATCGGCATCGAAATCGTTGATGTTACCACACTTAGGCATCCTCGCAATCTTCTTGAGAAACAAAAAAAAATTTTTTTTTTTCTTTCCAAAATGGCGGTTTCCCGCGCTTGTCTTCTTCCCCCGCCTACGAAAATGGCGGCTTCCCGCGTTTGCCTTTCTCCCCCGCTGGCTGTAATGGCGATTGCCGTATTGCTGCGTTCGCCCTCCCCAGCGATTCTCAAATCGTGCCTCCCAGCCCCTCTTGCAGTCCGGTCCTTTCCCCCGGCTGCGGCTGAGTTCTCCGCGTTTTTAATTTTTTTTATTTTATCCCGCGCCTCGCGGCCTCGGTAGCTGCCCGGCCTTTTTCCCCGGTCGCGGTCGAGCTCTCTCTCGACGCTGTTGCGTCTCCCAGCCCGCTTGCAGCCCAGTCTTTTACACCGGCTGCGTTTGCATTCACCGCGGCTCCCGTGCCTTACGCTGCCCCAGTCTCAGCACCTCTGGCCCTGACTTCTGTCCGGCTCTTTTCCTCGGCTGTGGTCGAGTTCTCCGCCCTTATATCCTCCGTTTTTCCCTCCCCTACTTCACAGCCAACGTGGCCGACTTGCTGCTCGTCGCTGATCGGCTTACCCACCACCGTGATAGAAGGGATGATCACTGCCTGTTGCTGATGGAAGGCTTCGTGTCAGGATTCTTCCTTGCTCTTCAGACCCGAGTCTTTTCTCAGCAGGATGATGAGGGCGGATGCCTCTTCTCGACGCCCGTTAAACTGCCTTGGATATATCTCTGCCGCAGGGTAAGATCGTCATCGTCGCCACTGTTAAGTCTGTGTGTTCTAGTTATTGTTAATAAGAATCACTGCACACAGACCACAAGAGTAAATTCAACAGGTCTTTACTAGTCGGGGGTCAGGCTGAACTGCCCAATAAATCATTACACAGCACTTATATACCGGTGTGGTCACCACCGGTATTACAGTATACAGCAGCCAAGATAAAGTAGTGCATCTCTTAAAATAGTTCTCTTAAAGGTGGAACGGTTACATACACCACAACAACCACCAATTTCTATCCCTCCCTCTGATTGAAGTACCTTCTCCTTGCTGGGGTGTGGTGCCGCGGGTACTAACAGCTCTCCGATATTGCAACCGAGTACCAGTTCTTCACTGAGTCTAGACAGTGACTCTCAGCAGGGTTCAGGGTAAGCAGCACCGTGCAGCAAGAGTCACTAAATAGCAAACAGGAGCAGCAACCCTGGACAAGACTCCCCCACCCACTCTGTACAAGCTCAGAATGGAATTAAACCTCATGCCAGTGCAGTGCTATTTATTGTTCTGTCCCAGAGAGCCACTGACCTCAACATTGGTCACCCGGACCTCTGCGTTATCCTTCTCGGCTTTGAGCTCCAGCTCCACATTAAGCAGTGCGATCTTAGGCTTTTCGTACTTCTTGGGCTGCATTTCAAACCCAGCATAAGAGAACGTTTTCTTGAAGGCAACACCAGCTATCAGTTGAGATTCCTGTGATTAACACCAAGCATGTGTAAGAGACCCGAGAAATTCACTGAAACTGGCATTTCTAAAATAACCTTTAGCTTCAATTTTCATGTTGCCTTCTGTAAAAGATTGAGGTGAGATACAGTCGATGTATGGTCCTGCAGCGCTTGTACACAGGCTAATAGTTTTCAAATGTTACTGCGTGCAAGACCACCTGCAACTGTAAACACTCCCTGGGATTTCCCCTCTCCCCCGGTCCTAACTTCTGAGTGTCAACTCCCCAAGGGCATCCAACACAAAGTACAGAATGCTCGTCACTGTGCTTGCAGAACATAATATACCTGGCCCCACATGGACAGAAGACCAATGATCTGTGGCGCCATTTCTCACACACCCCCTCGCAATACGCAAAGTTGCGCAGGACTAAACGAGGACGATGGTTGGTGCTGACTGACATGTGGTCTCCTCCAAACAATCGGGCCAGGCAGAAAAGGGTTTGTCGATTATTGGTAGCAAACAGTGGTTATAGGAAAGGGGTGGCGAGAGAAGGGGCAGGGTGTCTGGCAGTGTGTGGGCTGGGGGAGAGGGAAGGGGCAGGGTGTCTGGCAGTGTGTGGGCTGGGGGAGAGGGAAGGGGCAGGGTGTCTGGCAGTGTGTGGGCTGGGGGAGGGGGAGAGGGAAGGGGCAGGGTGTCTGGCAGTGTGTGGGCTGGGGGAGAGGGAAGGGGCAGGGTGTCTGGCAGTGTGTGGGCTGGGGGAGAGGGAAGGGGCAGGGTGTCTGGCAGTGTGTGGGCTGGGGGAGGGGGAGAGGGAAGGGGCAGGGTGTCTGGCAGTGTGTGGGCTGGGGGAGAGGGAAGGGGCAGGGTGTCTGGCAGTGTGTGGGCTGGGGGAGAGGGAAAGGGCAGGGTGTCTGGCAGTGTGGGGGCTGGGGGAGGGGGAGAGGGAAGGGGCAGGGTGTCTGGCAGTGTGTGGGCTGGGGGAGGGGGAGAGGGAAGGGGCAGGGTGTCTGGCAGTGTGTGGGCTGGGGGAGAGGGAGAGGGCAGGGTGTCTGGCAGTGTGTGGGCTGGGGGAGAGGGAAGGGGCAGGGTGTCTGGCAGTGTGTGGGCTGGGGGAGAGGGAAGGGGCAGGGTGTCTGGCAGTGTGTGGGCTGGGGGAGGGAAGGGGCAGGGTGTCTGGCAGTGTGTGGGCTGGGGGAGAGGGAAGGGGCAGGGTGTCTGGCAGTGTGTGGGCTGGGGGAGAGGGAAGGGGCAGGGTGTCTGGCAGTGTGTGGGCTGGGGGAGAGGGAAGGGGCAGGGTGTCTGGCAGTGTGTGGGCTGGGGGAGGGGGAGAGGGAAGGGGCAGGGTGTCTGGCAGTGTGTGGGCTGGGGGAGGGGGAGAGGGAAGGGGCAGGGTGTCTGGCAGTGTGTGGGCTGGGGGAGGGGGAGAGGGAAGGGGCAGGGTGTCTGGCAGTGTGTGGGCTGGGGGAGGGGGAGAGGGAAGGGGCAGGGTGTCTGGCAGTGTGTGGGCTGGGGGAGAGGGAAGGGGCAGGGTGTCTGGCAGTGTGTGGGCTGGGGGAGGGGCAGGGTGTCTGGCAGTGTGTGGGCTGGGGGAGAGGGAAGGGGCAGGGTGTCTGGCAGTGTGTGGGCTGGGGGAGGGGGAGAGGGAAGGGGCAGGGTGTCTGGCAGTGTGTGGGCTGGGGGAGAGGGAAGGGGCAGGGTGTCTGGCAGTGTGTGGGCTGGGGGAGGGGGAAGGGGCAGGGTGTCTGGCAGTGTGTGGTCTGGGGGAGAGGGAAGGGGCAGGGTGTCTGGCAGTGTGTGGGCTGGGGGAGAGGGAAGGGGCAGGGTGTCTGGCAGTGTGTGGGCTGGGGGAGAGGGAAGGGGCAGGGTGTCTGGCAGTGTGTGGGCTGGGGGAGGGGGAGAGGGAAGGGGCAGGGTGTCTGGCAGTGTGTGGGCTGGGGGAGGGGGAGAGGGAAGGGGCAGGGTGTCTGGCAGTGTGTGGGCTGGGGGAGAGGGAAGGGGCAGGGTGTCTGGCAGTGTGTGGGCTGGGGGAGAGGGAAGGGGCAGGGTGTCTGGCAGTGTGTGGGCTGGGGGAGGGGGAGAGGGAAGGGGAGAGGGAAGGGGCAGGGTGTCTGGCAGTGTGTGGGCTGGGGGAGAGGGAAGGGGCAGGGTGTCTGGCAGTGTGTGGGCTGGGGGAGGGGGAAGGGGCAGGGTGTCTGGCAGTGTGTGGGCTGGGGGAGAGGGAAGGGGCAGGGTGTCTGGCAGTGTGGGCTGGGGGAGGGGGAGAGGGAAGGGGCAGGGTGTCTGGCAGTGTGTGGGCTGGGGGAGAGGGAAGGGGCAGGGTGTCTGGCAGTGTGTGGGCTGGGGGAGAGGGAAGGGGCAGGGTGTCTGGCAGTGTGTGGGCTGGGGGAGGGGGAGAGGGAAGGGGCAGGGTGTCTGGCAGTGTGTGGGCTGGGGGAGGGGGAGAGGGAAGGGGCAGGGTGTCTGGCAGTGTGTGGGCTGGGGGAGAGGGAAGGGGCAGGGTGTCTGGCAGTGTGTGGGCTGGGGGAGAGGGAGAGGGAAGGGGCAGGGTGTCTGGCAGTGTGGGCTGGGGGAGGGGGAGAGGGAAGGGGCAGGGTGTCTGGCAGTGTGTGGGCTGGGGGAGAGGGAAGGGGCAGGGTGTCTGGCAGTGTGTGGGGGAGGGGGAGAGGGAAGGGGCAGGGTGTGGGCTGGGGGAGGGGGAGAGGGAAGGGGCAGGGTGTCTGGCAGTGTGTGGGGGGGAGGGGGGAGAGGGAAGGGGCAGGGTGTCTGGCAGTGTGTGGGCTGGGGGAGGGGGGAGAGGGAAGGAGCAGGGTGTCTGGCAGTGTGTGGGCTGGGGGAGGGGGAAGGGGCAGGGTGTCTGGCAGTGTGTGGGGGAGGGGGAGAGGGAAGGGGCAGGGTGTCTGGCAGTGTGTGGGCTGGGGGAGAGGGAAGGGGCAGGGTGTCTGGCAGTGTGTGGGCTGCAGGGGAGGGGGAAGGGGCAGGGTGTCTGGCAGTGTGTGGGCTGGGGGAGGGGCAGGGTGTCTGGCAGTGTGTGGGGGAGGGGGAGAGGGAAGGGGCAGGGCGTCTGGCAGTGTGCGGTCTGGGGGAGGGGGAGAGGGAAGGGGCAGGGTGTCTGGTAGTGTGCAGGCTGGGGGAGGGGGAGAGGGAAGGGGCAGGGTGTCTGGCAGTGTGAGGGGGAGAGGGAAGTGGCAGGGTGTCTGGCAGCGTGTGAGCTGGGGGAGGGGGAGGGGGAAGGGGCAGGGTCTCTGGCAGTGTGTGGGGGAGGGGGAGAGGGAAGGGGCAGGGTGTCTGGCGGTGTGAGGGGGAGAGGGAAGGGGCACGGTCTCTGGCAGCGTGCGGGGGGGAGGGAAGGGGCAGGGTGTCTGGTAGTGTGTGGGCTGGGGGAGGGGGAGAGGGAAGGGGCAGGGTGTCTGGCAGTGTGTGGGCTGGGGGAGGGGGAGAGGGAAGGGGCAGTGTGTCTGGCAGTGTCTGGGGGGGAGGGGGAGAGGGAAGGGGCAGGGTGTCTGGCAGTGTGTGGGGGGAGGGGGGGAGAGGGAAGGGGCAGGGTGTCTGGCAGTGTGTGGGGGGAGGGGGAGAGGGAAGGGGCAGGGTGTCTGGGGGGAGGGGGAGAGGGAAGGGGCAGGGTGTCTGGCAGTGTGTGGGGGGAGGGGGAGAGAGAAGGGGCAGGGTGTCTGGCAGTGCGCAGTCTGGGGGAGGGGGAGAGGGAAGGGGCAGGGTGTCTGGCAGTGCGCGGTCTGGGGGAGGGGGAGAGGGAAGGGGCAGGGTGTCTGGCAGTGTGCGGTCTGGGGGAGGGGGAGAGGGAAGGGGCAGGGTGTCTGGCAGTGTGCGGGCTGGGGGAGGGGCAGGGTGTCTGGCAGTGTGCGGTCTGGGGGAGGGGGAGAGGGAAGGGGCAGGGTGTCTGGCAGTGTGCGGTCTGGGGGAGGGGGAGAGGGAAGGGGCAGGGTGTCTGGCAGTGTGTGGGCTGGGGGAGGGGCAGGGTGTCTGGCAGTGTGTGGGCTGGGGGAGGGGGAAGGGGCAGGGTGTCTGGCAGTGTGTGGGCTGGGGGAGGGGGAGAGGGAAGGGGCAGGGTGTCTGGCAGTGTGTGGGCTGGGGGAGAGGGAAGGGGCAGGGTGTCTGGCAGTGTGTGGGGGGAGGGGGAGAGAGAAGGGGCAGGGTGTCTGGCAGTGCGCGGTCTGGGGGAGGGGGAGAGGGAAGGGGCAGGGTGTCTGGCAGTGCGCGGTCTGGGGGAGGGGGAGAGGGAAGGGGCAGGGTGTCTGGCAGTGTGCGGTCTGGGGGAGGGGGAGAGGGAAGGGGCAGGGTGTCTGGCAGTGTGCGGGCTGGGGGAGGGGCAGGGTGTCTGGCAGTGTGCGGTCTGGGGGAGGGGGAGAGGGAAGGGGCAGGGTGTCTGGCAGTGTGCGGTCTGGGGGAGGGGGAGAGGGAAGGGGCAGGGTGTCTGGCAGTGTGTGGGCTGGGGGAGGGGCAGGGTGTCTGGCAGTGTGTGGGCTGGGGGAGGGGGAAGGGGCAGGGTGTCTGGCAGTGTGTGGGCTGGGGGAGGGGCAGGGTGCCTGGCAGTGTGCGGTCTGGGGGAGAGGGAAGGGGCAGGGTGTCTGGCAGTGTGTGGGGGAGGGGGAGGGGGAAGGGGCAGGAGTTCTTCAATGAAACAGAGAGGATTGATGAAGGTAGTGCAGTTGGTGTTGTGTATCTGGACTTTCAAAAGGCGTTTGATAAAGTATCACATAATAGACTTGTGGGCCAAGTTGAAGCTCATGGGATGAAATGGATAGTGTCAGCGTGTATACAGAAAGCAGAGAGCAGTGAACAGTTGTTTTTCAGACTGGGGGGAAGCATACAGTGGTGTTTCCCAGAGGTTGGTATTAGGACCACTGCTCTTCTTGATGTATATTAATGAGCTGGACGATGGGTATATAGGGCATCATTTCTAAATTTGCAGATGACACAAAGCTTGAAAATGTAGTAAACAATGAGGAAGCTAGTAGCAGACTTCAGGAGCACAGTCAGGCTGCTGAAATGGGCACGGTGGCTGAAATCTAATGCAGAGAAGTGTGATGTGCTGCGTTTTGGAATGAAAAATGATGAGGCAGTATAAATAAAATGGCAGAATTTTAAATGGGGTGCAGGAGCAATGAAAACTGGGGGTTCACGTTCACAAGTCTTTGATGGTGGCATGTCAAGTTGATAAAGCTGTTAATAAAGCATATGGGATCCTTGGCTTTATAGAGGTATAAAGAATTGGGAACATAAGAATTAGGAGCAGGAGTGGGATATATGGCCCCTTTATTGCATGTAAATGATACTGGATAAGATTAATGCTGACAAACACTGACCTCCAGACCGCCTCCTTGAACTTTCTTTATCCCAATCATTTTCAGTGGAAGAAGGTCATCCAGCATCATGACTGCACCCACCACCATCTTGGAAAAGAAACCTTTCTGCCGGGCAATCAGCTTGGAGCCGAGGGCAGTAGCTGCACATTTCTCCAAAAGCGCTCTCTGATGCCTGCAAGCGTGGGACAAGAGAAAACAGTGTATGTTGACAGGACCAGCATTAAAACTACAAGACAAGTTTATCCTACATCGACATCTGGTCTGTTAATGTAATTACAAAGCAGCCCACTTGATCAGCAGTCCATCCACCACCGTAAACATTCACTCCCTCCACCACCGGCGTACCGTGGCTGCAGTGTGGACCATCTACAGGATGCACTGCAGCAACTCGCCAAGGCATCTTCGACAGCACCTTCCAAACCTCCACCACTTACAAGGACAATAGCAGAAGATGGGTGGGAACACCGTCATCTCTAGAAATAGCAGATGCATTGCTGATCATCTTCCAACATTCGATGGAATCTGGAACAGTACCCATCGATTGGAGGGTAGCTAATGTTACCCCGCTATTCAAAAAAGGTGGTAGAGAGAAAACGGGGAATTACAGACCGGTAAGCCTGACATCGGTAGTGGGGAAAATGCTAGAGTCCATCATAAAAGATGTAATAGCAGAGCACTTGGAAAGCAGTGACAGGATCGGACAAAGTCAACATGGATTTACAAAAGGTAAATCGTGCTTGACTAATCTACTGGAATTTTTTGAGGATATAACTGGTAAAATAGATAAGGGAGAACCAGTGGATGTGGTGTATTTGGACTTTCAGAAGGCTTTCGATAAGGTCCCGCACAAGAGATTAGCGTGTAAAGTTAAGGCACATGGGATTGGGGGCAAGGTATTGACTTGGATAGAGAACTGGCTGGCAGACAGAATGCAAAGAGTTGGAATAAACGGGTCTTTTTCCGAGTGGCAGGCAGTGACTAGTGGGGTACCGCAGGGATTGGTCCTAGGACCCCAGCTATTCACAATATATATTAATGATCTAGACGAGGGAACTAGATGTAATATCTCCAAATTTGCAGACGACACAAAGCTGGGTGGGAGTGTGTGCTGTGAGGAGGATGCCGAGAAACTCCAGGATGATTTGGACATGTTGGGTGATTGGGCAGAAACATGGTAGATGCAATAGAACATGGATAAATGTGAGGTTATCCACTTTGGTGGCAAAAACAGGAAGGCAGATTATTATCTGAATGGCAATAGATTGGGAGAAGGGGAAGTGCAACGAGACCTGGGTGTCCTTGTGCACCAGTCGCTGAAGGTAAGCATGCAGGTGCAGCAGGCGGTTAAGAAGGGAAATGGTATGTTGGCCTTCGTAGCGAGAGGGTTTGAGTACAGGAACAAGCATGTCTTGCTGCAGTTGTACAGGGCCTTGGTGAGACCACACCTTGAGTATTGTGTGCAGGTTTGGTCCTTATCTGAGGAAGGATGTTCTTGCCATGGAAGGAGTTCAGCGAAGATTCACCAGGCTGATACCTGGGATGGCAGGAATGACGTATGAGGAGAGATTGGGTCAATTGGGCTTGTACTCGCTGGAGTTTCGAAGAATGAGAGGGGATCTCATTGAAACTTATAAAATTCTGACAGGACCGGACAGACTAGATGCAGGGAGGATGTTCCTGATGGTCGGGGAGTCCAGAACCAGGGGTCATAGTCTAAGGATAAGGGGTAAGCCATTTAGGACAGAAATGAGGAGGAATTTCTTCACCAAGAGAGTGGTGAACCTGTGGAATTCTCTACCACAGAAGGCAGTTGAGGCCAATTCATTAAATATATTCAAGAAGGAGTTGGATATATTTCTCAAGGCTAAAGGGATCAAGGGGTATGAGGAGAAAGCAGGGACCGGGTACTGAATTTGGATGATCAGCCATGATCGCATTGAATGGCGGAGCAGGCTCGAGGGGCCGAATGGCCTATGCCTGCTCCTATCTTCTATGTTTCTATCTCACCGCTGGGTCAAAATCCTGGAAACCCGACCTAACAAATGTGGGAGCACCTTTACCACACGGACTGCAGCGGGTCAAGAAGACGCCGTGAGGAGGGGGGGGGGAAGGGGGTGACTGAAGAATCATGGAGGCAACAGTCCCTTTGGAATGCTGAAAGGGGAGGGGAAGATGTGTTTGGTGCTGGCGAAAGATGATCTGTTGAATGTGGAGGCTGGTGGGGTGGAAGGTGAGGACAAGGGGAACCCTATCGTGGTTCCGGGAGGGAGGGGAAGGGGTGAGAGCAGAAGTGCCGGAAATGGAACGGACACGGTCGAGGGCCGTGTCAACCACAGTGGAGAGGAATCCTCGGTTGAGGAAAAAGGAAGACATGTCGGAAGCACTGGTATGGAAGGTGGCATCGTCAGAACAGATGCGACAATGGAGAAACTGGGAGAATGGAATAGAGTCCGTACAGGAAGCGGGGTGGGAGGAAGTGTAGTCCAGGTAGCTGTGGGATTCAGTGGGCTTAGTGAATGTTGGTCAATAGCCTATCCCCAGAAATGGAGACAGAGAAGTCGAGGAAGGGAAGGGAAGGGAAGAGTCGGAGATCAACCATGTGAAGGTGAGGGAAGGGTGTTCAAGGTAGCTGTGGGAGTCAGTGGGCTTATAGTATACTTTATACTTACTCCCTGTTGTCTTTTTCCACAGTTACAGCGATGGCTTTGATTTTTTCCAAAGCCTGTTCCGGAAAACAAAAATCAGAATCAGCCGCATAGTTAAAGAAAAAAACACTTGAATTTATATAGCACCTTACCACAGGACTTCTCAAAGCACTTTACAGCCAATGAAGTGCTTTTGAAGCGTAGTCACCATTGTAATGTAGGAAACGTGCACAGCAAGCTCCCACAAATAACAATGTGACAATGACCAGATAGTCTGTTTTAGTGATGTTGGTGGAGGGATAAACATTGGCCAGGACACCAGGGCTAACTCCCCCTGCTCCTCTTCGAATAGTGCCGTGGGATCTTTTATGTCCACTTGAGGCCTCAGTTTAGCGTCTCATCCGAAAGACATCACCTCCAACAGTGCAGCGCTCCCTCAGTACTGCACTGGAGTGTCAGCCTAGAATTTTGTGCTCAAGTCTCTCAAATGGGACTTGAACCCTCAACCTTCCAACTCAGGCGAGAGTGCTACCAACTGACCCACAGCCGACACACTTAAGTAAACAATATCCTGGGGACTTCCCGGTCTGTATGGCTCCGTTACACACTGGGCTGTATCCACTGAGCTGTCGCCAGAGCCAAAGTTTTTAATATACATTTTGTTTAGTGAGTAACATAGGGGAAAGTGGAGGAAATATCTGTGACGGTGAATCTAACGTAACAATCAGTGAATCGCCTCCTGTATTAACAGCATCAGTAACTCCTAGAAACCACAACAACTTGCATTTATATAGCATCTTTAATGTAGTGAAACGTTCCCAGGCACTTCACGGGTGTAATCAGACAAACACCGACAGCAAGCCAAGGAGGAGATACTGGTAGGGGTGGTGTAACGCTTGGTCAAAAGGTGGTTTTAAGGAAGCGAGCTGGAGAGGCAGAGAGGTATAGGGAGAGAATTCCAGAGCTTAGGGCCTAGATGGCTGAAGACACGTCACCAATGATGTGGCAAAGGGGGAAATGCGGAAGAGGCCAGAGTTAAAGGAGCGCAAAGTTCATGGAGGGCTGTAGATTACAGAGATGGTAAGGGGCGAGGCCACGGAGGGATGAGAATTTTAAATTTCAGGTTACTGGACCGGGAGCCAATGTAGGTCAATGAGCCCTGGGGTGATGGTTAAACTTTGGTGACAAACTTTTGAGGGCAGCCGAATTTGAGGAGGACACTCCATAATCCCTCACAGCTGACAGTGTCGAAGGCCTTTGTGAGATCAAAGAAGGCCACATACAGCGGTTGGTGCTGTTCCCTGCGGTTAAGGCGGCAAATGGCATGTTGGCCTTTGTAGCGAGAGGGTTCGAGTACAGGAACAAGGATGTCTTTGCAGTTGTACAGGGCCTTGGTGAGACCACACCTTGAGTATTGTGTGCAGTTTTGGTCGCCTTATCTGAGGGAGGATGTTCTTGCCATGGAAGGAGTTCAGCGAAGATTCACCAGGCTGATACCTGGGATGGCAGGAATGACGTATGAGGAGAGATTGGGTCGATTGGGCTTATACTCGCTGGAGTTTAGAAGAATGAGAGGGGATCTCATTGAAACTTATAAAATTCTAACAGGACTAGACACAGGAAGGATGTTCCCGATGGCGGGGGAGTCCAGAACCAGGGGTCACAGTCTAAGGATAAGGGGTAAGCCATTTAGGACAGAGATGAGGAGGAATTTCTTCACCCAGAGAGTGGTGAACCTGTGGAATTCTCTACCACAGAAGGCAGTTGAGGCCAATTCATTAAATATATTCAAGAGTTGGATATATTTCTCAAGGCTAAAGGGATCAAGGGGTATGGGGAGAAAGCAGGGACAGAATACTGAATTTGGATGATCAGCCATGATCTCATTGAATGGCGGAGCAGGCTCGAGGGGCCGAATGGCCTACTCCTGCTCCTATCTTCTATGCTTCTATGTTCTATGTTTCTATGTTTCTCTTGTAATTGACGTGCAGTGAAGATCATGTCCATTGTGCCTCTTAGTGGGCGGAATCCACATTGCAACTCTGGGAGGAGCTCTTCGGTCACTGGGAGAAGGCGATTGAGGAGGATTCTTGTGATGACTTTCCTTGTGGCAGGCTGCAGGGAAACTCCTCTGTAATTACCGCAATCGGACTTGTCACCTTTCTTGAAGGTTGTCACAATTACGGCGTCTGAGATCCCCTGGCATGCTCGCCTCCTTCCAGATAAGAGAAATGAGTTCATGAATTCGCGCCAGTAGTGCTTCTCCGCCATGCTTTAGTGCCTCGGCAGGGATTCCATCTGCTCCTGAGGCCATGTTGTTCTTCAGTTGTCGGCTGGCCTTTTGAACCTCATGCCGGGCTGGGGTTGTGCGGAGATGGTGGCGGGTAGCACGCTGCGGGATGGAGTTGAGGACACTTGCGTCGAAGACAGAGTCTCGGTTAAAGAGATCTTCGAAGTGCTCCTTCCAGTGGGCACTGACTGCCTCTCTGTCCTTGATGAGTACTTCTCAAATTCGGCTGCCCTCAAAAGTTTGTCACCACCCTCCGCCTGCTTCACGATGACATGCAAGCCGTGATCCCGACCAACAGTTCCACCACAACCCAATTCATGTACGGACCGTGGTCAAGCAAGGCTGTGTCATCGCACCAACACTCTTCTCGATCTTCCTTGCTGCAATGCTCCATCTCACCCTCAAGTAAGCTCCCCGCTGGAGTGGAGCTAATTTACAGAACAGGAAACTGTTCAACCTCCGTTGCCTCCAGTCCAGATCCAAGGTCGTCGAATTACAGTATGCAGACGACGCTTGTGTCTGCGCTCACTCGGAACGCAAACTCCAAACCACCGTCAACCGAAGTGTACGGGAGCATGGGCCTTACACTAAACATCCGTAAGACAAAGGTCCTCTGCCAAGCTGCCCCCGCCACATAGTACTGTACCCCCCGATTATCAAAATCCACGTCAAGGCCTTGGAAAACGTGGACCACTTCCCATACCTCGGGAGCCTACGGTCAACAAGGGCAGACGTCGATGATGAATTCCAACACCGTCTTCAGTGTGCCAGTGCAGCATTCGGTCGCCTGAGGAAGAGAGTGTTTGAAGACTAAGACCTCAAACACGGCACAAAGCTCATGGTCTACAGAGCAGCAGTGATACCCACCCTGCTGTATGCCTCAGAGACATGGACCATGTACAGCAGACACCTCAAAGCACTGGAGGGGTACCACCAAAACTGTCTCCACAAGATCCTGCAAATCCTCGCTCAGGCCAACATCCCCAGCATCGAAGCTTTGACCACGCTCGATCAGCTCCGATGGACGGGTCACATCGTCCGCATGCCCGATACGAGACTCCCAAAACAAGCGCTCTACTCGGAGCTCCGACACGGCAAGAAAGCCCCAGGTGGGCAGAGGAAACGCTTCAAGCCTCCTTAAAAAAGTGCAACATCCCCACTGACACCTGGGAATCCCTGGCCCAAGACCGCCCAAAATGGAGGAGAAGCATCCGGGAAGGCGCCGAATACCTCGAGCCTCTTCGCCGGGAGCAAGCGGAAGCCAAGCGCAAGCAGCGCACATCTACCCAAGCACCCCACCCATCCACCCCTTCAACCACCGCCTGCCCCACCTGAGAGACTGTAGGTCCCGCAGTGGACTCATCAGTCACCTGAGAACTCATTTTTAGTGTGATAGCAAGTCATCCTCGGTTCCGAGGGACTGCCGAAGACGACGACTTGGTGTGAGTTAGAATCTGGGCAGCAGAGTTTTGGCTGAGCTGACGTTTACATAGATACATAGAAGATAGGAGCAGGAGTAGGCCATTCGGCCCTTCGTGCCTGCTCCGCCATTTAATGAGATCATGGCTGATCCTTTAATTCAGTATCCCGTCCCCGCCTTCTCTCCGTAACCCTTAACCCCTTTTGCCCGTAGAAATATATCTAATTCCCTCTTAAATATATTTAATGAGCTGGCGTACACTGCCCTCTGTGGCAATGAGTTCCACAGGTTCACCACTCTCTGAGTGAAGAAATTCCCCCTCATCTCTGTCCTAAATGGTTTAGCCCTTATCCTTAAATTATGTCCTCTAGTTCTGTTCTCACCCGCCAAGGGAAACATTCCTTCTGCATCCAGTCTGTCTAGACCTGTCAGAATTTTATACACTTCTATGAGGTCCCCTCTCAATCTTCTAAACTCCAGTGTGTACATCCCTAAACTACATAGTCTCTCCTCATAGGTCATTCCCGCCATTCCTGGTATCAGCCTGGTGAATCGCCGCTGCACCCCCTCCATGGCAAGAACATCCTTCCTCAGATGAGGCGACCAAAACTGTACACAGTACTCGAGGTGTGGTCTCACCAGTGCCCTGTACAGCTGCAGCAAGGTATCCCTGTTCCTGTATTCTAACCCTTTTGCTATGAAGGCCAGCATACCGTTTGCCTTCTTGACCGCCTGTTGCACCTGCATGCTCGCCTTCAGTGACTGGTGTACAAGAACACCCAGGTCTCTCTGTACTTCCCCCTCTCCCAATCTATTGCCATTTAAATAATAATTTGCCCTCCCGTTCCTGCACCCAAGGTGGATAACTTCGCACTTGTCCACATTATAGTGCATCTGCCATTTATCCGCCCAATCGCCCAGTCTGTCCAAATCGCTCTGGAGCTTCCTGGTCTCTTCCTCTGAGCCCACCCCACCTCCTAGTTTAGTGTCGTCTGCAAATTTGGAAATGCTGCATCCGACTCCCTGATCCAGGTCATTAATGTAAATTGTGAACAGCTGGGGGCCCAGGACAGATCCCTGTGGTACCCCACTTGTTACTGCCTGCCATTCAGAAAATGAGCCGTTTATTCCAACTCTCTGTTTTCTATCTGACAGCCAGTTCCCTATCCACGCCAAAACTTTCCCCTTTATCCCATGAGCCTCAATTTTCCATGCTAATCTTTTATGTGGGACCTTATCGAAGGCCTTTTGGAAGTCCAGGTACACCACATCTACTGGCTCTCCCCCATCTATTCTACCAGTTACTCCCTCAAAAAATTCCAATAGATTAGTCAAGCACGATTTACCCTTTGTAAATCCATGTTGACTCTGTCCTATCCTGTCCCCATTTGCTAAGTGCTCCGCTATTTCATCCTTAATGATGGACTCCAGCATTTTGCCCACAACTGATGTAAGGCTTACAGGTCTGTAATTACCTGCTTTTTCCCTACCCCCCTTTTTGAATAGTGGGGTAACGTTAGCTACCCTCCAATCCATCGGCACTGTTCCCGAGTCTAATGAATTCTGAAAAATCATCCTTAGTGCATCCGCTATCTCTAGGGCCACCTCCTTCAGTACCCTAGGATGCATGTTATCAGGCCCTGGGGATTTGTCCACCTTCAATCCCTTTAGCTTCCTTAACACCATATCCTTAGAGATATTGATTTGCGTCAGTTCCTCCTTTGCCAATGTCCCTATTTTTCCCGATATCCCAGGGAGGTTTTTTGTGTCTTCCTTCGTAAAGACTGACCCAAAGTATGCATTTAGTTGATCTGCCATTTCCTTATTTCCCATTATATATTCCCCCGTATCTGACTGCAATGGACCAACTTTGGTTTTCACCAGTCTTTTCCTTTTGATATATTTATAAAAGCTTTTGGAGTTAGTTTTTATATTTTCCGCCAGCTTGTTTTCGTAAGCTATTTTGCCCCTCTTGATCATGCCCTTTGCCCTCCTTTGCTCTATCTTAAACTGTTCCCAATCTTCCGCTCTGGCGCTTTTTTTGGCTATTTTATACGCCCTATCTTTGGATTTTATGCTGTCTCTAATTTCCCCTGTTATCCACGGTTGAGTCACCTTTTTAGATTTCCTTTTATGCCAGATTGGTATAAACAATTTTTGCAATTTTGTCATTCTATCTTTAAATGTTTGCCATTGTTTATCTACCTCCAGTCCTCTCAGGAACGTTGTCCAATCAGACCTCTCAGTTCCCGTCTCATGGCATCATAATTCCCCTTGTTTAAATTCAGGACCTTAGTCTCTGAGTCAATTTCTTCGCTCTCCATTTCGAGTGAGAAATCGATCATGTTATGATCGCTCTGACCCAAGGGTCCCCGTACAACAAGATTACTGATTAGTCCCTTCTCATTGCACAGTACCCAGTCCAATATAGCCTGTTCCCGAGTTGGTTCCTCGACATATTGATCCAGATAACCATCCCTTAAACACTCAAGGAATTCCTCCTCCTCATTATTTTTACTGATTAGGCTAGTCCAATCTATATGTAAGTTAAAGTCACCTATGATGACAGCTGTGCTCTTATTGCACGCTTCTCTAATTTCCCTCGTGATGCCCTCCCTAACCTCTATTTTACTATTTGGAGGCCTATATACCACTCCTATTAATGTTTTTCGCCCCTCGCTATTTCTTAGCTCCACCCATATAGATTCTGTATTAACTGAGTTAATATCCTTCCTTTCAATTGCATTTATCCCCTCTTTTACTAGCAATGCTACCCCTCCTCCCTTTCTTTTTTGTCGATCCTTCCTAAATACTGAATACCCCTGTATGTTAAGCTCCCAGCCCTGCTCACCCTGCAACCATGTTTCCGTAATCCCAATTAGATCATAATTATTAACCTCTATTTCCACAGCTAATTCATCTACCTTGTTCCTGATGCTTCTCGCATTAAGGTATAAAACCCTCAGGCTTTTTTTATGCTCACATTTTTTATGAATTAGTTTAGAGGGTGGAGGATGGGAAACCGGCCTGGACAGCATTTGAATAGCTGAGCCTGGAGGTAACCAAGACATGGATGACGGTTTCAGCAGATGGGCTGACGCAGGGGCAGTGACGGGCCATGTTACGGAGGTGTAGGTAGGCGATCATGGTGACGAGGACATGAAGTTGGAAGCTCAGCTCAAGAACAAATAGGACGCAGAGTCCCCCCAGTCGCTCTCTCTCTCTCTCGCTCTTCCCCCCAGTCGCTCTCTCTCTCTCTCTTCCCCCCCAGTCTCTCTCTCTCTCTCTCTCTCTTCCCCCCCGTCTCTCTCTCTCTCTCTCTCTCTTCCCCCCCAGTCTCTCTCTCTCTCTCTCTCTCTCTCTCTTCCCCCCCGTCTCTCTCTCTCTCTCTCTTCCCCCCCAGTCTCTCTCTCTCTCTCTCTTCCCCCCCAGTCTCTCTCTCTCTCTCTCTCTCTCTCTCTTCCCCCCCAGTCTCCCTCTCTCTCTCTCTCTCTTCCTCCCCAGTCGCTCTCTCTCTCTCTTCCAACAACAACATGCAGGTACTGGCGCAGCTCGTCGCTCATGAACAGACATGGTGGTGAGGTAGAGCTGGGTGCCGTACACGCACATGTGCAACCTGACATCATGGTTTTAGGTGATTTGACCGAGGAGCAACATGTAGCTGAGACATTGGAGAGGCCAAGGATAGCTCCTGACGGGACTCCAGAGGTAACGGTGCAGTGGCGAGACCCATTGCAGGATATTCTCTATGACTGGAGAGGTGAGAGTGGAACCAGGCGAGGGCAGTCCCACCCAACTGGACAACGGAGGAGAGGTGATGGAGGAGGATGGTGTAGTCAACCGTGTCAAAGGCTCCAGAGAGGACGAGAAAGATGCGCAACGATAGTGAGCGGGTAAAGAAAGACACATGAATCATAAGCCAGTAAGTCGAGCGTCTGTCTGGGGGATTACTTTTCAGGAAACCGTATTAATGTTTCTTCATAGAGGCATCAGATAGCCGTGGGCATCCATTAAATTGCAGCCCTGCCCATTATGTTATAAAATAAATGAAGAGCCATATTACCAGCTGTGTGGCCGTACGGAAGGATCTAATGATAGTCTGGGGGTGAAGCCCCTCTTCCACGTAGGGTTTGATCTGTCTCAGAAATTCCGCAGCTAGTAGGGTAACGGAAGTGGTCCCATCGCCCACCTGGAATTACACAAAAAAAGTCAACATATTAACTTTATACACTTTTTAAACTTTATCCTTACAACTATTAAGCACTCGAGCTCATGTAAAAGGAGTGTCTGACCCACTGTCCCAGAGTGTGAAAGGACAGTGTGTGACTGATGCACTATCAACAACACCAAAGACTACGAGTTGAACTTATACGAAGTAGGCTTTTATAGACTAAGAACTGGAGCATGCCTCTGCTAGTGGATCCATCCTAAGAGCTCCTGGGGGAAGGGTGGTGAGTCACCTTTATACCCGGGCTTAGGGGTGGAGCCAGGGGCGGAGACATGCCCAGACCTGTACAGAGTTAACAGTGGTTTACCACATTCACCCCTCGTTTAAAAAAGAGTCCGGCGGGGTGAAGTGTTTCAAAGGTTCGTATACGAAAGTCTCTCCGGGGGTCTTGTCTGCCGTAATGATCTTCGTGGTGCCGGTTGCGGCGGTTCTTTGCCCGCGGCCGCTTCTCGCGTGGGACGGAGCACTGGCGTGTCGTCCTCTCGGGGTAGGGATGGCACCGGCATGTCGTCAGTTCGTGGTAGACACCCCGGTGGTGCGTCGTGGTGGTGGGTGGAGGTAGTGGATGGTGATCGATGGTGTTTCGGGTCGTACCTGAGGGTGCGAGGTCTCGAATTGAGACGGTGTCCTCCCGCCCGTCAGGATACGCCACATAGGCGTACTGTGGGTTGGCGTGGAGGAGGTGAACCTTTTCGACCAGGGGGTCCCGTCTTATGGCTCCTCACGTGTTTCCTGAGCAGGACGGGTCCCGGAGACGTCAGCCATGGCGGTAGTGATGTCCCCGAGGTGGATTTCCTGGGGAAGACGAACATCTTCTCGTGAGGGGTGGCGTTTGTGGCAGTACAGAGCAGTGATCGTATGGAGTGGAGCGCATCGGGGAGGACATCTTGCCAGTGGGAGATTGGGAGGCCCTTGGATTTTAGTGCGAGCATGGCGGTCTTCCACACCGTTGCGTTCTCCCTCTCTACCTGTCCGTTACCCCGGGGGTTGTAGCTGGTAGTCCTGCTCGTGGCTATGCCCTTCTCGAGCAGGTACTGGCGCAGCTCGTCGCTCATGAACGACGAGCCCCTGTCACTGTGGATGTAATTGGGGAAGCCAAATATGGCAAACAGGTCGTTGAGGCACCTGATGACTGTGGCGCTGGTCATGTCCGGGCAGGGGATGGCGAAGGGGAAACGGGAGTACTCGTCAATAATATTGAGGAAGTACGTGTTGCGGTCAGAGGAGGGAAGGGGCCCCTTGAAATCGACGCCGAGACGTTCGAAGGGGCGGCTGGCTTTAATCAGGTGTGCCCTGTCTGGCCTATAAAAATGCGGTTTGCATTCGGCACAGACCTGGCAGTTCCTGGTCATGGTCCTGACCTCCTCGATGGAGTAAGGCAGGTTGCGAGCTTTAATAAAATGGAAGAACCTGGTGACCCCCGGGTGGCAGAGATCATTGTGGAGGGTCCGTAGCCTATCGACTTGTGCGTTGGCACATGTCCCACGGGATAGGGCGTCTGGGGGCTCATTAAGTTTCCCGGGCCGGTATAAGATATCGTAGTTGTAGGTGGATAACTCGATCCTCCACCGCAATATCTTATCATTTTTGATTTTCCCCCTTTGTCTGTTGTTAAACATAAATGCTACTGACCGTTGGTCAGTGAGCAGGGTGAAACGTTTACCGGCCAGGTAATGCCTCCAGTGCCGTACAGCCTCCACTATCGCCTGGGCCTCCTTCTCGACTGAGGAGTGTCGAATTTCGGGGCCCTGGAGGGTCCGTGAAAAGGCCATGGGTCTCCCCGCCTAGTTAAGGGTTGCGGCTAGGGCGAAGTCGGGTGCATTGCTCTCCACTTGGAAAGGGATGGACACATCCACCGCGTGCATTGTGGCCTTCGCAATGTCCTCTTTTATGAGGGTGAAGGCCGCACGGGCCTCTGCCGTCAGGGGGAAGGAGGTTGACTTGATGAGGGGCCGGGCTTTGTCCGCATAGTTGGGCACCCACTGGGCGTAGTAAGAGAAGAACCCTAGGCATCTCTTCAGGGCTTTTAGGCAGTGGGGGAGGGGTAGTTCCAGGAGGGGGCGCATTCGGTCGGGGTCGGGGCCGATGACTCCGTTTTCCACCACGCAGCCAAGAATAGCGAGGCGCGTAACATACATTTTTCTCTGTTGTATGTCAGATTCAGCTGTTGGGCCGTACGGAGGAATTTTTCTAAGTTGGCGTCGTGGTCATGCCGGTCATGGCCACGCCGGTCATGGCCACAGATGGGGACGTTGTCTAGATAGGGGAAGGTGGCCTGCAGCGCGTTCTGGTCAACCATCCGGTCCATCTCCCTTTGGAAGACCGAGACCCCGTTGGTGACGCCGAAGGGGACTCGGAGGAAGTGGTAGAGGCGACCGTCAGCCTCGAAGGCCGTGTACTGGCGGTCCTCAGGCCTGATGGGGAGCTGGTGGTATGCCGACTTCAGATCAATCGTCGAGAATACCCGGTATTGTGCAGAAGTAGCATTTCTGGCCTCTGGTCATTGCTGCTGGCGGCTTGTGGCCTTACCGGGTCCCAAGATGGCTGCTCCCGTGACATCCACGTGGCCATCCGGTCAGGTGGGTAGGCGTCCATGTTCTGGAGGGCCACGTCTAACGAGTTAGCGAGGGCCACCGCCTTCAGGTCGAGCCCCCTCTGTTCCAGCAGCCTCTGCCGTGTATAGTTGGACCTGATGCCGGCTACGTAGGCGTCTCGGATCAGGTCTTCCGTGCATTCCTTGGCCGTCACCGCTTTGCAATTACATGCCCGGACGAGGAATCTCAGTGCCAGTAAATATTCGGCGCCCGATTCCCCGGGGCGCTGTTTTCGGGTAGCCAGGTGTCTGGCGTAGACCTCGTTAACAGGCCTCACGTATTGTTCCTTTAGCGTCGCGATGGTGGCCGCGTAAGTTGTGGCGTCTCGGATGATCGAGTAGGCTCGGTGGCTCACCCGTGAGTTCAAGACAAGCCGTTTCGCGTCATCTGTAGTGACGGTAGTGCTGGAGGCCTCCAGGAAGGCTTCGAAACAGCTCAGCCAGTGTTCAAAGTTATTGGCTGCATCTGCTGCTTGAGGATCCAGGTCTAAACGTTCCGGCTTCAAGATTTGCTCCATGTCGAAAATTTAGTCAATAAAATTGATGCACTATCAACAACACCGAAGACTACGAGTTGAACTTATACGAAGTAGGCTTTTATTGACTAAGAACTGGAGCATGCCTCTGCTAGTGGATCCATCCTAAGAGCTCCCGGGGGAAGGGTGGTGAGTCACCTTTATACCCGGGCTTAGGGGTGGAGCCAGGGGCGGAGACATGCCCGGACCTGTACAGAGTTAAAAGTGGTTTACCACACAGACATGTACAGAGTTAGCAGTGGTTTACCACAGTGACCCACTGTCCCAGAGTGTGAAAGGGCAGTGTGTGACCCACTGTCCCAGAGCGTGAAAGGACAGTGTGTGACCCACCGTCCCAGAGTGTGAAAGGACTGTGTGACCCACTGTCCCAGAGGGTGAAATGACTGTGTGTGATCCACTGTCCCAGAGTGTGACCCACTGTCCCAGAGTGTGAAAGGACAGTGTGTGACCCACTGCCCCAGAGTGTGAAAGGACAGTGTGTGGCCCACTGTCCCAGAGTGTGAAAGGACAGTGTGTGACCCACTGTCCCAGAGTGTGAAAGGACAGTGTGTGACCCACTGTCCCAGAGTGTGAAAGGACAGTGTGCGACCCACTGTCCCAGCGTGTGAAAGGACAGTGTGTGACCCACTGTCCCAGAGTGTGAAAGGATAGTGTGTGACCCACTGTCCCAGAGTGTGAAAGGACAGTGTCTGACCCACTGTCCCAGAGTTTGAATGGACAGTGTGTGACCCACTGTCCCAGAGTGTGAAAGGACAGTGTGTGACCCACTGTCCCAGAGTGTGAAAGGACAGTGTGTGACCCACTGTCCCAGAGTGTGAAAGGAGTGTGTGACCCACTGTCCCAGAGTGTGAAAGGACAGTGTGTGACCCACTGTCCCCGAGTGTGAAAGGACAGTATGTGACCCACTGTCCCTGAGTGTGAAAGGACAGTGTGTGACCCACTGTCCCAGACTGTGAAAGGACAGTGTGTGACAGGACAGTGTGTGACCCACTGTCCCAGAGTGTTAGGCAATGGCAAACATTTAAAGATCGCATGGATGAACTACAGAATTTGTTCATTCCTATTTGGCATAAAAATAAAACAAAAAAGATGACTCAACCGTGGCTAACAAGGGAAATTAGGGATAGCATAAGATCCAAGGAGAGGACATATAAATTGGCCAGAAAAAGCAGCAAACCTGAGGATTGGGAGCAGTTTAGGATTCAGCAAAAGAGGACAAAGGGATTAATTAAGAGGGGGAAAATAGAATATGAGAGTAAGCTTACAAGGAACATAAAAACTGACTGTAAAAGCTTCTATAGATATGTGAAGAGTAAAAGATTGCTGAAGTCAAGAGTAGGTCCCTTGCAGTCAGAATCAGGGGAATTTATAATGGGAAACAAGGAAATGGCAGACCAACTAAATCCATACTTTGGTTCTGTCTTCACAAAGGAGGACACAAATAACCTCCCAGAGATGTCGGGGAACATAGGGTCTGATGATAGGGAGGAACTGAAAGAAATCAGTATTTGTAGGGAAATGGTGTTTGGGAAATTGATGCGATTGAATGCCGATAAATCCCCAGGGCCTGATAATCTACATCCCAGGGTACTTAAGGAAGTGGCCCTAGAAATAGTAGATGCATTGCTGATCATCTTCCAACATTCGATGGAATCTGGAACAATACCCATGGATTGGAGGGTAGCTAATGTAACCCCACTATTTAAAAAAGGTGGTAGAGAGAAAACGGGGAATTATAGACCGGTAAGCCTGACATCGGTAGTGGGGAAAATGCTAGAGTCCATTATTAAAAGATGCAATAGCAGAGCACTTGGAAAACAGTGACAGGATCGGACAGTCAACATGGATTTACAAAAGGTAAATCATGCTCAACTAATCTACTGGAATTTTTTGAGGATGTAACTGGTAGAATAGATAAGGGAGAACCAGTGGATGTGGTGTATTTGGACTTTCAGAAGGCTTTCGATAAGGTCTCGCTAAGAGATTAGCGTGTAAAGTTAAAGCACATGGGATTGGGGGCAAGGTATTGACTTGAATAGAGAACTGGTTGGCAGACAGGAAGCAAGGAGTTGGAATAAACGGGTCTTTTTCCGAGTGGCAGGCAGTGACTAGTGGGGTACCGCAGGGATCGGTGCTAGGACCCCAACTATTCACAATATATATTAATGATCTAGACGAGGGAACTAGATGTAATGTCTCCAAGTTTGCAGACGACACAAAGCCGGGTGGGCGTGTGTGCTGTGAGGAGGATGCAGAGAAACTCCAGTATGATTTGGACAGGTTGGGTGATGCAATATAACGTGGATAAATGCGAGGTTATCCACATTGGTAGCAAAAACAGGAAGACAGATTATTATCTGAACGGCAATAGATTGGGAGAAAGGGAAGTGCAACGAGACCTGGGTTTCCTTGTGCACCAGTCGCTGAAGGTAAGCATGCAGGTGCAGCAGGCGGTTAAGAAGGCAAAAGGTATGTTGGCCTTCATAGCGAGAGGGTTCGAGTATAGGAGCAAGGATGTCTTGCTGCAGTTGTACAGGGCATTGGTGAGACCACACCTTGGGTATCGTGTGCAGTTTTGGTTGCCTTATCTGAGGAAGGATGTTCTTGCCATGGAGGGAGTGCAGCGAAGATTCACCAAACTGATACCTGGGATGGCAGGAATGACGTAGGGAGAGAGATTGGGTTGATTAGGCTTATATTTGCTAGAGTTTAGAAGAATGAGAGGGGATCTCATTGAAACTTATAAAATTCTAACAGGACTAGACAGACTAGATGCAGGAAGGATGTTCCCGATGGCGGGGGAGTCCAGAACCAGGGGGTCACAGTCTAAGGATAAGGGGTAAGCCATTTCAAACTGAGATGAGGAGGAATTTCTTCACCCAGAGAGTGGTGAACTTGTGGAATTCTCTACCACAGAAGGCAGTTGAGGCCAATTCATTAAATATATTCAAGAAGGAGTTAGATATATTTCTTAAGGTTAAAGGGATCAAGGGATATGGGGACAAAGCAAGGACAGGGTACTGAATTTGGATGATCAGCCATGATCGCATTAAATGGAGGAACAGGCTCGAGGGGCCGAATGGCCTACTCCTGCTCCTATCTTCTATGTTTCTATGTGTGACCCACTGTCCCAGAGTGTGAAAGGACAGCGTCTGACCCACTGTCCCAGAGTGTGAAAGGACAGTGTGTGACCCACTGTCCCAGAGTGTGAAAGGACAGTGTGTGATGCACTGTCCCAGAGTGTGAAAGGGCAGTGTGTGACCCACTGTCCCAGAGTGTGAAAGGACAGTGTGTGACCCACTGTCCCAGAGTGTGAAAGGACAGTGTGTGACCTGCTGTATCACTTGGAAAAGAGGAAATAAAAGTGCATTCATTCACTTTACCTCAGCATCTTGTGATTTTGCGATGTCCACAAGGGTTTTTGCAGCTGGGTGAACGACATCGAGAAGGTTCAAGATGGTGGCCCCATCGTTGGAAACGGTAGCTTTCCCTAAAAAAAATCACAACACATGGTTAAACGTGGGAGTATGTAATGCATCAGAGACCCTTCCAACTGTCTAGTACGCAGCACCCAGTCACACAGAGCAGAAGGTGCCATGCTCAATCCTCGCTCTATGTTGGATTAGCTGGGCAGTATTGGAAGCACAACTGACATCAGCAGCCTGCACTGTACCGAGGGCAGGGGGGGGAGGTGGGGGTTATCTGAATCAGTTCCCACTCCTAATTGTATTGGGTGCTCCCTGCTGCAAAGTCTATGTGCGGATGTCACTTGGGAACGGCACTGTGTCCAGCAGTGATGACTCTCATGGTCAAACAGCTTGCAACATCACCATCCACGAAAAATGGCTACAGTAGCAAGGGGTGCCGGCAAATGGTAGGATTATATAGGGGGGGACTAATGAGCATTTAAATTTTCAAAATTAAAATTAGCACAGCGTCTGGGGCAACGGTTATTTAAAACCACAGTAACCAATGTTCCCCCCAATTGTTTTTTCCGCGCACGATCCCTTTAAATTTGCACAGCGACTGCCAACGTTCCCTTTAAGCTGCGCGGTCGCGCAGCACTCTGCAGGTCCTGCGCAGCCGGCTTTTAAATAGAAAAACCGCGCATGTGCAAAATTTTGAATGGCCTGCACAGACCGTTAAAGGAGCCGTGTGGACCAAAACAAAATTCGAGGGAAGACTGACGGCCGCACACATTCAGTATCGTCCATCAGCAACAGCTTGCGAGCGACCTGCGCGAGACCTCCCGATTGGGGCAACATTGGCAGTAACCACACCACACACTTTATAATGTGCCGCAGTCTATTCAACAGCCTGAAACATAGAAACCTAGAAGATAGGAGCAGGAGTAGACGATTCGGCCCCTCGAGCCTGCTCCGCCATTCAATGCGATCATGGCTGATCATCCAGATTCAGTACCCTGTCCCTGCTTTCTCCCCATATCCCTTGATCCCTTTAGCCTTAAGAAATATATCTAACTCCTTCTTGAACATATTTAATGAATTGGCCTCAACTGCCTTCTGTGGTAGAGAATTCCACAGGTTCACCACTCTCTGGGTGAAGAAATTCCTCATCTCATCTTAGACCTAAATGGCTTACCCCTTATCCTTAGGCTGTGACCCCTGGTTCTGGACTCCCCCGCCATCAGGAACATCCTTCCTGCATCTAGTCTGTCTAGTCATGTTAGAATTTTATAAGTTTCAATGAGATCCCCTCTCATTCTTCTGAACTCCAGCGAGCATAAGCCCAATCGACCCAATCTCTCCTCATACGTCATTCCTGCCATCCCAGGTACCAGCCTGGTGAATCTTCGTTGCACTCCCTCCATGGCAAGAACATCCTTCCTCAGATAAGGCAACCAAAACTGCACACAATATTCAAAATGTGGTCTCACCAATGCCCTGTACAACTGCAGCAAGGCATCCTTGTTCCTGTACTCAAACCCTCTCGCTACGAAGGCCAACATACCATTTGCCTTCTTAATCGCTTGCTGCACCTGCATGCTTACCTTCAGCAACTGGTGCATAAGGACACCCAGGTCTCGCTGCACTTCCCCTTCTCCCAAACTATTGCCATTCAGATAATAATCTGCCTTCCTGTTTTTGACACCAAAGTGGATAACCTCACATTTATCCACGTTATATTGCATCTGCCATGCTTCTGCCCAATCACCCAACCTGTCCAAATCATACTGGAGTTTCTCGGCATCCTCCTCACAGCACACTTGTCCACCCAGCTTTGTGTTGTCTGCAAATTTGGAAATATTATATCTAGTTCCCTCATCTAGATCATTAATATATATTGTGAATAGCTGGGGTCCTAGCACCGATCCCTGCGGTAGTCCACTAGTCACTGCCTGCCACGCGGAAAAAGACCCGTTTATTCCAATTGTTTGCTTTCTGTCTGCCAACCAGTTCTCTATCCAAGTCAATACCTTGCCCCCAATCCCATGTGCCTTAACTTTACATGCTAATCTCTTATGCGGGACCTTATCGAAAGCCTTCTGAAAGTCCAAATACACCACATCCACTGGTTCTCCCTTATCTATTTTACCAGTTACATCCTCAAAAAATTCCAGTAGATTAGTCAAGCACGATTTACCTTTTGTAAATCCATGTTGACTTTGTCCGATCCTGTCACTGTTTTCCAAGTGCTCTGCTATTACATCTTTTATATAATGGACTCTAGCATTTTCCCCACTACCGATGTCAGGCTTACCGGTCTATAATTCCCCGTTTTCTCTCTACCACCTTTTTTGAATAGTGGGGTAACATTAGCTACTATGGGTACTGTTCCAGAGTCTATCGAATGTTGGAAGATGACCAGCAATGCATCTACTATTTCTAGGGCCACTTCCTTAAGTACCCTAGGATGTAGATTATCAGGCCCTGGGGATTTATCAGCCTTCAATCGCATCAATTTCCCAAACACCATTTCCCTACAAATATTGATTTCTTTCAGTTCCTCCTTTTCATCAGACCCTATGTTCCCCGACATCTCTGGGAGGTTATTTGTGTCCTCCTTTGTGAAGACAGAACCAAAATATACATTTAATTGGTCGGCGATTTCTTTGTTCCCCATTATAAATTCCCCTGATTCTGACTGCAAGGGACCTATGCTTGGCTTCACCAATCTTTTTCTCTTCACATATCTATAAAAGCTTTTACGGTCAGTTTTTATGTTCCCCGCATGCTTACTCTCATACTCTATTTTCCCCTTCTTAATTAACCCCTTTGTCTTCCTTTGTTGAATCCTAAACTGCTCCCAATCCTCAGGTTTACTGCTTTGTCTGGCCAATTTATATGTCCTCTCCTTGGATCTTATGCTATCCCTAATTTCCCTCGTTAGCCACGGTTGAGTCACCTTTATTGTTTTATTTTTATGCCAAACTGGGATGAACAAATTCTGTAGTTCATCCATGCGGTCTTTGAATGTTTGCCGTTGCCTATCCACCGTCAACCCTTTGAGTGACATTCCCCAATCAATCCTATCCAACTCTCGCCTCATACCATCGTAGTTTCCTTTATTTAAATTCAGGACCCTAGTCTCGGAGTCAACTACTTCACTCTCCATCTTAATGAAGAATTCTATCATATTATGATCGCTCTGACCCAAGGGGCCTCGTACAACATAATCCTTTCTCATTACATAATACCCAGTCTAAGATGGCCTGATCTCTAGTTGGTTCCTCGACATATTGGTCCAGGAAACCATCCCGTATACACTCCAGGAATTCCTCCTCCACAGTATTGTTACTAATTTGGTTAGCCCAATCTATATGCAGATTAATGTCACCTATGATAACTGCTGTGCCCTTATTGCACGCTTCTCTAATTTCCCTTTTAATGCCATCCCCAACCTCAGCATTACTGTTTGGGGGTCTATATACCACTCCCACTAACGTTTTCTGCCCCTTGGTATTTCTCAGTTCTACCCATACAGATTCCACATCATCAGAGCTAATATCCTTCCTTACAATTGTGTTAATCCCCTCTTTAACCAGCAATGCTACCCCACCTCCTTTTCCTTTTTGCCTATCTTTCCTGAATATTGAATACCTCTGGATGTCGAGTTCCCAGCCTTGGCCACCCTGGAGCCATGTTTCCGTAATCCCAATCATACCCACATATATCACAATGAAATATAAATAAAAAAGCAATCTGGGGCAGCTACTCAGCACCTTTTGAAAATATTTACCCTTCTGATGTTACACCCCTTTGTAGTGGAGAAGATAGAAATATCAGGACAAAGTGTCCAGTGCCCCTACCTCTGTCATCCACAATGAGTTTGTCCATCCCACGTGGCCCCAGCGTGGTACGAACGGCCTCAGCGATAACTTGGCAGGCATTAATGTTACTGACCAACTGTGGAGTCCCTTGGGAAGTGTCTGTCCCCTCCTTGAGGAGAATAACTGGTGTGGACTAGGAAAGAAAAGCAAATTTAGATTGAATCCATTAATAATTGGATGCCATGGTTTTAATGAGTCACCTTTTGAAGACTAAAGTCCAGAGTACAAAATGCCACCAAAGTTGAAAAGATTAGAAGACAGTGTGTCAGCCGTGGCTCAGTGGGTAGCATGTTCTCCTCCGAGTCAGAAGGTTGTGGGTTCAAGTCCCATTGCAGAGACTTGAGCACAAAAATCCAGGCTGACGCTCCAGTGCAGTGCTGAGGAAGAGCTGCACTGTCAGAGGTGATGTCTTTCAGGTGAGACCTTAAAACCGAGGCCTCATCTGCCTACCTAGTCCCACGGCACTATATCGAAGAGGAGCAGGGGAGTTCTCCCCGGTGTCCTGGGGCCAATATTTATTCCTCAATCAACATCACTAAAACCAGATTATCTGGTCATTATCACATTGCTGTGTGTGGGAGCTTGCTGTGCGCAAATGGGCTGCCACGTTTCCTAAATTACAACACTTCTGTGGTCATGAAAGGCAATATATAAATTAAAATCCTTCTTTCTTTAACAGCGTAAACCAAGAAATTGGTAATGGAATCATAGAATGTTATAGTAAAGGAGGTCATTTGGCCCATTGTGCCTCTGCTGACTTTCTGAAAGAGCTATCCACTTTCGCCCATCCTGCTGCCCAATTCTTTTAAACTTTTCTTAAAATATTTATCCACTCCTGTTATAAAAACCATTATGGATTCCGCTTCCACCAGTGTTTCGTTCTGTCCTGACAACCCACTGTGTAAAATCTGTTCCCTAGTTACCGACTCACAGGGGAGTGAAATTAATTTTGCTCTATTTCATAGAATGATACAGCACAGAGGGAGGCCATTTGGCCTGTCATGCTTGTGCCAGCTCTTTGAAAGAGCTATCCCAATTCGTCCCACGCCCCCCTGCTCTTTCCCCATAGCCCTGCAAATGTCTTCCCTTCAAGTATTGACCCAATTCCCAATTTTGGAAGTTCCTATTGAATCTTCTTCCACCACCCTGTCAGGCAGCGCATTCCAGATCACAATAACTCGCTGCGTAAAATAATGTTCCCTCGTCTCCCCTCTGGTTCTTTTGCCAATCACCTTTAATCTGTGTCCTCTGGTTACCGACCCTCCTGCCACTGGAAACAGTTTCTCCTTATTTACTCTATCAAAACCATTCATGATTCTGAACACCTCTATCAAATCTCCTCAGAACCTTCTCTGCTCCAAGGAGAACAACCCCAGCTTCTCCAGTATCTGCACATAACTGAAGTCCCTGATACCACTCTAGTAAATCTCCTCTGCACCCTCAAGGCCTTGACATCCTTCCTAAAGTGCGGTGCGCAGAATTGAACACAATTCGCTAGCTGATGCCAACCAGTGTTTTATAAAGGTTTAGCATAACTTCCTTGCTTTTGTATTCTATTAAGAAAGCCAAGGATCCCATATGCTTTCTCCCTTCTCAACTTGTCCTGCCACCTTCAAAGGTTTGTGTGTACACCCCCTAGGTCTTTCTGTTCCTGCATCCACTTTAAAATTGAACCAGTTAGTTCATATTGCCTCGCCTCATTCTTGCTATCAAAATGTATTACTTCATACTCTGTTAAATTTCATCTGCCATGTCTGTTACTATCCTCCCCATTGTTTACAACATTTTTGAGTTTTGTATCATCTGCAAACTTTGAAATCATACCTGTATAATTCTTTAAAAAAAATCTACAAGATCAATTTCTACATTCAGAATCGAAGTCTGCACTCTCACTCCAGGGTTCCTCATCACTAACTGCTTCATTCAGGTCCTTCGGTAAAAAGGTGTGTCTGTTGCAAAGCTGATTGAAGTGACAGATCAGCGCAGGCCGACCCATCCACCCTCACAGCCTGGTCCTTTAACGGTTCAGCTCTCTCAGGGGTACAACTGAAGGGCTACCTACAGCCCACATCATTCTTCCCTCCATCACCACCAAAAACAGATTAGCCAGTCCTTCACCCCATTCCCGTTTGTGGGATCTTGCTGTGTGCAAAAGGGGTGCCTGCACTAGGACAAGTATAAGCTGATCAGGGATTTGTGATGGGTGGGTCAGTATGATTAATCTAGCTGAAGTCACCCCAAAGGGAACAGTATGAAGACACGTACGACGACGACCAACATGGTGGATAAGGGAGTGTCTATGGATGTTGTCTATATGGACTTTCAGAAGGCATTTTATAAGATTCCACACGAGAGATTAGCAAAAATAAGTTTGCATGGAATTGGAGGTTACATGGCTTGGTAATTGTTGGGATAGGAGCCACAGAAAGGATCAAGGAAATGTTCTCTGATTGGTGGGATGTGGCAAGTGGTCTTCCCCAGGGATCTACTGGAGCCTCAGTTGTTCATCATAGGTATCAATGACTTGGATGGAGGCACAGAGTTACATATCTCAGTTAGGAGGCACAGTAAGTTGCATGGATGGAAACAGGCAGCTGCGAAGGGACATAGACAGAGTAAGAAGATAGCAGATGGAGTTCAATGTGGAGTAGTGTGAGGGCACATCCATTTTGGATCAAGACAGACAAATCGGGAGTATTTTCTTGACGGTGCGTAACTAGGAACTGTGGAAGAGCAAAGGGATTTGGGTGTCCATGTCCACAAATCACTAAAGGCGAGTGCACAGGTACGAATGTTAACTTTTAACTTAAGGAGGCTGGAATACAAAAGTGAGGAAGTAAGTCATGCCTTCCACTGCGCAGAGCCTAGCTGGAATACTACCTTCAGTTCTGGGCACCATACCCTAGGAAGGAGATATTGGCCTCTGAGGAGGTACCGTGCTGATTCGCCAGAATGATCCCAGGGCTTAGAGGGACAAATCATGAGGACAGCTTGTATAAACATGGTTGTATTCTCTTCAGTTTAGCAGGATGAAGGGGGATCTAATTGAGGTGTTTAAAATGATAAATGGGTTCGGTAGGGTAGAGAGAAACTATTTCCTCTGGTGAGAATACCAGCACAAGGGAGCATAATCGTAAAATGAGAGCCAGGCCGCTCAGGAGAGAAATCAGGAAGCACTCTGTCCACGCAAAGGGTAGTGGAAATCTGGAACTGTCTCCGCCAAAAGGCTGAGGGTGCTGGGTCAATTGAAAATGTCAAGACTAAGATATAGATATTTGTTAGGTAAGGATATCAATGAATAGAGATCAAAGGTGGGTAAATGAAATTGTGATACAGATCACCATGATTTAATTGAATGACAGAACAGGTTTGAGGGGCTATTACAGAAACGTGGCTCAAGGGCGGCCAAGACTGGGAACTCAACATCTAGGGGTATTCGATATTCAGGAAAGATAGGCAAAAAGGAAAGGGAGCTGGGGTAGCATTACTGGTTAAAGGGGGGATTAATACAATTGTAATGAAGGATATTAGCTCTGATGATGTGGAATCTGTATGGGTAGAATTGAGAAATACTAAGGGGAAAAAAACATTAGTGGGAGTGGTATAGAGACCTCCAAACAGTAAGGCGGAGGTTGGAGATGGCATTAAAAGGGAAATTAAAGAAGCGTGCAATAAGGGCACAGCAGTCATCATGGGTGACTTTAACCTACATATAGATTGGGCTAACCAAATTAGTAACAATACTGTGGAGGAGGAATTCCTGGAGTGTTTACGGGATGGTTTCCTGGACCAATATGTCGAGGAACCAACCAGAGATCAGGCCATCTTAGACTGGGTATTATGCAACGAGAAAGGATTAATTAGCAATCTTGTTGTACGAGGCCCCTTGGGTCGGAGCGATCATAATATGATCGAATTCTTCATTAAGATGGAGAATGAAGTAGTTGACTCAGAGACAGGGGTCCTCAATTTAAATAAAGGAAACTACGATGGTCTGAGGAGCGAGTTGGGCAGGATTGAGTGGGGAATGGGCTCAAAGGGTTGACGGTGGATAGGCAATGGCAAACATTCAAAGACCGAATGGATGAGCTACAGAATTTGTTCATCCCAGTTTGGCATAAAAATAAAACAAAAAAGGTGACTCAACCGTGGCTAACAAGGGAAATTAGGGATAGCATAAGATCCAAGGAGAGGACATATAAATTGGCCAGAAAAAGCAATAATCCTAAGGATTGGGAGCAGTTTAGGAGTCAACAAAGGAGGACAAAGGGATTAATTAAGAAAGGGAAAATAGAATATGAGAGTAAGCTTGCAGGGAACATAAAAACTGACTGTAAAAGCTTTTATAGATATGTGAAGAGAAAAAGATTAGTGAAGTCAAGCGTAGGTCCCTTGCAGTCAGAACCGGGGGAATTTATAATGGGAAACAAGGAAATGGCAGACCAACTAAATGCATACTTTGGTTCTGTCTTCACAAAGGAGGACACAAATAACCTCCCAGAGATGCCGGGGAACATAGGGTCTGATGAAAGCGAGGAACTGAAAGAAATCAGTATTTGTAGGAAAATGGTGTTAGGAAAATTGATGGGACTGAAGGCCGATAAATCCCCAGGGCCTGATGGTCTACATCCCAGGGTACTTAAGGAAGTGGCCCTAGAGATAGTAGATGCACTACTGATCATCTTCCAGAACTCGATAGACTCTGGAACGGTACCCATGGATTGGAGGGTAGCTAATGTTACCCCACTATTCAAAAAAGGTGGTAGAGAAAAGGTGGGGAATTATAGACCGGTAAGCCTGACATCGGTAGTGGGGAAAATGCTAGAGTCTATTATAAAAGATGTAATAGCCGAGCACTTGGAAAGCAGTGACAGGATCGGACAAAGTCAACATAGATTTACAAAAGGTAAATCATGCTCGACTAATCTACTGGAATTTTTTGAGGATGTAACTGGTAAAATAGATAAGGGAGAACCAGTGGATGTGGTGTATTTGGACTTTCAGAAGGCTGTCGATAAGGTCCCACACAAGAGATTAGCGTGCAAAATTAAGGCACATGGGATTGGGGGCAAGGTATTGACTTGGATAGAGAACTGGTTGGCGGACAGAAAGCAAAGAGTTGGAATAAACGGGTCTTTTTCCGAGTGGCAGGCAGTGACTAGTGGAGTACTGCAAGGATTGGTCCTAGGACCCCAGCTGTTCACAATATATATTAATGATCTGGATGAGGGAATTGGATGTAATATCTCCAAATTTGCAGATGACACAAAGCTGGGCGGGAGGGTAAGCTGCGAGGAGGATGTCGGGAAAATCCAGTACGATTTGGACAGGTTGGGTGATTGGGCAGAAACATGGCAAATGCACTATAATGTGGATAAATGTGAGGTTATCCACTTTGGTGGCAAAAACAGGAAGGCAGATTATTTGAATGGCAATAGATTGGGAGAAGGGGAAGTGCAAAGAGACCTGGGTGTCCTTGTGCACCAGTCGCTGAAGGTAAGCATGCAGGTGCAGCAGGCGGTTAAGAAGGCAAATGGTATGTTGGCCTTCGTAGCAAGAGGGTTCGAGTACAGGAACAAGGATGTCTTGCTACAGTTGTACAGGGCCTTGGTGAGACCGCATCTTGAGTATTGTGTGCAGTTTTGGTCACCATACCTGAGGAAGGACGTTCTTGCCATGGAGGGAGTGCAGCGAAGATTCACCAGGCTGATACCTGGGATGGCAGGAATGACGTATGAGGAGAGATTGTGTCGATTGGGCTTATACTCACTGGAGTTTAGAAGATTGAGAGGGGATCTCATCGAGACCTATAAAATTCTGTCAGGTCTGGACAGACTAGATGCAGGAAGGATGTTTCTGATGGCTGGGGAGTCCAGAACCAGGGGTCATAGTCTAAGGATAAGGGGTAAGCCATTTAGGACTGAAATGAGGAGGATTTCTTCACCCAGAGAGTGGTGAACCTGTGCAATTCTCTGCCACAGAGGGCGGTGGAGGCCAGTTCATTAAATATATTCAAGAAAGAGTTGGATATGTTTCTTGAGGCTGAAGGGATCAAGGGGTATGGGGAAAAGGCAGGGACAGGATACTGAGTTTGGATGATCAGCCATGATCACATTGAATGGCGGAGCAGGCTCGAAGGGCCGAATGGCCTACTCCTGCTCCTATCTTCTATGTTTCTATGAATGGCCTCCTCCTGTTCCTATGTTCCATTGAGGAATCGACAGAAATGAGCCAAGTGCCTCAGCCTACGCTTTCTACCACCTTTATGGTTGGTTTGTTTGATTGGGCCACAAAAATACATACAAAATCACAGTAATGAACATATAGAAGAATCATACAGCACAGAATGAAAGAACTATCCAATTAGTCCCACCCCCACTCTTTCCCCACAGCCCTGTGAATTTTTCCCTTTCAACTATTTATCCAATTCTCTTAGAAAATGATTGAATCTGCTTCCACCGCCCTTTCAGACAGTGCATTCCAGATCGTAACAAATCACTATACAAAAAAAACGTTCCGCTCCCCTCTGGCTTCATTTGTCAATTATCTTAAATCTGTGTCCCCTGGTCACCTAGCCAGTGGGAACAGTTTTCCTTATCTACTCTATCAAAAGTCACCCTCTATCCCCTCCAAGTCACACACCATCCTGACTTGGAAATATATTCACTGTTCCTTCATCGTCGCTGGGTCAAAACCCTGGAACTCCCTCCCTAACAGCGCTGTGGGAGCACCTTCACCACACGGACTGCAGCGGTTCAAGAAGGCGACTCACCACCACCTTCTCGAGGGCAACTAGGGATGGGCAATAAATGCTGGCCTTGCCAGCGGACGCCCACATCCCATGAACGAATAAAAAACACTTCATAAATCTCCTCTGAACCGTCTTTGCTCCAAGAAGAACAATCCCAGCTTCTCTGATCTCTCCACATTACTGAATTCCCTCATCTCTGGTACCAGTCTGGATATCCTTTTGAAAGTTAACCACACCATAACAAAGGAAGAACTTTATATAGTAGCATATCTGATCTCTCAGAAATATCCCAAAGCACTGAACGTAAATCAAATTCTTTTTGAATTGGAGTCAATGATGTCATAAAAGCAAATGCTGCAAAACAGAATGTTCATTTCTACAGCACCTTTCACAACCTCAGGACATGGAGCACTTTACAGCCAATGAAGTCCTTCTGAATTGGAGTTACTTCTGTAAGACAGACAACTAATACAGAGGGAGATCCCACAAACAGCAAGGAGATAACCAGTGAACTTATTTTAGTGATGGTGGTTGAGGGATAAATATTGGCCAGAACACTGGGGTGAACTCCCCTGCTCTTCTACATAATAGTGTCGCGGGATCTTTTACATCCACCTGAGACCTCAGACGGGGGCCTCGGTTTAACGTCTCATCCAAAAGACGGCACCTCCGACAGTGCAGGGCTCCCTCAGTACTGCACTGGGAGTGTCAGCCTGAATTATGGGCTCAAATGTTCTATTCGTCTCAACCTGTCTCAGTGTGTTGCCAATGAGCCAAACTAAACCTAAATGGGTTAAGATAGATTTTTCTGGCTTGTTCTAGAAAGCCAAGGGCTAATCTAAAGTTGGATTTCTCAACCTCAGGACGTCCCAAAGCGCTTTACAGCCAATGAAGTACTCTTTGAAGTGTAGTTACTGTTGTAATGTAGGAAACGTGCCAGGCAATTTGTGCACAGCAAGCTCCCACAAACAGCAATGTGGTAATGACGAGATCATGTTTTAAATGTTGACTGAGGTATAAATATTGACCCAGGACACCGGGGATAAATCTTCAAAATAGTTCCATGGGATCTTTTATGTTATTTATCCCTCAATCAACATTGCTGAAAAACAGATTATCTGGTCATTATCACTTGCTCTTTGTGGGAGCTTGCTGTGCGCAAACTGGCTGCTGTTTTTCCTACATTACAACAGTGACTACACTTCAAAAAGTACTTCATTGGCTGTAAAGCGCTTTGAGACATGCGGTGGTCATGACAGGTGCTATATAAATGTAAGTCTTTCTTTCCACCCGAGAGGACAGACAGGGCGTCAGTTTAACGTCTCATCCGAAAGACTGCACCTCTGACAGTGCGGCGCTCCCTCAGTACCGCCCCTCCGACAGTGCGGCGCTCCCTCAGTACTGCCCCTCCGACAGTGCGGCGCTCCCTCAGTACTGCCCCTCCGACAGTGCGGCGCTCCCTCAGTACTACCCCTCCGACAGTGCGGCGCTCCCTCAGTACCGCCCCTCCGACAGTGCGGCGCTCCCTCAGTACTGCCCCTCCGACAGTGCGGCGCTCCCTCAGTACTGCTCCTCCGACAGTGCGGCGCTCCCTCAGTACTGCACTGGTGTCCCTGGAGCGGGCCTTGATGGGCAGAGCCTGGGACCCCCCCCCCGGGCCTTGATGGGCAGAGCCTGGGACTCCCCCCAAACCCCACCACAGACCGGGCGCTGGGCTCCGCCTCATGGTCACCGCCCATGGGCCATCCTCGGGGCTCACCGCCTCGCACCGCCCGTTAAATAGGCCCGCGGCCATCGACCGCTCGCCCAACACACGGGCCAAAAAGAGAACAACCAACAGCGAATCCCCTCCCCTCTTAATATCGGCTTCATCCGCAAGCTCGCCCCCTCCCCGATACGCCCGGCGCCCCATTTCGACGCTGACGCCAGCCTTAGCGGGCGGATGGCGCCGGATTGCCGCCCGCCGCCTTCACCCACCATCATCCTGCCGACCTTCTTCCAGCCGCCGCGCTGCCCGAACCTTCCAGCAACTCTCCTGCGTGCTGACGTCACGCGTCACGCGTCACTGCGCGGCGGCTGGCGGCCCTGGCAACGGTGGACGCTGCCGTGCCAGCAACAAAGATGGCGTCCCTACACTGCAGAGTAGGGATCAGTGTACTGGCATTAGGGACCTGTACACTGAGTCATACAGCACAGAAAGAGGCCCTTTGGCCCATCGTGTCTGCGCCGGCCCATCAAGTCCTGTCTATTCCAATCCCATTTTCCAGCACTTGGTCCGTAGCCTTGTATGCTATGGCGTTTCAAGTGCTCATCTAAATGCTTCTTTAATGCTGTGGGGGTTCCTGCCTCTACCAGCCTTTCAGGCCGTGAGTTCCAAATTCCAACCACCCTCATGATATCAAGGAACGGCTGAGCGCACTGGATACAGCAAAGGCTGTGGGCCCCGACAACATCCCGGCTTTCTTGCTGAAGACTTGTGCTCCAGAACTAGCCGCGCCTCTAGCCAAGCTGTTCCAGTACAGCTACAACATTGGCATCTATCCGACAATGCGAAAAACTGCCCATGTATGTCCTGTCCACAAAAAGCAGGACAAATCCAACCCGGCCAATTACCGCCCCACCAGTCTACTCTCAAACATCAGCAAAGTGATGGAATATGTAATCGACTGTGCTATCACGCGGCACTTACTCACCAATAACCTGCTCACTGATGCCCAGTTTGGGTTCCGCCAGGACCACTCTGCTCCCGACCTCATTGCTGCCTTGGTCCAAACTTGGACAAAGGAACTGAATTCCAGAGGTGATGTGAGAGTGACTGCCCTTGACATCAAGGTAGCATTTGACCGAGTGTGACAACAAGGAGCCCGAGTAAAATTGAAGTCAGTGGGAATCGGGGGGGAAATTCTCCACTGGCTGGCATCATACCTAGCACAAAGGAAGATGGTTGTGGTAGAGTGAGGGATATGCCAGGCCATGAGGTTACAGATTGTGCTAGAATACAATTCTGCTGCTGCTGATGGCCCACAGCACCTCATGGATGCCCAGTTTTGAGCTGCTAGATCTGTTCTAAATCTATCCCATTTAGCACGGTGGTAGTGCCACACAATTTTTACAATTACAATTTAAATCGCTTTATTGGCATGATAAGTTACATCTTATGTTGCCAAAGCATCAAAATACATTTATGGTTTAGCACATAAACGCAGTTCTATTCATACAGTGTATAAACAGGTATATCCCTGAGTGTATAAATATACATTCGCATTGTTTATATATATTTTTTTCTTAGTTTACTGGTTGTCCCTCTGTTCATGGCAAGCTGTAACATAGTGCGCCGCCAGTGTTATACAGCTTCTCTCCTCTCCCAGTAGGAATGGGAGTTTTTGGTTGTCATTCAGATTTCTGAAATCAGGGCATATTTGTGAGAATTTTTGGTAGAAATTCTCCCTGATGCCCTGATATTTTCCACAAGCTGTGAGGAAGTGCATCTCTGTCTCCACCACTCCCTGACTGCAGTGAGAGCATATCCTGTCCTCTCTTGGCAGCCTGGTCTGCCTGTGTCTGCCTTTTTCGATCGCTAGGCTATGTTCGCTAAGTCTGTACCTTGTCAAGGTTCTTCTCAGTTTGTTATCCTTTACCATGGTCAGGTAATCAGCTATGTTGTATACACACAACACGATGGAGGGTGTCCTCAGTGTGAAGACGGGACTTCGTCTCCACAATGACTGTGCGGTGGTCACTGCTACCAATACTGTCATGGATGGATGCATCTGCAACAGGTTGACTGGTGAGGACGAGGTCAAGTAGGTTTTTCCCTCGTGTTGGTTCTACCCTGTCAATCCCCCTCAGATGTTTCAATGAGATCACCTCTCATTCTTCTAAACTCCAGAGAGTATAGGCCCAATCTACTCAATCTGCCCAACCTACTCAATCTATGTATGAAGTATAGACGGCCACAGCCCAGTATTAAGCAGCTCCTTCCCTGACTCACGCTGGTTGGGAGCAGAAGAAGAGTTTAGCTGAAACTTTCCCCAAAGTTTGAGAAAAGTTTTGGCACTTTCTTTAGCCCCATTCCCCTCACTGTTGTTCCCGCTCCAGATGCCGATAGCTGCTGGTGAGGCACGGGGAGAGATGCCAGGATGAGGAGAACCGCAAGAGCTGTCGATGACATTTAAGAATAGGTTAGAGAGGTGGTTGAAGGAAAGGGGGGTGTTGGAATAAAGCGGGCACATGGGATTTGGAGTACTGCTCATGTGGAAGATGAGGGACTGGTTGGGCCGAATGGCCTATTGCCGTGTAATTTCTACATAATTCTATGAAAGTTGGCATTGGAGGTGAGGACGGAGGGGCTGTATAGAATGATACATCACAGAAGGAGGCCATTCGGCCCATCGTGCCTGTGCCAGCTCTTTGACGGAGCTATCCAATTAGTCCCATTCCCCGCTCATTCCCCATAGCCCTGCGAATCATAATAACTCACTGTGTAAAAGATAGGGCTGCAGGAGATTATAAAGATAGGGAGGAGTGAGGCCATGGAGGGATTTGAAAACAAGAATGAGAATTTTAAAATTCACCACATTACATGAAAGATGTGATAGCACTGGAGAATTTTAGCTATGAGGATAGATTGGAGAGGCTGGGGTTGTTTTCTTTGGAACAGGGGAGGCTGAGGGGAGATTTAATTGAGGTGTATAAAATTATGAGGGGCCTAGATTGAGTCGATAGGAAGGACCTATTTCCCTTAGCAGAGCGGTCAATAACCAGGAGACATAGATTTAAAGTAATTGGTAGGATTAGAGGGGAGTTGAGGAGAACTTTTTTCACCAGAGGGTGGTGGGGATCTGGAACTCACTAAGGTGGTAGAGGCAGTAAACTCCCCACTGGAGTGAAGCTAATTTACAGAACAAACGGGAAACTGTTCAACCTCCGTCGCCTCCAGTCCAGATCCAAGGTCGTCCCATCCTCTGTCGTCGAATTACAGTATGCAGACGATGCTTGCGTCTGCGCTCACTCGGAGGTCGAACTCCAAACCATCGTCAACACCTTCACCGAAGCGTACGAGAGCATGGGCCTTACACTCAACATCCGTAAGACAAAGGTCATCTACCAACCAGCCCCCGCCACACAGTGCTGCCCCCCGATTATCAAAATCCACGACAAGGCCTTGGACAACGTGGACCACTTTCCATACCTCGGGAGCCTACTGTCAACAAGGGCAGACGTCGACGACGAAGTCCAACACCGCCTTCAGTGTGCCAGTGCAGCCTTCAGTCGCCTGAGGAAGAGAGTGTTTGAAGACCAGGACCTCAAACCCGGCACTAAGCCCATGGTCTACAGAGCAGCAGTGATACCCGCCCTGCTGTATGCCTCAGAGACATGGACCATGTACAGCAGGCACCTCAAAGCACTGGAGAGGTACCACCAACGCTGCCTCCGCAAGATCCTGCAAATCCATTGGCAGGATAGGTGCACCAACGTCAGTGTTCTTGCTCAGGCCAACATCCCCAGCATCGAAGCTTTGACCACGCTTGATCAGCTCCGATGGATGGGTCACATCGTCTGCATGCCCGATACGAGACTCCCAAAACAAGCGCTCTACTCGGAGCTCCGGCACGGCAAGAGAGCCCCAGGTGGGCAGAGGAAACGCTTCAAGGACACCCTCAAAGCCTCCTTGAAAAAGGGAGGAGGGGTAGCATTGCTAGTAAAAGAGGGGATAAATGCAATTGAAAGGAAGGATATTAACTCAGTTAATACAGAATCTATATGGGTGGAGCTAAGAAATAGCGAGGGGCGAAAAACATTAATAGGAGTGGTATATAGGCCTCCAAATAGTAAAATAGAGGTTAGGGAGGGCATCACGAGGGAAATTAGAGAAGCGTGCAATAAGAGCACAGCTGTCATCATAGGTGACTTTAACTTACATATAGATTGGACTAGCCTAATCAGTAAAAATAATGAGGAGGAGGAATTCCTTGAGTGTTTGAGGGATGGTTATCTGGATCAATATGTCGAGGAACCAACTCGGGAACAGGCTATATTGGACTGGGTACTGTGCAATGAGAAGGGACTAATCAGTAATCTTGTTGTACGGGGACCCTTGGGTCAGAGCGATCATAACATGATCGATTTCTCACTCGAAATGGAGAGCGAAGAAATTGACTCAGAGACTAAGGTCCTGAATTTAAACAAGGGGAATTATGATGCCATGAGACGGGAACTGAGTAGGTCTGATTGGACAACGTTCCTGGGAGGACTGGAGGTAGATAAACAATGGCAAACATTTAAAGATAGAATGACAAAATTGCAAAAATTGTTTATACCAATCTGGCATAAAAGGAAATCTAAAAAGGTGACTCAACCGTGGATAACAGGGGAAATTAGAGACAGCATAAAATCCAAAGATAGGGCGTATAAAATAGCCAAAAAAAGCGCCAGAGCGGAAGATTGGGAACAGTTTAAGATAGAGCAAAGGAGGGCAAAGGGCATAATCAAGAGGGGCAAAATAGCTTACGAAAACAAGCTGGCGGAAAATATAAAAACTAACTCCAAAAGCTTTTATAAGTATATCAAAAGGAAAAGACTGGTGAAAACCAAAGTTGGTCCATTGCAGTCAGATACGGGGGAATATATAATGGGAAATAAGGAAATGGCAGATCAACTAAATGCATACTTTGGGTCAGTCTTTACGAAGGAAGACACAAAAAACCTCCCTGGGATATCGGGAAAAATAGGGACATTGGCAAAGGAGGAACTGACGCAAATCAATATCTCTAAGGATATGGTGTTAAGGAAGCTAAAGGGATTGAAGGTGGACAAATCCCCAGGGCCTGATAACATGCATCCTAGGGTACTGAAGGAGGTGGCCCTAGAGATAGCGGATGCACTAAGGATGATTTTTCAGAATTCATTAGACTCGGGAACAGTGCCGATGGATTGGAGGGTAGCTAACGTTACCCCACTATTCAAAAAGGGGGGTAGGGAAAAAGCAGGTAATTACAGACCTGTAAGCCTTACATCAGTTGTGGGCAAAATGCTGGAGTCCATCATTAAGGATGAAATAGCGGAGCACTTAGCAAATGGGGACAGGATAGGACAGAGTCAACATGGATTTACAAAGGGTAAATCGTGCTTGACTAATCTATTGGAATTTTTTGAGGGAGTAACTGGTAGAATAGATGGGGGAGAGCCAGTAGATGTGGTGTACCTGGACTTCCAAAAGGCCTTCGATAAGGTCCCACATAAAAGATTAGCATGGAAAATTGAGGCTCATGGGATAAAGGGGAAAGTTTTGGCGTGGATAGGGAACTGGCTGTCAGATAGAAAACAGAGAGTTGGAATAAACGGCTCATTTTCTGAATGGCAGGCAGTAACAAGTGGGGTACCACAGGGATCTGTCCTGGGCCCCCAGCTGTTCACAATTTACATTAATGACCTGGATCAGGGAGTCGGATGCAGCATTTCCAAATTTGCAGACGACACTAAACTAGGAGGGGGGGTGGGCTCAGAGGAAGAGACCAGGAAGCTCCAGAGCGATTTGGACAGACTGGGCGATTGGGCGGATAAATGGCAGATGCACTATAATGTGGACAAGTGCGAAGTTATCCACCTTGGGTGCAGGAACGGGAGGGCAAATTATTATTTAAATGGCAATAGATTGGGAGAGGGGGAAGTACAGAGAGACCTGGGTGTTCTTGTACACCAGTCACTGAAGGCGAGCATGCAGGTGCAACAGGCGGTCAAGAAGGCAAACGGTATGCTGGCCTTCATAGCAAAAGGGTTAGAATACAGGAACAGGGATACCTTGCTGCAGCTGTACAGGGCACTGGTGAGACCACACCTCGAGTACTGTGTACAGTTTTGGTCGCCTCATCTGAGGAAGGATGTTCTTGCCATGGAGGGGGTGCAGCGGCGATTCACCAGGCTGATACCAGGAATGGCGGGAATGACCTATGAGGAGAGACTATGTAGTTTAGGGATGTACACACTGGAGTTTAGAAGATTGAGAGGGGACCTCATAGAAGTGTATAAAATTCTGACAGGTCTAGACAGACTGGATGCAGAAGGAATGTTTCCCTTGGCGGGTGAGAACAGAACTAGAGGACATAATTTAAGGATAAGGGCTAAACCATTTAGGACAGAGATGAGGGGGAATTTCTTCACTCAGAGAGTGGTGAACCTGTGGAACTCATTGCCACAGAGGGCAGTGTACGCCAGCTCATTAAATATATTTAAGAGGGAATTAGATATATTTCTACGGGCAAAAGGGGTTAAGGGTTACGGAGAGAAGGCGGGGACGGGATACTGAATTAAAAGATCAGCCATGATCTCATCGAATGGCGGAGCAGGCACGAAGGGCCGAATGGCCTACTCCTGCTCCTATCTTCTATGTATCTATGTATCTATGTATCCCCACTGACACCTGGGAATCCCTGGCCCAAGACCGCACAAAGTGGAGGAAAAGCATCCAGGAAGGCGCCGAACACCTTGAGTCTCTTCGCCGGGAGCAAGCGCAGGCAGCGCAAGGAGTGCACGTCAACCCAAGCAGCCCACCCGCCCCTTCAACCAGCGTCTGCCCCACCTGTGAGAGAGACTGCAGGTCCCGCATTGGACTCATCAGTCACCTGAGAACTCATTTTTTATGTGGAAGCAAGTCATCCTCGGTTCCGAGGGACTGCCTGAGAAGAAGAAGAGGCAGAAACCCTCGTCACATTACAAGCGACTACACACCAAAAAAAAAGTACTTCATTGGCTGTAAAGCGCTTTGAGACGTCCGGTGGTCGTGAAAGGCGCTCTATAAATGTAAGTCTTTCTTTAAAAAGTACTTGGATATGCACTTGAAGTGCCGTAACCTGCAGGGCTACGGACCAAGAGCTGGAAAGTGGGATTAGGCTGGAGAGCTCTTTGTCGGCCGGCACGGACACGATGGGCTGAATGGCCTCCTTCTGTGCTGTAAATTTCTCTGATTCTAAGAGGGTTAGGGGTAGGACCGGGGTTTGAGGGGGCAGGGCTAATGGTGGGGGAGTAAATGCCCCCCAGGTTAGGGGTACCTGGTCCTGAGAGGGACAAGGGCCACAGGTACCTTGAATCCTCAGGACCCATTGGCTAGAATTTTAATAGCTGTTGGACTATAACCTGGTGTTGTGTGAATTCTTACTAGAATTTTAAGGGTGAGGGCGTGGTCTCCTGTGACTGACAGCGTAACCAGCAAATCACCTGCTGCGATTGACATTATATTGTCGAATCCTAGCAGAGTATGCATATGATGGACAGTGAAGCTGACCAATCATAATTCAGCCCATTGTCTGTCACTAGTCCAATCAGGGTCGGGGGAGAACAGAACGACCTTGCACTGATTGGCAGTCCTCTTGTCCAATGGGAAAGCGCTCTCCTTTGACCTGACCAATGAGGAGAGGCGTGTTGGTGATTGGCAGTGGATCCGACCAATGGGAAATGCGGGCGGTGCGCCTTTATCCAATGGGAAGCGAGGTGGGGCGGGCATTGGCCCCCGGGAGCCCGGCGGCTGATTGACAGCGGCTGTAGGGGGGAGGATGTGGCAGCTTGTGTGCGGCTGGTTCCTGGTCCTCGTCCTGCTGCAGCGGTCGCTGGTGACTGCAGGTGAGTTAATACAACCGGCTCTGTTTATTGCATTCGACATTTTAACAAGATTAAAACGCAGGGGCCTGGAAAAGTGAGAACCCATTTGCAAGGCAAAGGCTTCCGACCCAGAATCAGGGAGTTTGACAGATCTGATGGACTCTGAGCCTTGGGTTTTGGGTTAAAGCAGCAAGGGGAGGCTGTTGGCAATTGCATCCCAGTGCAGCTGTCAGTCTGGCTCAATGGTTGCACTCTCATCTCTAAGGTCGTCAGCAGGTTGACAGTCCAATCCTGTACTTTAGGTGTCACCCTGGGTCAGTGGGTAGCACCCTCTCGTCTCTGAGTCAGAAGGTTGTGGGTTCAAGTCCCACTCCAGAGACTTGAGCTCGTGATCCAGGCTAAGGGAGTACCGCATTGTCGGAGGTGCAGTGCTGAGGGAGCGCCGCACTGTCGGAGGGGCAGAACTGAGGAGGGGTGGGGGGGAGATTTGGAGAGGGGGGAGGAGACCTCCTAGGAAGATCGACCTATTGCTCACCTCTTGGCTGCAGCACAGTAGACTATATGATTACAGACTTAGACCCATCCTCTTTCAGAGCATACAAACAACACTGTCAGATCACAGTCAAATTACTATGTTCCTCAAAAAGACAGAAACAAACAACATAGAAACACAACCCAGTAAACTGTACAACACCAAAAAATCGTACAGATGGGCCAAAAACGACACGGAAAAATACCAGAAAACAATTAGCAACGCATCAACTCAAGCTCTCTTAGACACCTTTCTGGATAACATATACACTCACAATAAAGAAGGCGTAAACCGGGCAGTTAGTAAACTAAACAATATTTTTGATAATTTGGCAACAAATGCAAACTTGAAAGCTCGCAAGAACAAACCCAAAACAAAAAACTATGAAAAATGGTTTGACCGAGATTGCCATAACATGAGGAAAAAACTTAGAAAAATATCAAACCAAAAACACAGACATCCAGAAAACGAGGAACTACGCCTTACTTATTGTCAGACACTAACACAATACAGAAACACACTCAGAACCAAAAAAGAGCAATATATTAAGAATACACTCAGCTCCATGGAGGAATCCATTGATTCCAATTGTTTCTGGGAAAACTTGAAAACACTACACAAAAAACAACACGACGATTTGGCCATTCATAATGGGGACACATGGGTAAACCACTTTGAAAAATTATACCAGAAAAACACACTAAGACCAGAGCAACACCAAATATGCAAAAAACTGGAAAAGCTAGAAATGGCCATAAAAGATAACCAAAACCCGCTGGACGCCATAATAACAGAAAAAGAACTTCTTGAAAAACTCAAGGACCTGCGACCAGGAAAAGCCTGCGGGACAGACGGCATACTAAACGAGATGATTAAACACACAGACAACAAAATGAAACTGGCTATCCTAAAACTCTTCAACTTGGTTCTGAGTGTCGGTTATTTCCCTGATATCTGGAACAAAGGACTCATAACGCCCATATACAAAAGTGGGGACAAAATCGACCCAAACAACTATCGAGGCATCTGTGTAAACAGTAACCTGGGGAAGGTATTCTGTAGCATCATAAACAAAAGACTTATAAACTTCCTTGAGGAGCACAATGTCTTGAGTAAAAGCCAAATTGGATTCCTGCCAAACTACAGAACATCCGATCATATCTTCACCCTACAGACCCTAATTGACAAACACGTTCACCATAACAAAAGCAAAATCTACGCATGCTTTGTAGATTTCCAGAAGGCTTTCGACTCCATCTGGCATGACGGTTTATTCCTGAAACTTATCGAAAGTGGGGTAGGAGGGAAAACATATGATGTAATTAAATCAATGTATACAAACAACAAATGTGCAGTTAAAATTGGAGACAAACAAACAAAATACTTCCCACAGGGGCGGGGGGTGACGCAGGGCTCGCCAATCTCACCGACACTCTTTAATATTTACATAAATGGATTGGCAAAACTACTTGAACAATCTACAGCACCCGGCCTCACCCTATATGAATCCAAGGTTAAATTCCTCCTCTATGCAGACGACCTGGTTCTGCTGTCACCTACTAAAGAGGGGCTACAGCAAAACCTGGACCTGCTGGAGTCGTACTGCCAGACTTGGGCCCTGACAATAAATCCCCAAAAAACCAAAGTCCTTGTGTTCCAGCAAAGATCCAAACATCAGGGACCCAAAATAAATTTCACAGTAGGAACAACCAAAATTGAACAAACCACTAACTACACATACTTGGGCTTAAAAATCAGTTCTACGGGAAACTTCAAACTGGCTGTGAATGAACTGAAAGAGAAAGCAAGAAGGGCTTTCTATGCCATCAAAAAATCAATCCAAATAGAAATCCCAATTAGCATTTGGCTCAAAATTTTCAAATCAGTAATTGAACCAATTGCACTCTATGGCAGTGAGGTATGGGGACCGCTAACTCAACAAGAATTTGCAAAATGGGACAAACACCCAATTGAGATCCTACATGCAGAATTCTGTAAAAGTATCCTCCGGACTCAAAGGAAAACAGTAAACAATGCATGCAGGGCGGAACTAGGCCAATATCCATTAATAATCACTATCCAAAAAAGAGCCACCAAATTTTGGAATCACCTACAAATGAGCAATCCCCAATGCTATCACTACGACGCCCTGAAATGCCAAGAGCTGACCATAAAGAAGAATACCCTCAGTCAACTAGTCCTGGGACTCAGTGAAGTAACTACTAACAATAACCAGCCCCAGGACAGTGACAGGGTAACACAAAGAATTCGACCCAACACAATCGTCGCTAAGCAAAAGGAAAAATATCTGTCATATTGGGCAGAAACAACAAAAACCCAAAGCAAACTCAATTGCTACTTGACCCTAAACAGACAATACAACATAGCTGATTACCTGACCATGGTAAAGGATAACAAACTGAGAAGAACCTTGACAAGGTACAGACTTAGCGAACATAGCCTAGCGATCGAAAAAGGCAGACACAGGCAGACCAGGCTACCAAGAGAAGACAGGATATGCTCTCACTGCAGTCAGGGAGTAGTGGAGACAGAGATGCACTTCCTCACAGCCTGCGGAAAATATCAGGGCATCAGGGAGAATTTCTACCAAAAATTCTCACAAATATGCCCTGATTTCAGAAATCTGAATGACAACCAAAAACTCCCATTCCTACTGGGAGAGGAGAGAAGCTGTATAACACTGGCGGCACACTATGTTACAGCTTGCCATGAACAGAGGGACAACCAGTAAACTAAGAAAAGAATATATATAAACAATGCGAATGTATATTTATACACTCAGGGATATACCTGTTTATACACTGAATAGAACTGCGTTTATGTGCTAAACCATAAATGTATTTTGATGCTTTGGCAACATAAGATGTAACTTATCATGCCAATAAAGCGATTTGAATTGTGAATTGTGGGTGGGGAGGCGCAGGGGTGGGGGAGTGGTGGGGGTGGGAGACAAATCAGTAATTGAACCAATTGCACTCTATGGCAGTGAGGTCTGGGGACCGCTAACACAACAAGAATTTGCAAAATGGGACAAACACCCAATTGAGATCCTACATGCAGAATTCTGTAAAAGTATCCTCCGGACTCAAAGGAAAACAGTAAACAATGCATGCAGGGCGGAACTAGGCCAATATCCATTAATAATCACTATCCAAAAAAGAGCCACCAAATTTTGGAATCACCTACAAATGAGCAACCCCCAATGCTATCACTACGACGCCCTGAAATGCCAAGAGCTGACCATAAAGAAAAATACCCTCAGTCAACTAGTCCTGGGACTCAGTGAAGTAACTACTAACAACACTAACAATAACCAGTCCCAGGACAGTGACAGGGTAACACAAAGAATTTGACCCAACACAATCGTCGCTAAGCAAAAGGAAAAATATCTGACATATTGGGCAGAAACAACAAAAACCCAAAGCAAACTCAATTGCTACTTGGCCCTAAACAGACAATACAACATAGCTGATTACCTGACCATGGTAAAGGATAACAAACTGAGAAGAACCTTGACAAGGTACAGACTTAGCGAACATAGCCTAGCGATCGAAAAAGGCAGACACAGGCAGACCAGGCTGCCAAGAGAAGACAGGATATGCTCTCACTGCAGTCTGGGAGTAGTTGAGACAGAGATGCACTTCCTCACAGCCTGTGGAAAATATCAGGACATCAGGGAGAATTTCTACCAAAAATTCTCCCAAATATGCCCTGAATTCAGAAATCTGAATGACAACCAAAAACTCCCTTTCCTACTGGGGGAGGAGAGAAGCTGTGTAACACTGGCGGCACACTATGTTACAGCTTGCCATGAACAGAGGGACAACCAGTAAACTAAGACAAGAATATATACAAACAAGGCGAATGTATATTTATAAACTGTATGAATAGAACCGCGTTTATGTGTTCAACCATAAATGTATTTTGATGCTTTGGCAACATAAGATGTACCTTATGCCAATAAAGCGATTTGAATTGTGAATTGTAAATTGAGTGGTGGGGTGGGGGGAGGGGTGTGTGTGTGTATGGTGGGGGGGACGAGAAACCGCCCAACATCCGGTCGAGTTTGACTCTTCCACCGTTTCGGCTCGTGTCCCCTTGTCCTCCTGGAATAAGCTCTCAATAGGTTGGGTCGATTGATGCTCGTCTCTTGTGTTTGATGTGTTTTTTTACTCCTTAATACAGGTCTGGGAGTCAATGAATATTTATATTTCCAAGTTCTGAGCCCTGGAGACATTCGCTACATCTTTCAGACTAACCTGGCCAAAGACTTTGGTGGTATTTTTGTAAGTACTGGCTAGTTTTGCAACATTACTGCGGATTGCCAGACCTCGGCCCATTGCAGCCATGTTGCCAGGGCAACATAATAAGTGGCCCAAAGGAGCGGAGATCATAAGAATGTTTGTCTTCTCGTGTCTTGAGTTCATTCTAGAATGAAAGAAAAGACTTGCATTTATACAGCGCCTTTCACGTGTTCCAGACATCCCAAAGTGCTTTACAGCCAATGAAGTACTTTCTGAAGTGTGGTCGCTGTTGTAATGTAATGTAAGAAACGCAGTAGCCAATTTGCGCACCGCAAGATCCCACAAACAGCAGACAAAATGACCAGATAATCTGTATTTTTAGTGATGTTGATTGAGGGATAAACATTGGCCAGAACACCGAGGAGAACTCCCCTGCTCGTCTTCTAATAGTGGCCATGGGATCTTTTACGTCCACCTGAGGGAGCAGACGGGGCCTCGGTTTAACGTCTCATCTGACAGAGCAGCACTCCCTCAGCACTGCACTGGAGCGTCAGATCAGGAGCTCACGTCTCTGGGGTGGGACTTGAACCCACGACCTTCTGACTCAGAGGCGAGGGTGCTGCCCGCTGAGCCACAGCTGACACCTCAGTTCTCTGCAGCAGTGTTTTAGGGAGTGTTGGGAATGCTGAGCAAAGGTGAGGCACTGCCTGTCGAGAGGACGAGACCGTCCCTGAGCTGCGATCATGGCCCTATCCAGCGGGCAGGTGACTGAGGGAATGGGGACCTGGGAGTGATTTGGCCTCTGCCTCACTCGGGCACAGTTAGCCCAGGCAGAGGGTTGGAGACAGGAGAAGGAGCCTGCAAAGTTCCCGCGGCTTTCTGCCTTCGCTCCTGAAGGTGGCGGTCCTTGCAGCAGTGCGCTCTGGGACGTTGCCCAAGAGCCATTTCTCAGTTGCGAGTTTCCGCAGCGTATTGGGAGGTGGAGGGAATCGAATCTCAGGCCCATCTCTGCCAACACAGCTGTGTGTCGCTCATAACTAAAAACCGAGAATGCTGCAAACACTCAGCCGGTCTCGCAGCATCTGTGGAGAGAGAAACTGGAGTTAACGTTTCAGGTCGATGACCTTTCGTCAGTGTGTATGTATCATACTGGACTTCTCCCATTCCCTCGCTCCCTCCTCTCTAACCCCGCTCTCCCATTCCCTCGCTCCTCCCTCTCCCCTCCCTCTCCCCTCCCTCCTCCCCCACTCCCTCCCCCCACCCCCCTCCCTCCCCCCTCCCTCCCTCCCTCCCTCCCTCCCTCCCCCCCCTCCCTCCCTCCCCCCTCCCTCCTCCCCCCTCCCCCTCCCTCCCTCCCCCTCCCTCCCCCCCCTCCCTCCCCCCCCCTCCCCTCCCCCTCCCTCCCCCCTCCCTCCCCCCTCCCTCCCCCCTCCCTCCCCCCTCCCTCCCCCTCCCTCCCCCTCCCTCCCCCCCTCCTCTAACCTCCCTCCCCCCTCCCTCCCCCCTCCCTCCCCCCTCCCCCCTCCCTCCCCCCTCCCTCCCCCCTCCTCTAACCTCCCTCCCCCCTCCCTCCCCCCTCCCTCCCCTCCCCCCTCCCTCCCCCCTCCCTCCCCTCCTCTACCTCCTCTCCCCCTCTCCCACCTCCTCTAACCTCGCTCCCCCATTCCCTCGCTCCCTCCTCTCCTCTAACCCCCACTTCCCATTCCCTCGCTCCCTCCTCTCCTCTAACCCCGCTCTCCCATTCCCTCGCTCCCCCCTCTCCCCTAATTACAGACCGGTAAGCCTGACATCGGCAGTGGGAAAATGCTAGAGTCCATTATAAAAGATGTAATAGCAGAGCACTTGGAAAACAGTGCAGGATCGGACAAAGTCAACATGGATTTACAAAAGGTAAATCGCGCTCCGACTAATCTACTGGAATTTTTTTGGGGATGTAACTGGTAAAATAGATAAGGGAGAACCAGTGGATGTGGTGTATTTGGACTTTCAGAAGGCTTTCGATAAGGTCCCGCATAAGAGATTAGCGTGTAAAGTTAAGGCACATGGGCCTAGAAATTCACTATGGCCCCGCCAGCTGGCTAGCGCCCAGAAGTTAGCGCTGGGCGGGAAGCCTATAGCGATCGTCAGATATTCATTGTTAGCGCCCCAATTCGGAAACGGGCGCTATACCAGGGTGTGCCCGCCTCCGCTTGGGGCGCTGACACTGAATATCAGCGCTCTTGGCGCCGCTGCGCCACCCGATGCGGTGCGGCAGGCTGCGGTACTGCAGGCCTCCTCCTCCTCCTCTTAAGGGGGAGGTGCCTGCAACAGCCGGAGCCCCGATCGCGAGTGCCGGCAAAAGAGCCCGGCACAACGGAGAAGTGCCGGGCTCCCGCAAACCAGCCGGCAATGCCGCGGGGGGGGGTGGTGGAGGAGGCCGGGGAAGGAGGTGCGAGCAGGCGGCCGCCGAAAAAGCGGCCGGCCGCACCTTCCCCTTTAAAGCGCCCCACTAAGGATTCAGCACGGCCCCCGTTTTCTGGTCGCTGTTTGCGGCCGCTTCGGAGGAGGCGGCCGCTACTAAATATGGGGATCGGGGCGGTTCCGGGGCACTGCGCACACCGATGACGTCATCGGTGCCGGCGCAGCGCTAACGGCTACCGCCGCCAATACCGCTGCGCTGAATATCTGCACAAACTCATTTTTGGCGCAAAATCACTCTTTAGGCGTTAACTGGGCGCAAAGCTGGCAGCGCCTTAATGAATTTCTAGGCCACGGGATTGGGGGCAAGGTATTGACTTGGATAGAGAACTGGTTGGCAGATAGAAAGCAAAGAGTTGCAATAAACGGGTCTTTTTCCGAGTGGCAGTCAGTGACTCGTGGGGTACCACAGGGATCGGTCCTTGGACCCCAGCTATTCACAATATATATTAATGATCTAGACAAGGGAACTAGATGTAATATCTCCAAATTTGCAGACGACACAAAGCTGGGTTGGGCGTGTGTGCTGTGAGGAGGATGCCGAGAAACTACAGGATGATTTGGACAGGTTGGGTGATTGGGCAGAAGCATGGCAGATGCAATATAATGTGGATAAATGTGAGGTTATCCACTTTGGTGTCAAAAACAGGAAGGCAGATTATTATATGAATGGCAATAGATTGGGAGAAGGGGAAGTATAACGAGTCCTGGGTGTCCTTGTGAAGGTTAAGAAGGCAAATGGTATGTTGGCCTTCGTAGCGAGAGGGTTCGAGTACAGGAACAAGGATGTCTTGCTGCAGTTGTACAGGGTCTTGGTGAGACCACACCTTGAGTATTGTGTGCAGTTTTGGTCGCCTTATCTGAGGAAGGATATTCTTGCCATGGAAGGAGTTCAGCGAAGATTCACCAGGCTGATACCTGGGATGGCAGGAATGACGTATGAGGAGAGATTGGGTCGATTGGGCTTGTACTCGCTGGAGTTTAGAAGAATGAGAGGGGATCTCATTAAAACTTATAAAATTCTAACAGGACTGGACAGACTAGAGGCAGGTGGGATGTTCCCGATGGTCGGGGAATCCAGAACCAGGGGTCACAGTCTAAGGATAAGGGGTAAGCCTTTTAGGACAGAAATGAGGAGGAATTTCTTCACCCAGAGAGTGGTGAACCTGTGGAATTCTCTACCACAGAAGGCAGTGGAGGCCAATTCATTAAATATATTCAAGAAGGAGTTGGATATATTTCTTAAGGCTAAAGGGATCAAGGGGTATGGAGAGAAGGCAGGGACAGGGTACTGAATTTGGATGATCAGCCATGATCGCATTGAATGGTGGAGCAGGCTCGACAGGCCGAATGGCCTACTCCTGCTCCTATCTTCTATGTTTCTAACCCCGGTCTCCCATTCCCTCCCTCGCTCCCTCCACTCCTCTAACCCCGCTCTCCCATTCCCCCTCTCCGTACTCCTCTAACCCCGCTCTCCCATTCCCCCTCTCCGTACTCCTCTAACCCCGCTCTCCCATTCCCCCTCTCCGTACTCCTCTAACCCCGCTCTCCCATTCCCCCTCTCCGTACTCCTCTAACCCCGCTCTCCCATTCCCCCTCTCCGTACTCCTCTAACCCCGCTCTCCCATTCCCCCTCTCTGTACTCCTCTAACCCCGCTCTCCCATTCCCCCTCTCCGTACTCCTCTAACCCCGCTCTCCCATTCCCCCTCTCCGTACTCCTCTAACCCCGCTCTCCCATTCCCCCTCTCCGTACTCCTCTAACCCCGCTCTCCCATTCCCCCTCTCCGTACTCCTCTAACCCCGCTCTCCCATTCCCCCTCTCCGTACTCCTCTAACCCCGCTCTCCCATTCCCCCTCTCCGTACTCCTCTAACCCCGCTCTCCCATTCCCCCTCTCCGTACTCCTCTAACCCCGCTCTCCCATTCCCCCTCTCCGTACTCCTCTAACCCCGCTCTCCCATTCCCCCTCTCCGTACTCCTCTAACCCCGCTCTCCCATTCCCCCTCTCCGTACTCCTCTAACCCCGCTCTCCCATTCCCCCTCTCCGTACTCCTCTAACCCCGCTCTCCCATTCCCCCTCTCCGTACTCCTCTAACCCCGCTCTCCCATTCCCCCTCTCCGTACTCCTCTAACCCCGCTCTCCCATTCCCCCTCTCCGTACTCCTCTAACCCCAGTCCTCTCCTTGATCCTTGCACCCTCCATTCCACTGAGGATGGTCTCTCAGTTGGCCTCAATGTTCCTGACCTCTGGAACTCTGTGCAGTTCCCTATATCTTGCCTTCTCCTTCCAACTTTCAAAAACCTCCCCAAACCCTCTCGAATTCAATGGTCCCTCTTCTGTTTTCCCCTCCTCCTCCTCCTCCTCGGTGCACACCCAGTGTCTTTTACTCCTGAAAGTGCTGTCTTGTTGAGAGTTCCTATTAATAGTTGCTTTTTAAAACTGTTGCTGGGGGTGTTTTATTGTCGTGTTGAGTTTAACAGCGAGCAGGCAGCTGGGGTTGTGCAGTAGCAGCTGTTTGGGTGGGAGGTTAGTGTGTTTTCAGCTGGAGATCTTGCATCCTAAACAGTGGGATTAAAATTCTCATCCTTTTTCAAATCCCTCCATGGCCTCACCACTCCCTATCTCTGTAAGTTCCTCCAGCCCCACAACCCCGCCGAGATATCTGCGCTCCTCCAATTCTGGCTTCTTGCACATCCCCGATTTTAATTGCTTCCGCAACTCCATGTTTGAATCCCTCCAATCAGTTTTCCACCCTTGCCACAGTACCGAAACGGCTCTCATCAAAGTCACAAATGACATCCTTTGTGACTGTGACAAAGGTAAACTATCCCTCCTCGTCCTCCTTGACTTGTCTGCAGCCTTTGACACGGTTGACCACTCCATCCTTCTCCATCGCCTCTCCACCATCGTCCAGCTGGGTGGGACTGCACTCGCCTGGTTCCATTCTTATCTATCTAATCGTAACCAGAGAATCACCTGCAACGGCTTCTCTTCCCACTCCCGCATCGTTACCTCTGGTGTCCCCCAAGGATCTATCCTTGGCCCCTCCTATTTCTCATCTACATGTTGCCCCTTGGAGACATCATCCGAAAACACAGCGTCAGTTTCCACATGTACGCTGATGACACCCAGCTCTACCTCACTACCTCTTCTCTCGACCCCTCCACTGTCTCTAAATTGTCAGACTGCTTGTCCGACATTCAGCTCTGGATGAGCAGAAATTTTCTCCAATTAAATATTGGGAAGACCGAAGCCATTGTTTTCGGTCCCCGCCACAAACTCCGTTCCCTAGCAACCGACTCCATCCCTCTCCCTAACATCTGTCTGAGGCTGAACCACATTGTTCGCAACCTTGGTGTCATATTTGACCCTGAAATGAGCTTCCGACCACATATCCGCAGCATAACAAAGACCGCCTACTTCCACCTCCGTAACATCGCCCGTCTCCGCCCTTGCCTCAGCTCATCCACTGCTGAAACCCTCATCCATGCCTTTGTTACCTCTAGACTTGACCATTCCAACACACTCCTGGCTGGCCTCCCACAATCCACCCTACATAAACTTGAGGTCATCCAAAACTCGGCTGCCCGTGTCCTAACTCGCACCAAGACCCGTTCGCCCATCACCCCTGTGCTCGCTGACCTACATTGGCTCCCAGTTAAGCAACACCTCAATTTTAAAATTCTCATCCTTGTTTTCAAATCCCTCCTTGCCCTCACCCCTTCCTAGCTCTCTAATCTCCTGCAGCCCCACAACCCACCCGAGATATCTGCACTCTTCTAGTTCTGCCCTTTTGTGAATCCCTGATTATAATCGCTCAACCATTGGCGGCCGTGCTTTCTGTTGCCTGGGTCCTAAGCTCTGGAATTCCCTGCCTAAACCTCTCCGCCTCCCTTTCCTCCTTGAAGACCAACAAGCCCAGGGAACCTTGGATGTCAAGGGATATACAAGAATGGATTAGGAAAAAAAGGGAGGCTTTTGGCAGATACAAAGGACTAAAAACAGTGGAAGCCCTAGAGGAGTATAGAAAGTGCAGGGGGGTAACTCTGCAGCTAGGCCAAGCAGCGAAGGCGGAGGCAAGCAGTGACAGACGGGGAGGGAGCACTCGGGAGACGGCCGGCGCTGCAAGCAGGTCGGCGTTCAGACCTAGAGAGAGAGTCCGGCGGGAACGACTCTCCAACTGTAAATAAATAAATAAAAAGAACGGAAACCGCGGGAAACAGCGTTGTCATCGGCAGCAGCGGCGGGGAAGCGCGGGAAGTGCCATATCTTTTCTGCAGAAAAGAAAGAAAAGTGCGGGAAGCGCCATTTTTTTTCTAGGATGCCTAAGTCTGGCAATATTGATGCTTTTGATAACTAGATAGAGGATTGGACCACATGTGGAAAGAGTGGAGGTATATTGCGCCGCAAATGGAATAGAAGATGAAAAAAAGCTTCAGTACTTCTAAATCTAATGGGCGCAAAGACATACAAGCTGTTACGAAACTTAATCACTCCAGCCGAACCGATGGACAAAAATTTTAAGGAGATTGTTGATACCCTACACTGCCAATTCGGGGCAGGACTGGCAGATTCTCTACGAGACAAAGTCGTCTGCGGTCTCCTAAGTGAAGGAACACAAAAAAGGCTACTTTCTGAGAAAGATTTGACACTGGACAAGGCTTTCAGTGCAAGAGGAGCTGCAGAGATACAGCAAAAGCCACAGGACGTCGGCACCCATGAAATGACACGGGGTTTCGAGAGATGTTATCGCTGCGGCAGATCCACCCATGACCAGAGGGACTGCTGGTTCAAGGACAAAGCATGCATGCAATGCGGAAAGATGGGACACATTACACGGGTATGCCGATCTGGAAACAAAAAATCCACTAACAGAAAAAAAATCAATAAGGAAAAGCACAGAAAGGTACAAATGATGACGGACAGTAGCTCCGAAGACCAGAAGAGCGATAGCGACTCCGGAAACAAGAGACTAAGCTCTCTCAAATTACATAATGTAATTGCCAAAGAAGATTACCAGACCATTTGGGTTACCCTCACAATAGCAGGGTCCCCAGTTAAAACGGAGCTAGATACAGGATCAGCTCTGACTGTCATAAATCGACGGGATTACGAGCGGCTATTTCCGCATATACCTTTAAAAGACACATCCATTATCTTTAAAACATATACGGGGCAGAAAGTATACCCCAAAGGAAAAATAAGGGTGCCTGTTGTGATGAAATATGTCATTCATCAGACTCTGTAGTTAACTACATATATTGTATTGCCTGCTCCGGTGTTTTACCTTGTATTGTGTATAGTGCACCGCCCCCTTTGTGTGTCGGCTCCGCCCATACCTGGCCCTACTTAAGACAAGCCCAGGCTTGTCTTGCAGCAGAACAGCAGAAAGCTAGGTGAAGCACAGGCATCTTTCTTTGCTAATAAAAGCCTTGTTTTATTCAGTTAACTTTGAGTCTTTAAGTTATTGAGGCGCTTCACCTGTTGTATACAACGGCAAGGAAATACAGAAGTTGTATTTATACGTTCTACAAGATGGTGGTCCACCGCTGTTGGGACGTGAATGGATCAGGAAAATACGTTTAGACTGGCACTCCATTCAGGCACTGACGGTGACCAGTAAGGAAAAAAATGATGATGACGTCATACCGGAACGATTAAAAGACATCTTTGCTGGGAGTGTACTATAGGCCCCCAAACAGTCAGGGGGAGATAGAGGAACAGACATGTAGGCAAATCTCAGAGAAGTGTGAAAATAATAGGGTAATAATAGTGGGGGATTTCAACTTCCCCAATATAAATTGGGATAGTCAGAGTGTGAAAGGCTTAGAGGGTGCAGAATTCTTAAAGTGCATCCAGGAGAGCTTTTTGAGCCAACATGTAGAAAGTCCTACAAGAGAGGGGGCGGTACTGGACCTAATTCTGGGGAATGTAGCCGGGCAAGTGGTGGAAGTATCAGTAGGAGAGCATTTTGGCGACAGTGACCATAATTCGGTGAGATTTAAGGTGGTCATGGAAAAAGACAAAGACGGCCCGGAAATAAGGGTTCTAAATTGGGGGAAGGCCGATTTTAATATGATAAGGCAGGATCTGGCCAAAGTGGACTGGGAGCAGCTACTTATAGGAAAATCCACATCAAAACAGTGGGAGACTTTCAGAAGGGAAATAGAGAGAGTACAACGCCAACATGTTCCTGTAAAGGTCAAGGGTGGGACCAAGAAGCAAAGGGAACCTTGGATGACAAGGGATATACAAAAATGCATTAGAAATAAAAGGGGGGCTTTTGGCAGTTACAAAAGACTAAAGACGGAAGAAGCCCTAGAGGAGTATAAAATGTGCAGGGGCATACTTAAAAAAGAAATTAGGAGGGCGAGGAGGGGCCATGAAATAACACTGGCGAGCAAAATAAAGGAAAATCCTAAGATGTTTTATAAGTATATTAAGGGCAAGAGGATAACCAGGGAAAGGGTAGGGCCCATTAGGGACCAAAGTGGCAATCTGTGTGTAGAGCCAGATGATGTAGGCGGGCTTTTAAATGAATTTTTTGCATCTGTGTTCACTATGGAGAAAGACGATGCGGACATAGAAATCGGGCAAGGGGACTGTGACATACTTGAACATATTAGCATCGAGAGGGAGGAGGTGCTAGCGGTTTTAGCAGGCCAAAAAGTGGATAAATCCCCAGGCCCGGACAAGATGTATCCCAGGCTGCTGTGGGAGGCAAAGGAGGAGATTGCAGGGGCTCTGACACAAATTTTCAGAACCTCTCTGGCCACAGGGGAATGTACCAGAGGACTGGAGAACAGCTAATGTAGTACCATTATTCAAGAAGGGTAGCAGGGATAAACCAGGGAATTACAGGCCAGTGAGCCTAACATCTGTGGTAGGGAAATTATTGGAAAACATTCTGAGGGACAAAATTAGTCTCCACTTGGAGAGGCAAGGATTAATCGGGGATAGTCAGCATGGCTTTGTCAAGGGTAAATCATGTCTGACAAATCTGATTGAATTTTTCGAGGGGGTGACTAGGGGGGTGGATGAGGGAAATGCTGTGGATGTGGTTTACGTGGACTTCAGTAAAGCTTTTGACAAAGTCCCGCATAGGAGACTGGTTAAGAAGGTAAGAGACCATGGGATCCAGGGTGCCTTGGCGCGTTGGATCCTAAACTGGCTGAGTGGCAGGAGGCAGAGGGTGATGGTTGAAGGTTGCTTTTGTGACTGGAAGCCTGTGTCCAGTGGGGTACCTCAGGGATCGGTGCTGGGTCCCTTGTTGTTTGTGATCTACATAAATGATTTGGATGAGAATGTGAAAGGTATGATCAGTAAGTTCGCAGATGACATGAAAATTGGTGGGGTGGTAAATTGCGAGGAGGAAAGCCTCAGGCTACAGGACGATATAAACGGGTTGGTCAGATGGGCGGAAAAGTGGCAAATGGAATTTAACCCTGAAAAGTGCGAGGTGATGCATTTTGGACGGACAAATAAGGCAAGGGAATACACAATGAGTGGTAGGACCCTAGGAAGTACAGAGGGTCAGAGGGACCTTGGTGTACATGTACATAGATCCCTGAAGGCAGCGGAACAGGTAGATAAGGTGGTTAAAAAGGCATATGGGATACTTGCCTTCATTAGCCGAGGCATAGAATATAAGAGCAGGGAGGTTATGATGGAGCTGTACAAAATGCTGGTGAGGCCACAGCTGGAGTACTGTGTGCAGTTCTGGTCGCCTCACTATAGGAAGGATGTGATTGCTTTGGAGAGGGTGCAGAGAAGATTCACCAGGATGTTACCTGGGATGGAGCGCCTCAGCTATGAAGAAAGACTGAACAGGCTGGGGTTGTTTTCCTTGGAGCAAAGAAGGCTGAGGGGGGACCTGATTGAGGTGTACAAAATGATGAGGGGCATAGATAGGGTAGACAAAGAGGAACTTTTCCCCTTAGTAGGGGGGTCAATAACAAGGGGGCATAGATTCAGGGTAAGGGGCAGGAGATTTAGAGGGGATTTGAGGAGGAACTTTTTCACCCAGAGGGTGGTTGGAATGTGGAACTCAATGCCTAAAAGGGTGGTAGAGGCAGGAACCCTCACAACATTCAAGAAGCATTTGGATGAGCACTTGAAATGCCATTGCATACAAAGCTATGGACCAAATGCTGGAAAATGGGATTAGACTGGACAGGGATGGATGGGCGGCGCAGACACGATGGGCCGAAGGGCCTCTTTCTGTGCTGTAAAACTCTATGACTCTATCTTGGCCAACGCCAAGGAAGTGTTTCAAGAGAAACTAGGAACCTTGAAAGGCATCACCGCCTCAATAAAAGTGGAAGATGCGGCAATTCCCAAGTTTTTTAAGGCAAGACCGGTGCCATACGCAATTCGTCCAGCAGTCGAGGCAGAGCTGGAGAATTTGGAAAAGGCAGGCGTATTATCCAAAATAGCTTGGAGCGAGTGGGCAACACCCATCGTCCCGGTCATGAAGAAAACGTTGAATAATGATAAATCTGAAGAACAGAGAAAAATTCGCATCTGTGGAGACTTCAAGGTGACTGTAAACCCGGTCCTTCACACGGTACAGTATCCTCTTCCGAGGATAGAAGATATTTTCGCCTCACTATCCGGAGGGAAACGTTTCACCAAAATTGACTTGGCACAGGCATATCTACAGATGGAGGTTGAAGAGGCCTCTAAAAAAAATCTCACGATAAATACACACAAAGGTCTGTACCAGTACAATCGATTGGTTTTCGGAGTAGCATCCGCTCCAGCTATCTGGCAAAGAGCTATGGAGCAAGTCCTCCAAGGGATTCCGGGGACTCAATGCTACCTAGACGACATCCTTGTAACAGGAGAAAACGACAACGAGCACCTTGCCAATTTGGAGCAGGTGCTCACTAGGTTGAGAGAACGGGGCCTACGAGCAAATCGCCCCAAGTGCGAATTTTTCCCAAATCAAATATCATATTGTGGCCACATAATTAATAAGGAAGGGTTGCATAAGTCACCTGAAAAAATTGAAGCGGTCATAAAAGCCCCAGCACCTGAAAATGTTTCACAATTAAGGTCGTTCCTGGGATTAATAAATTACTATCATAAATTTTTACTGAACTTATCAACTCTTCTACACCCTCTTAATGAACTGCTACAAACAGGAGTAATTTGGAAATGGAGCGAAGACTGTAAACGTGCCTTCCATAAATGCAAAGACTTAATCACGTCCAAAGAAGTTTTGGCTCATTACAACCCATCACTGCCAATCAGACTGGCGTGCGATGCATCCCCTTACGCTGTAGGAGCAGTATTATCGCATAAATTCCCTGATGGCTCTGAACGGCCGATAGCTTTTGCGTCACGCTCATTGAACTCAGCTGAGCGTAACTATGCCCAAATCGACAGGGAAGCACTCAGCCTGGTATGGGGAGTGAAGAAATTCAACCATTACCTACACGGACAAAAATTTACCTTGTTGACTGACCATCAACCCCTCATCTCCATATTCAACCCTAAAAAGGGTGTTCCCATTATGACAGCGCAAAGGCTACAGAGGTGGTCCCTTTTTCTAGGGGCACACCAATACAACATAGAATACAAAGGATCAAAACAGCATGGGAATGCTGACGGGTTATCGCGCCTACTGTTGCCAACGGTAGAAGAAGCACCTACCGTAGACCCAGTGGAGATTTTCCACTCTACCATAATCAAATGTCTACCAGTAACAAATTCTGCCATTGAAAGGGAAACTAGAAATGACCCGACTCTCTCACGAGTCTACGATTTAACAGTGAAGGGATGGCCAGCACATGGCGAACCACTGTTGCCAGCATTCTCGCAAAGAAGAGAACAGCTGTCAGTGTGCCGAGGAACCTTGATGTGTGGATCCAGAGTGGTGATTCCACCCAAACTCCAGGATAAAGTTCTAAAGGAGCTTCACGAGGGGCATCTGGGTGGAGTGAAAATGAAGAACCTAGCCAGGGCGTTTGTATGGTGGCCAGGTATCGATGGAGACATCGAAGAAATGACCAAGAGCTGCCTAGGATGCCAGAAGGTCCAAAACGCTCCACCACAAGCCCCTCTACATCCATGGGAGTGGCTCTCATCTCCCTGGCAAATGGTACACATCGACTTTGCTGGTCCATTTATGGACTCAATGTTCTTAATCGCGGTTGATGCACACTCCAAGTGGCCGGAGGTAATAAAGATGTCCTCCACCACCACGGAAAAAACCATCACAGTATTAAGGACCATATTTGCCAGGAATGGGCTGCCGGAACAGATCTGTTCTGATAATGGACCGCAATTTGTGTCCGAAGAATTCAGGAAGTTCTTAAAAAACAATGGGGTTAAGCACTACACGTCCGCCCCATACCATCCCGCCACCAATGGATTGGCTGAAAGGTTTGTCCAGACCTTCAAGAAGGCCATAAAGGCCATGGGTAATGAAGACATAAAACTTCAGCACAAGGTGGATAACTTCTTGTTCGCACACATATGGTTACAAACCAAACTCCCGCCATGATGTTCTTCAATAGAAACCTAAGATGCCGGCTGGATTTGATCAAGCCAAACATCAGAAGGGACGTGGAGAACCGGCAATTTCAAGGCATGAATGAAAGGCCAACTAGAACCTTCCAGATAGGTCAACAAGTTTTGGCCCGGGACTACCGTACCGAGAAATGGCAGCCTGGAACTATCTGCACACGACTAGGACCGCTGATGTATACCGTAGACATCGGCGAAAGCATAATAAGGCGCCATGCTGACCAAATCATAGTCATCCGAAAAGGGACAACCTACACCACAACCCTATACGCCTAATGATGAAGTAGAGATACCCATATCTACCTCCGATCCGGTGATACTGGAACACGATGAACCCGACACTGGCATTCAAGCCGAATCAGCCTTGCCAAAAGAACCTACTACACCACCAGAAACTACTACACCACCGAGGCGTTATCCGGACCGAGTCAGGAAGCCTCCAGAGAGACTGACTTATAATTAATTAACTGCAGCAGTGTGTAGATTATTTTTCTTGTAACATGTAATTAATGATTACTTAAAATATTATGTACTGGTTGGCTAAAAGGGGAGGAATTGTAGTGTATGTGCCTTTAAGAGCCCCATGTGTACTGTAATGCCGGTAATGGCCACTCGGGCTATATAAGCCTGTATATTGTGTTGTATCAGTTAGTTCCCCTCCAGACTTTGTTTAATAAATACATGTGAAACCAACTCCTGTCTTCAGTGTCTCTATCAACACACAGACGCAACAATGGAGAAGGACGATGTAGGCATAGAAATCAGGCAGGGGGATTGTGATGTACTTGAACAAATTAGTATTGAGAGGGAGGAGGTACTAGCGGTTTTAGTGGGCTTAAAAGTGGATAAATCCCCAGGCACAGATGAGATGTATCCCAGGCTGCTGTGTGAGGCAAGGGAAGAGATTGCAGGGGCTCTGACACAAATTTTCAGAACCTCTCTGGCCACAGGGAAGGTGCCAGAGGACTGGAGGACAGCTAATGTGGTACCATTATTCAAGAAGGCTAGTAGGGATAAACCAGGGAATTACAGGCCAGTGAGCCTAACATCATTGGTAGGGAAATTATTGGAAAAAATTCTGAAGGACAGAAATAGTCTCCACTTGGAGAGGCAAGGATTAATCAAGGATAGTCAGCATAGCTTTGTCAGGGGTTGATCATGTCTGACCAGTTTGATTGAATTTTTCAAGGGGGTGACTAGGTGTGTGGATGAGGGTAGTGCAGTGGATGTGGTATACATGGACTTCAGTAAGGTTTTGACAAAGTCCCACATGGGAGACTGGTCAAGAAGGTAAGAGCCCATGGGATCCAGGGCAATTTGGCACATTGGATCCAAAATTGGCTTAGTGGCAGGAGGCAGAGGGTGATGGTCGAAGGTTGTTTTTGTGACTGGAAGCCTGTGTCCAGTGGTGTACCGCAGGGATCGGTGCTGGGTCCTTTGCTGTTTGTACTGTACATTAATGATTTAGATATGAATGTAGGAGGTATGATCAGTAAGTTCGCAGATGACACGAAAATTGGTGGAGTGGTAAATAGAGAGGAGGGAAGCCTCAGTCTACAGGATGATATAGACAGGTTGGTTAGATGGGCAGAACAGTGGCAAATGGAATTTAACCCTGAAAAGTGTGAGGTGATGCATTTTGGGAGGATTAACAAGGCAAGGGAATACACAATGAATGGTAGGACCCTAGGAAGGACAGAGGATCAGAGGGACCTTGGTGTGCATGTACATAGATCCCTGAAGGCAGCAGGACAGGTAGATAAGGTGGTTAAAAAGGCATATGGGATACTTGCCTTCATTAGCCGAGGCATAGAATATAAGAGCAGGGAGGTTATGATGGAGCTGTACAAAACGCTGGTTAGGCCACAGCTGGAGTACTGTGTGCAGTTCTGGTCGCCACACTATAGGAGGGATGTGATTGCTTTGGAGAGGGTGCAGAGGAGATTCACCAGGATGTTACCTGGGCTGGAGCGCTTCAGCTATGAAGAGAGACTGGACAGGCTGGGGTTGTTTTCCTTAGAGCAGAGAAGGCCGAGGGGGGATCTGATTGAGGTGTACAAAATTATGAGGGGCACAGATAGGGTAGATAGAAAGGAACTTTTTCCCTTAGTAGAGGGGTCAATAACCAGGGGCATAGATTCAAGGTAAGGGGCAGGAGGTTTAGAGGGGATTTGAGGAAGAACTTTTTCACCCAGAGGGTGGTTGGAATCTGGAACTCACTGCCTGAAAGGGTGGTAGAGGCAGGAACCCTCACAATATTAAAGAAGCATTTGGATGAGCACTTGAAACGCCATAGCATACAAGGCTACGGACCAAGTGCTGGAAAATGGGATTAGAATAGACAGGGCTTGATGGCCAGCACGGACACGATGGGCCGAAGGGCCTCTTTCTGTGCTGTAAAACTCTATGACTCTATGAAGACGCTCCTTAAAACCTACCTCTGACCAAGCTTTTGGTCACTTGCCCTAATATCTCGTGTGGCTCGGTGTTAAATTTTTTGTCTGATAACGCTGCTGTGCAGTGCCGTGCCGTGCCGTGCCCTGGGACGTTTTACTACCTTAAAGGCGCTGTGTAAGTATAAGTTGTTGTTGGTACTGGCGGAATCATGTTGTATTCGGTTTGTACCACTAGAGGTCCTTAGTGAGCTATGGGAAAAGTGCTCCCTCTAGCGTCAGTAAGTGGATATTGCAGCATTTCAATCTGTTGGAATCTGACGGGAGGCCATTCGGCCCATCGTGCCTGTGCCGGCTCTTTGAAGGAGCTATCCACTTAGCCCCACTCCCCTGCTCTTTCCCCAGAGCCCTGCAAATTTTTCCCCTTCAAGTATTTATAAAATTCCCTTTTGATTTTCATGATGTGGTGTATTTGGACTTTCAGAAGGCTTTCGATAAGGTCCCCCATAAGAGACTAGCGTGCAAAGTTAAAGCACATGGGATTGGGGGTAAGGTACTGACTTGGATAGAGAACTGGTTGGCAGACAGGAAGCAAAGAGTTGGAATAAACGGGTCTTTTTCCGAGTGGCAGGCAGTGACTAGTGGGGTACCGCAGGGATCGGTCCTTGGACCCCAGCTATTCACAATATATATTAATGATCTAGATGAGGGAACTAGATGTAATATCTCCAAGTTTGCAGACGACACAAAGCTGGGTGGGCGTGTGTGCTGTGAGGAGGATGCCGAGAAACTCCAGGATGATTTGGACAGGTTGGGTGATTGGGCAGAAGCATGGCAGATGCAGTATAATGTGGATAAATGTGAGGTTATCCACTTTGGTGGCAAAAACAGGAAGGCAGATTATTATCTGAACGGCAATAGACTGGGAAAAGGGGAAGTGCAACGAGACCTTGGTGTCCTTGTGCACCAGTCGCTGAAGGTAAGCATGCAGGTGCAGCAGGCGGTTAAGAAGGCAAATGGTATGTTGGCCTTCATAGCGAGAACAGGAACAAGGATGTCTTGCTGCAGTTGTACAGGGCCTTGGTGCGACCACACCTGGACTATTGTGTGCAGTTTTGGTCGCCTTATCTGAGGAAGGATGTTCTTGCCATGAAGGGAGTTCAGTGAAGATTCACCAGGCTGATACCTGGGATGGCAGGAATGACGTATGAGGAGAGATTGGGTCGATTGGGCTTATACTCGCTGGAGTTTAGAAGAATGAGAGGGGATCTCATTGAAACTTATAAAATACTAACAGGACTAGATAGACTGGATGCAGGAAGGATGTTCCCGATGGCCGGGGAGTCCAGAACCAGGGGCCACAGTCTAAGGATAAGGGGTAAGCCATTTAGGACTGAAATGAGGAATTTCTTCACCCAGAGAGTGGTGAACCTGTGGAATTCTCTAACACAGAAGGCAGTTGAGGCCAATTCATTAAATATATTCAAGAAGGAGTTAGATATATTTCTTAAGGCTAAAGGGATCAAGGGATATGGGGAGAAGGCAGGGACAGGGTACTGAGTTTGGATGATCAGCCATGATCTCATTAAATGGGGGAACAGGCTCGAGGGGCCGAATGGCCTACTCCTGCTCCTATCTTCTATGTTTCTATGATTTTGAACACCTATCAATCTCCTCTTGACCTTCTCTATTCGAACCCCCAAATTTTGCCTCCATTTAGTAATATTTCTGTGACTTGCAATGTTTGAAATATTAACCATACTTTGCCTTTCTTTTGTACAGCACACAAGATATGAACAGATTTATCTGGTCCCAGCTGACCCACCCCACGCCTGCAGTGACTTAAACAACGGGGCCTTCATTCAGGATCAGATTGCCTTGGTGGAGCGAGGGTAGGTTTCACCAGCTCAATTTACAAAAAAAGACAGACTTGCATTTATATAGCGTATTTCACGACCACTGGACATCCCAAAGCGCTTTACAGCCAATGAAATACTTTGTGTAGTTACTGTTGTAATGTAGGAAATGTGGCAGCCAATTTGCGCACAGCAAGCTCCCACAAACAGCATAGAAACATAGAAGATAGGAGCAGGAGTAGGCCATTCGGCCCCTCGAGCCTGCTCCGCCATTCAATGAGATCATGGCTGATCATTCAAACTCAGTACCCTGTCCCTGCCTTCTCCCCATATCCCTTGATCCCTTTAGCCTTAAGAAATATATCTAACTCCTTGAATATATTTAATGAATTGGCCTCAACTGCCTTCTGTGGTAGAGAATTCCACAGGTTCACCACTCTCTGGGTGAAGTAGTTCCTCCTCATCTCTGTCCTAAATGGCTTACCCCTTATCCTCAGACTGTGACCCCTGGTTCTGGACTCCCCGACCATCGGGAACATCCTTCCTGCATCAAGTCTGTCTAGTCATGTTAGAATTTTATAAGTTTCAATGAGATCACCTCTCATTCTTCTAAACTCCAGTGAGTATAAGCCCAATCGACCCAATCTCTCCTCATACGTCATTCCTGCCATCCCAGGTATCAGTCTGGTGAATCTTCGCTGCACTCCCTCCATGGCAAGAACATCCTTCCTCAGGTAAGGCGACCAAAACTGCACACAATACTCAAAATGTGGTTTCACCAAGGCCCTGTACAACTGCAGCAAGACATCCTTGTTCCTGTACTCGAACCCTCTCGCTATGAAGGCTAACATACCATTTGCCTTCTTAACCGCCTGCTGCACCTGCATGCTTACCTTCAGCGACTGGTGCACAAGGACACCCAGGTCTCGTTGCACTTCCCCTTCTCCCAATCTATTGCCGTTCAGATAATAATCTGCCTTCCTGTTTTTGCCACCAAAGTGGATAACCTCACATTTATCCACATTATACTGCATCTGCCATGCATTTGCCCAATCACCCAACCTGTCCAAATCATACTGGAGTTTCTTGGCATCCTCCTCACAGCACACATGCCCACCCAGCTTTGTGTCGTTTGCAAACTTGGAGATACATCTAGTTCCCTCGTCTAGATCATTAATATATATTGTGAATAGCTGGGGTCCGAGGACCGATCCCTGCGGTATCCCACTAGTCACTGCCCGCCACTCGGAAAAAGAGCCATTTATTCCAACTCTTTGCTTCCTGTCTGCCAACCAGTTCTCTATCCAAGTCAGTACCTTGCCCCCAATCCCATGTGCCTTAACTTTACATGCTAATCACTTATGCGGGACTTATCGAAAGCCTTCTGAAAGTCCAAATACACCACATCCACTGGTTCTCCCTTATCTATTTTACCAGTTACATCCTCAAAAAATTCCAGTAGATTAGTCAAGCACAATTTACCTTTTGTAAATTCATGTTGACTTTGTCCGATCCTGTCACTGTTTTCCAAGTGCTCTGCTATTACATCTTTTTTAATGGACTCTAGCATTTCCCCCACTACCGATGTCAGGCTTACCGGTCTATAGCAATGTGATAATGACCAGATCATTTTTTTTAGTGATGTTGGTTGAGTGATAAATATTGGCCAGGACACCGGGGTAACTCCCCTGCTCTTCTTCGAAATAGTGCCACGGGATCTTTTACGTCCACCTGAGAGAGCAGACGGGGCCTCGGTTTAACGTCTCATCCGAAAGACGGCCCCTCCGACAGTGCAGCGCTGCCTCAGTACTGCCCCTCCGACAGTGCAGCGCTGCCTCAGTACTGCCCCTCCGACAGTGCAGCGCTCCCTCAGTACTGCCCCTCCGACAGTGCAGCGCTCCCTCAGTGCTGCACTGGGAGTGTCAGCCTGGATTATGGGCTCAAGTCTCTGGAGTGGGGACTTGAACCCACGACCTTCTGACTCAGAGGCGAGGGTGCTGCCCACTGAGCCAGGGCTGACTAATTAACACTGGTCTACAGAAAGGACCTACATTTATATAGCTCCTTCAACGACCTCCGGTCGTCCCAAAGCGCTTTACAGCCTATGAAATACTTTTCCAAGTGTAGTCACTGTTTGGAACATAGGAACAGGAAGAGGTCATTCAGCCCCTCGAGCCTGTTCCACCATTCAATTAGATCATGGCTGATCTGTGTCTTAACTCCATTTACCCACCTTGGTTCCATATCACCTCATACCCTTACCTAACAAATATCTATCAATCTCAGTCTTGAAATTTCCAATTGACCCCCAGCCTCAACAGCTTTTTTGGGGGAGAGTTCCAGATTTCCACCACCCTTTGTGTGAAGAAGTGCTTCCTGACATCACCCCTGAACGGCCTGGCTCTAATTTTAAGGTTCTGCCCCCTTGTTCTGGACTCCCCCCACCAGAGGAAACAGTTTCTCTCTCTCGACCCCATCAAATACTTTAATCATCTTAAACAGCTCGATCAGATCACCCCCTAATCTGCTATATTCAGGGGAATACAAGCCCAGTCTGCGCCACCTGTCCTCAGAATTTAACCCTTTTAGTCCCGGTATCATTCTGGTGAATCTGCGCTGCTCCCCCTCCGAGGCCAATCTATCCTTCCTGAGGGGCGGGGCCCAGAACGGAACGCAGTGTCCAGGTGGGGTCTGACCAGAGCTCGGTACAGCTGGAACAGAACTTCCACCCCTTTGTGTTCCAGACCCCGGGAGATAAAGGCCAACATTCCGTGAGCCTTTATTTTGTCCACTAGCTTCAGTGATTTCTGTACTCGGACCCTGAAATCTCTCTGCTCCTCCACAGTTCCCAGCTTCTCACCATTTAGAGAATACTCTGATTTATCTTTCTTGGGTCCACAGTGGATGAGCTCACACTTCCCCACATTGAACTCCATCCGCCACAGTTTTGTCCATTCACAATCTATCAATGTCCCATTTGCAGCTTTCTGCTCCGATCTACACTGTTTACTGTGTCTCCTAACTTAGTGTCATCAGCAAACTCGGATATACGGCTCTCTACTCCTTCATCCAAGTCATTGATAAATATAGTGAAAACCTGCGGCCCCAGTCCAGATCCCTGGGGACACCATTGGTCACATCCTGACAATTGGAGTACATGCCCATTATCCGTACTCTCTGTCTCCCAACCAATTCCCCATTGTTGTAATGTAGGAAACACGGCAGCTAATTTGCACACAGCAAGATCCCACGAACAGCAATGAGTTGCCCTGGTGTCCTGACCAACATTTCTCCCACAACTAAACGGAACAGACTTAAAGACTTAACTGCTCACTCCATTTGCTTTTTTATGGGACCTTGCTGTGCACAGATTGGCTGTCACATTGCGCACTTGAACAGATATGCAGTCTCGGCATAATTAGGCTCCATCAATGAAAAGCTTCCAAATATGTTTTTTTATTCACTCCGAACTTGTGTCCCTGGGATCCGAACACTCACCTTGAATGAATTGCCTGGATCGGGTTTTATCAACTCCCATCAGAGGTCATTTAAAAGTCTTATGTTGATTGGATAGTTTTAGTATCTCTCGGGACAGTAATCCTCAGCCTGGTTCTTTGAAGGTTTGAGTTGTGTTGTATCTTTCTGAGCACCTTTCTGCTGCTACATTGATACCACTAGCTCCCCCCGGCGACTGACTGGGTTAATGCAAGGCGTCACATAACGTTACGCTTCTTGGCCCAGAGGGCCTTGGGGTTTGATCGCTGGTCTGTGCTGCTGGGCTGTGCTGCATTAGCATATCAGAGATGGCAGTAGAGATGGGGGGACGGAAAATCAGACCCACCCTCACCCCTGATCACTGTCCAGTGATCCCTGCAGTGAAGTGCAGTGTAGATATCGGGAGCAGCCTCGGTTGTAATGGTCGACTGGCCAGCCCGCACGCGAGGACTTGGTCCCATTGGGTAAGGTGCCGCAGGGCGTCAGGGGACCCGTGGAAGCCGTACTCCAGTGAGAGTCAGCCCTTCGCAAGAGGAGGGGAGAAATTGGAAGGCAGTAATGTGTGTCTGTGTCCGCAGGGCCTGCTCATTCTTGTCCAAAGCCCGCATTATTCAGGAGCACGGCGGCAGGGCAGTGATAATCTCGGACAACATGTACGACAACGACAGCTCCTACATCGAGATGGTGCAGGACGGTACGTCCAGGGACAGCGAGATCCCAGCTCTGTTCCTCCTTGGCAAGGACGGGTGAGTTCGGCCGTCACCGAGAGCTTCCCCATGCCCCATTGGGGCCAACATCTCTGCTCACTTCTGAGACAACCTGTAGTGGAACTGGACTAATAATGCAGAGAACGTGAGGTCAAATTCTCTCTCGGCCGTTTGAGAATTGGAATTTAGCTAAAAAACAAATCGGGGAAATAAAAAGCTGGTGTCAGTAAAAGTGACCATGAAGCTGTCGAATTGTCTTAAAAACCCAACTGGTTTACTGATGTCCTTTTAGGGAAGGGAATCTGCCATCCTTACCCGGTCTGGCCTATATGTGACTCCAGTCCCACACCAACGTGGTTGACTCTTAACTGCCCTCCTGAAGTGACCTAGCAAGCCACTCCGTTGTATCAAAGTGCTATTCCCAACCTAACAGCACTGTGGGAGCACCTTCACATCACGGACTGCAGCATTTCAAGAAGGCAGCTCACCACCACCTTCTCGAGGGCAATTAGGGATGGGCAATAAATGCTGGCCTTGCCAGTGACGTCCACATCCCGAGACTGAATTAAGAAAAAAACTCAAGTCGTCCAACACAAGAAGGGAGGGAGGGAGGTGAACCCGAGAGTGGTCCCCGACCTAATGTCCAGTTGGAGAGCAGGACCTGCAGAGACTGGAGCAGACCCTCTCACAGGGTGGGCTCAGGCGAGGAACACCCATCAGCCCATTTCACGAAGTAATTGCAGGTGAAGGAGGCCATTCGGCCCAACCAGAATGACCTCGCTTTGCGCTACCCCTCCATTGCAACATCTAATTATTTCTGAAATGGTACCAGGGTGCTGACATCCAGTGCACTGGGAGTCCATTCCATGTACCGGCCTTTTCTGCGAGGGAGAAATTTTTTATTTGATATCAGTCTATCTTTTATTGGAATGATACCAGGGATGAGGGACTTCAGTCATGTGGGGGGACTGGAAAAGCTGGGATTGTTCTCCTTAGCAGAGAAGGTTATGGGGAGATCTAAAATAGGTGCTCAAATCATGAGGGGGTTTTGATAGAGTAGATAGGGAGAAAGTTTCCAGTGGCAGGAGGGTCGGTAACCAGAGGACACAGATTTAAGGCAATTGGCAAAAGAACCAGAGGCGACATGAAACTTTTTGTTTACACAGCGAGTTGTTGTGATCTGGAATGCGCTGCCTGAAAGGGCGGTGGAAGCAGATTCAATCGTAACTTTCAAAAGGGAATTGGATAAATACTTGAAGGGAAAAAATTAGAGGGCTATGGGACAAGAGTGGGATTAATTGGAGAGCTCCTTCAAAGAGCCGGCACAGGCACGATGGGCCGAATGGCTTCCTGTGCTGTATCGTTCTATGATCAGTCCTAAAATGCGTTTTTTGATTAAACATTGTTTGGGCCACAGTTGGAGCACTGGCCGCAATTTTGTGTTTCCCATTAGAGAAAGGACCGTTGTAAAGCTATGGAGTGCAAGTCCAGCGGCGCAGTGTGGCTGGGCCCTGACGCTGTTCTTTCTCCGCTGTTGGGCAGGTACATGATCAGACGATCGCTGGAACTGCACGGGCTCCCGTGGGCCGTGATCTCGATACCGGTGAACGTCAGCGGGATCCCGACCTTTCAGCTCAAGCAGCCGCCGTGGACCCTCTGGTGAAGACAGACCGCGGGCTGGGCCTGCCCATTTGCACTATTCCTGAATTGCCAAAAGATCACTCGCCCAATCGAATGAAGACTTTGTGATGTTTGTGGTTTGACATTTTGTTTAATAAATGATTCTGGTCTTCACTTTCATCCCCTCCCCAGTTTCCTCTCACTCCGCCTCGCCCCACAGTTGCAGACTCCTGCTGGGACACGGGTGTGGGAGTACAATCGCTCATTCTTCAGCGGCTGAACCCAGAGGGCAAGATCTTCAGCCCTAGAGGGCATCACCAAGCCCAATCCTGTCCCATTGCATGGTTTCCCGCAGGGCCCATTGGACAGTAAGCAGGAGTGGGATCCCTGGCCAATTTATCTTCGCACACATCCTCGCTAGCCCAGGGCTGCTGAAGCCAATCTCAATGACAAGACCTCCGCCCCGCCCCGAGTGAGGAGAAACTTTTCTTCAAGACACACCCTTCAAGTCTGGGCCTACGTGTGACTCCAGTCCCACACTACGTGGCTGCCCTCGGGAAATGACCTAGCAAGCCACGCGGTTTGTATCAAACCTGCAGCGGTTCAAGGTGGCGGCCCACCACCAACGTTCCTGCTAAGCTGCGGTGGTCTGGAGGTCCCGCGTAGTCCACTCACCGACTTTTAAATGGAACAAACCGCGCCTGCGTGAAAATTTTGAATGGGCCGTGCAGCCACTTAAAGGGACCACGCACGAGGGAAAAAAATATTAGAGGTAACATTGCCCATCACTACCTTCTCAAGGGGCAACTAGGGATGGGCAATAAATGCCGGCCTTGCCAGCGACGCCCACATCCCCGAGAGTGGTGGTGCCCTGCTCCGGGAGCCAAGAGCAGGAGACTGAACAAAGACGACAGGAGGACTCGAGCAGAGAGAGACCGCAGCCCCGATTATTATTTTTCATACCTTTATTGAGCACATGCAAATTGGTCGCACCTCAGTGCTTTGTGAGTCTGCGATGATTTACACTGGCAGCTAGAGCATCGCTGGCCCAAGTACAGTCCAACTGATCAAAGTGACAATCTGTCCTAAAGCAAAGTTATTTACATAGAATCTTCTCCATTATACGTAACATTAAATTTTTTTTCGCTAATTCCTTCCCCCCCCTCGTCTTCGCAGGTCTCACGCCGTTTGGTGGGGTGAGGGTACCTCAACACCACCGCCCCCACCCACAAAGACACGTTCCCATTCTTCACTTCTGAGCGGCAGCAGCAGGTTATTCGACCATGGGGAGGCCTGATCCTGTCCTCCTCCACCGTGCACACTCCAGCATCTCACAGGCTCATAGCGCATCTTAATTTGGAGAAGGATATGCTGACAGGACGAGATGAAGTAGGAGTGGGAGGAGGCTGGTGCAGAGCATAAACGCCGGCACGGTGCTGTTGGGCCGAATGGCCTGTTTCTGTGCCGTGAATTCTACGTAAACCAATCACGTCGATGGAAAATTCGGCTGCACACCCAGTGCCTGATACTACGGTATCCTGTCTCGGCACGGGTAGGAGGGGGCCGCGAATATGGTGACAAGTGAAAAATGACCCAAGCCTGGCACACAGACCACACAGGTGACAGTCTGCAGTCCGTGGGATAGATTCATGGCCGCACCCCAGGAGGAGCCTCTCAAACATGCACGGGGAGTTAAAAAGATCATCTCTTCGAACAGCCCTTTGATGGCTCTACCTTGTTCCCCAGGCAGATAGTGGGATAAACACACACGGACACAGATACAGGCAGAGACATTACACACATAGGCACAGACAGACACAGAGACAGGCACAGAACTGTTGTGTCTCATCACACTAGTTGAACCGGGGCTGGATGTACTGAGTGTGCCAGGTTCATCCATTTAAAATCATTCCCCAGCGGCTGGAGCGAGAGTGGCTGTTACACCAAAACAAAATACAATTGCTTTCTTTGCGATGAGCACAGTCTGCCCTCGGTCTCCCCCACTCCCCTGTGTTTTCCTCTCCTCGAGGTGCTGATTCTCGCTGGGGTACGGGATCCAGGACACCTCACAATAACCTCACCCAACCTCTTCCATGCGTGAGCCCCAGACTGTGCCTTTGGGAGAGGGGGGGCCTGGCTATTCCACCATAGTGGCATCACAGCCAAACCCGACGCTGCTGCTGCTGCTCTGCGGATGCGCTCACTTTCTCGCAGGGGTCACGAGAGACACTGACTGTGGCTGAAACTCCGTCTCCGTGCTGCCCGCTCCACCCCCACCGTTCCCCGGCCCTCATCCCCCCCCCGCACCCAAACCACCAACTCAAGCTCTAGCCCGTGAATCTTCTGCCCCGTATGTCCCAGAGCTGCCATCAGGGGGAGCTCTCGCACACAGCTTCTAACTTGGAGCACCCTTCCCTCGCCATGTGATGATTGGCAATTGGACCCAGTCCCTCAGCAAGAGGGGGGGGGGGGGAAGGGGGAGCAGTGTCCCTGAGTGGAGCCTCCCACCCTCCCAAAACAGCGATGATTTCTTCACTCACATGAAGCGACTGGCGTGATTAGTTAGCCAGCCTGCCCGTGAGGTGGAGCAAGTGCTTTCTACAGATTGGTGTGTGTGTGTGTGTTGTAATGGATGTCTAGGTGTGGTTATTGCATTGGTGAACAGAGGTGCTCAGCAATAGCCCCGTTCCTGCCGATTCCTCAACCCAGCGTCTGTTAAACGTCTGTCATCTCGTCTTCTAGTTCAGCGCTCTCTGCGTCAGCCTCGATCTCCTCCTCTTCCTCCGAGGTCAAGTCAGGGTCAGCTGCTTGAGCCACGCACTTCGGACAGGAGCAGACAAACAGATAGTTCTCCCTTCAGAAAATAACACAGGTTTCAGGTACAGCACGGATTAGATACAGAGTAAAGCTCCCGCTACACTGTCCCATCAAACACTCCCAGGGCAGGTACAGCACGGGTTAGTGACAGAGTAAAGCTCCCTCTACACTGTCCCATCAAACACTCCCAGGGCAGGTACAGCACGGGTTAGTGACAGAGTAAAGCTCCCTCTACACTGTCCCATCAAACACTCCCAGGGCAGGTACAGCACGGGTTAGTGACAGAGTAAAGCTCCCTCTACACTGTCCCATCAAACACTCCCAGGGCAGGTACAGCACGGGTTAGATACAGAGTAAAGCTCCCGCTACACTGTCCCATCAAACACTCCCAGGGCAGGTACAGCATGGGTTAGATACAGAGTAAAACTCCCTCGACAACTGTCCCATCAAACACTCCCAGGGCAGGTACAGCATGGGTTAGATACAGAGTAAATCTCCCGCTACACTGTCCCATCAAACACTCCCAGGGCAGGTACAGCACGGGTTAGATACAGAGTAAATCTCCCTCTACACTGTCCCATCAAACACTCCCAGGGCAGGTACAGCATGGGTTAGATACAGAGTAAATCTCCCTCTACACTGTCCCATCAAACACTCCCGGGGCAGGTACAGCACGGGTTAGATACAGAGTAAAGCTCCCTCTACACTGTCCCATCAAACACTCCCAGGGCAGGTACAGCACGGGTTAGATACAGAGTAAAGCTCCCTCTACACTGTCCCATCAAACACTCCCAGGGCAGGTACAGCACGGGTTAGATACAGAGTAAAGCTCCCTCTACACTGTCCCATCAAACACTCCCGGGGCAGGTACAGCACGGGTTAGATACAGAGTAAAGCTCCCTCTACACTGTCCCATCAAACACTCCCGGGGCAGGTAAAGCACGGATTAGATACAGAGTAAAGCTCCCGCTACAAAATAAAATAAAATCCCAAAGTGTTTTATTATAAGTATATTAAGGGCAAGAGGATAACCAGAGAAAGAGTAGGGCCCATTATGGACCAAAGTGACAATCTGTGTATAGAGCCAGAAGATGTAGGTGAGGTTTTAAATTAATATTTTGCATCTGTGCTCACTATGGAGAAGGACGATGTAGGCATAGAAATCAGGCAGGGGGATTGTGATATACTTGAACAAATTAGTATTGAGAGGGAGGTGGTACTAGCGGTTTCAGCGGGCTTAAAAGTGGATAAATCCCCAGGCCCAGACGAGATGTATCCCAGGCTGCTGTGTGAGGCAAGGGAGGAGATTGCAGGGGCTCCGACACAAATATTCAGAACCTCTCTGGCCACAGGGGAAGTGCCAGAGGACTGGAGTACAGCTAACGTAGTCACTTCACCTGACGAAGGAGCAGCGCTCCGAAAGCTTGTGATTTCAAATAAAGCTGTTGGACTATAACCTGGTGTTGTGTGACTTCTTACATTTGTCAAGGATAGTCAGCATAGCTTTGTCAGCGGGAGATCATGTCTGACCAATTTGATTGAATTTTTCGAGGGGGTGACTAGGTGTGTGGATGAGGGTAGTGCAGTTGATGTAGTCTACATGGACTTCAGTAAGGCTTTTGACAAAGTCCCACATGGGAGACTGGTCAAGAAGGTAAGAGCCCATGGGATCCAGGGCAATTTGGCACATTGGATCCAAAATTGGCTTAGTGGCAGGAGGCAGAGGGTGATGGTCGAAGGTTGTTTTTGTGACTGGAAGCCTGTGTCCAGTGGTGTACTGCAGGGATCGGTGCTGGGTCCCTTGCTGTTTGTGGTGTACATTAATGATTTAGATATGAATGTAGGAGGTATGATCAGTAAGTTCACAGATGACACGAAAATTGGTGGAGGGGTAAATAGCGAGGAGGGAAGTCTCAGGCTACAGGACGATATAGACGGGTTGGTCAGATGGGCGGAACAGTGGCAAATAGAATTTAACCCTGAAAAGTGTGAGGTGATGCATTTTGGGAGGACTAACAAGGCAAGGGAATACACAATGAGTGGTAGGACCCTAGGAAGGACAGAGGATCAGAGGGACCTTGGTGTGCATGTACAGGAAACTCTCTTTTTACCGGCACCTAAATAATCGGAAATCTCTCTTAACCGGCAAAATTCAGGAGTAGGGTCAGGTAAGTTTTACTTCATATTAGTGGCTGTGTAACCGGGGTTCCTGGATCTGTGGCCGTGTAACCGGGGTTCCTGGATCTGTGGCCGTGTAACCAGGGTTCCTGGATCTGTGGCCGTGTAACCGGGGTTCCTGGATCTGTGGCCGTGTAACCGGGGTTCCTGGATCTGTGGCCGTGTAACCGGGGTTCCTGCACCTGTTGCCATGCAACAGGGACTCCTGGATCTGTGGCCGTGTACGGGGCTCTCGTACCTTAGTAAGTATACCTCTCTGTAATCCGGACATTTTGATCAACCGGCACCACGCCGGTCCCGTCGGTGCCGGATAAAAAAAGAGTTTCCTGTACATAGATCCCTGAAGACAGCAGGACAGGTAGATAAGGTGGTTAAAAAGGCATATGGGATACTTGCCTTCATTAGCCGAGGCATAGAATATAAGAGCAGGGAGGTTATGATGGAGCTGTACAAAATGCTAGTTAGGCCACAGCTGGAATACTGTGTGCAGTTCTGGTCACCACACTATAGGAAGGATGTGATTGCTTTGGAGAGGGTGCAGAGGAGATTCACCAGGATGTTACCTGGGCTGGAGCGCTTCAGCTATGAAGAGAGACTGGACAGGCTGGGGTTGTTTTCCTTAGAGCAGAGAAGGCTGAGGGGGGACCTAATTGAGGTGTACAAAATTATGAGGGGCATAGATTGGGTAGATAGAAAGGAACTTTTCCCCTTAGTAGAGGGGTCAATAACCAAGGGGCATAGTTTCAAGGTAAGGGGCAGGAGGTTTAGAGGGGATTTGCGGAAAAACTTTTTCACCCAGAGGGTGGTTGGAATCTGGAACTCACTGCCTGAAAGAGTGTTAGAGGCAGGAACCCTCACAACATTCAAGAAGCATTTAGATGGGCACTTGAAACGCCATAGCATGCAAGGCTACGGACCAAGTGCTGGAAAATGGGATTAGAATAGACAGGGCTTGATGGCCGGTGCGGACACGATGGGCCAAAGGGCCTCTTTCTGTGCTGTATAACTCTATGACTCTACACTGTCCCATCAAACACTCCCAGGGCAGGTACAGCACGGGTTAGATACGGAGTAAAGCTCCCTCTACACTGTCCCATCAAACACTCCCAGGGCAGGTACAGCACGGGTTAGATACAGAGTAAAGCTCCTTCTACACTGTCCCGTCAAACACTCCCAGGGCAGGTACAGCACGGGTTAGATATGGAGTAAAGCTCTCTCTACGCTGTCCCATCAAACACTCCCAGGGCAGGTACAGCACGGGTTAGATACAGAGTAAAGCTCTCTCTACACTGTCCGATCAAACACTCCCAGGGCAGGTACAGCACGGGTTAGATACAGAGTAAAGCTCTCTCTACACTGTCCCATCAAACACTCCCAGGGTAGGTACAGCACGGGTTAGATACAGAGTAAATCTCCCTCTACACTGTCCCATCAAACACTCCCAGGGTAGGTACAGCACGGGTTAGATACAGAGTAAATCTCCCTCTACACTGTCCCATCAAACACTCCCAGGGCAGGTACAGCACGGGTTAGATACAGAGTAAAGCTCCCTCTACACTGTCCTATCCAGAGAAACGAGGCCCAGCCTGCTCAATCTTCAATTCTGGTAACATGCTTATAAATTGTTTCTGCATTTTGTCCAGTGCTTCTATATTCTTTCTGGAGTATGGAGACCAGACCTGCCCACAGTACTACAAGTGTGGTCCACATACATACAGCTAACCGAACACAGACTGGGGGAAGGGGTATTTGAATCAGGGACCTTCCCGATCCCATGGGGACTGAGGCCAGGTGTTCTGCCTCATCCTGCTGCCCCCAAAGCAAACCCAACACTGGGGCGGTTTGTTCTGGGACCCCAAATCTGTGCCCACCTTGCCCAGAACTCCATGTGTGAATTCCTCTAATCAGATCTCTGTCCCTGCTTCAGTACCAAAACGGCCCTTATCAAAGTCACAAATGATATCCTACGTGACTGTGACAAAGGTAAACTATCCCCCCTTGTCCTTCTCGACCTGTTTGCAGCCTTGGACACGGTTGACCACTCCATCCTCCTCCACCAGCTCTCCTCCGTCGTCCAGTTGGGTGGGACTGCACTGGTTCCATTCTTAACTATCTAATCGGAACCAGAGAATCACCTGCAACGGCTTCTCTTCCCGCTCCCGCATCGTTACCTCTGGTGTCCCCCACGGATCTATCCTTGGCCCCTCCTATTTCTCATCTACATGTTGCCCCTTGGAGACATCATCTGAAAACAGAACGTTAGGTTCCACATGTACGCCAACGACACCCAGCTCTACCTCACCACCACCTCTCTCGACCCCTCCACGGTCTCTAAATTGTCAGAGTGCTTATCCGATGAGTAGAAATTTACTCCAAATAAATATTGGTAAGACTGAAGCCATTGTCTTCGATCCTTGCCATAAACTCTGTTCCCTAGTCACCGACTCTATCCCTCTCCTTGGCAACTGTCTGAGGCTATTTCCACAAACATCGTCCGTCTCCGCCCCTGCCTCAGCTCATCCACTGCTGAAACCCTCATCCTTGCCCTTGTTACCTCTAGACTTGACTATTCCAACGCACTCCTGGCTGGCCTCCCACATTCTACCCTCCATAAACTTGAGGTCATCCAAAACTCTGCTGCCCGTGTCCCAACTCGCACCAAGTCCCGTTCACCCATCACCCTTGTGCTCGCTGACCTACACTGACTCCGGTTAAGCAACGCCTCGATTTTAAAATTCTCATCCTTGTTTTCCAATCCCTCCATGGCCTCGCCCCTCCCTATCTCTGTAACGTCCTCCAGCCTTACAACCCTGTGAGATCTCTGCCCTCCTCCAATTCTGCCCTCTTGAGCATCCCCGATTATAAATCGCTCCACCATAGGCAGCCGTGCCTTCAGCTGCCTAAGCTCTGGAATTCCCTCCCTCAACCTCTCTCTCCTCCTTTAAGACGCTCCTTAAAAATCTACCTCTGACCAAGCCTTTGGTCACCTGCTCCAATAGCCCCTTGTGCGCCTCGGTGTTGAATTTTGTTTGATAATCGCTCCTGTGAAGCGCCTTGGGACGGTTTGCTACGTTAAAGGCCCTATCTGAATGCAAGTTGTTGCTGTTGTGCTGTGCTCGAGGGCTTTGTTCCACATTTCATGGGGCAATTTTAAAGGGGTGCAGGACCAGAGAGACCTGGGGGTGGACCAACACAAATCTTTGATCGTGTTGAGAAGGCCGTTAAAAAAACATACGGATTTTTTGAAATGGAGGAAGAGAGTTCAAAAGCAAGGAAGTTTATGGTAAATCACAACAGGAAACGCTGGAAAAACTCAGCAGGCCAGGGCAGCATCCGTGGAGAGAGAAACAGAGTTAACGTTTCAGGTCGAAGACCCTTCGTCAGAACTGGAAAAAAACAGGAAATGGAAAGCAAGTTTAGGGGCTGGGAAAAGGGGGAGGGGATGAAAGAACTAAAGGGAAGGTCTGTGATAGGATAGAGAGCAGGAGAGATTAAGAGATATTCAAGGCGAGAGGAGATGGTAATGGGACAGGTTAAGGAATAAAGGATGGCTCTAGATGAAGTGTGAATTGCGCTGGCAGAGTGAAGGACAGCTGCCAGGTGGGAGGGAAGAAAAAAGGGGGCCATGGTAAATAGTAAATCTTTTTAAAACACTGGTTAGGCCCCAGCCTGAATATTGTCTTCAATTCTGGGCACCAAACTTTAGGAAGGATGTCAACATAGATACATAGAAGATAGGAGCAGGAGTAGGCCATTCGGCCCCTCGAGCCTGCTCCGCCATTCAATGAGATCATGGCTGATCATCCAAATTCAGTACCCGGTCCCTGCCTTCTCCCCATATCCCTTGATCCCTTTAGCCTTAAGAAATATATCCAACTCTTTCTTGAATATACTTAGTGAACTGGCCTCCACCGCCCTCTGTGGCAAAGAATTCCACAGGTTCACCACTCTCTGGGTGAAGAAATTCCTCCTCATTTCAGTCCTAAATGGCTTACCCCTTATCCTTAGACTATGACCCCTGGTTCTGGACTCCCCGGCCATCAGAAACATCCTTCCTGCATCTAGTCTGTCCAGGCCTGACAAAATTTTATAGGTTTCGATGAGATCCCCTCTCATTCTTCTAAACTCCAGTGAGTATAAGCCCAATCGACCCAATCTCTCCTCATATGTCATTCCTGCCATCCCAGGTATCAGCCTGGTGAATCTTCGCTGCACTCCTTCCATGGCAAGAACATCCTTCCTCAGGTAAGGCGACCAAAACTGCACACAATGCTCAAGGTGTGGTCTCACCAAGGCCCTGTACAACTGTAGCAAGACATCCTTGTTCAAGGCCTGGGAGAGGGTGCGAAAATGATTTACTAGAATGGTTCCGGGGATGAGGGTATTTAGTAATGTGGAGAGACTGGAGAAGCTGGGATTGTTCTCCTTAGAGCAGAGAAGCTTAAGGGGAGATTTAACAGAGGTGTTCAAATATTGAGGTTTTTTTTTTTTTTTTTTTAAAAAGAGTAAATAAGGAGAAACTGTTTCCAGTGGCAGGAGGGTCGGTAACCAGAGGACACAGATTTAAGGTGATTGGCAAAAGAACCAGAGGGGAGATGAGAAGAATTTTTTTACACAGCGAGTTGTTGTGATCTGGAATGCGCTGCCTGAAAGGGCAGATTCAATAGTAACTTTCAAAAGGGAATTGGATAAATACTTGAAAAGGAAAAACTTGTAGGGCTCTGGGGAAAGAGGAGTGGGACCAATTGGACAGCGCTGTCAAAGAACCGGCACAGGCACGACGGGCCGAATGGCCTCCTGCTGTGCTGTAAGATTCTGTGATTGTGAGCAGTGTGTTTCCAAGCCTTCCCGTGTTGAGTGAGAAGGTTGGGGGAGGGGTGGGTGGGAGCAGTACCTGAGGATCCTGTGTCGAGTGTGCCTGCTCCGATCTCGCTGACAGCAGTCCAGGTACGTGATGCACACCTCCTGACAAAAGACAAACCATCCGCCATCAATTCCATGTCCGTCACCCCTGCTACATCATCCCTTCACATAAATAAGAACAGGAGGCCCCTTGAGCCTGTTACAGGAACAGGAGGAGGCCATTCAGCCCCTCGAGCCTGTTACACAGGAACAGGAGGAGGCCATTCAGCCCTTCGAGCCTGTCATACAGGAACAGGAGGAGGCCATTCAGCCCCTTGAGCCTGTTACACAGGAACAGGAGGAGGCCATTCAGCCCCTCGAGCCTGTTACACAGGAACAGGAGGAGGCCATTCAGCCCCTCGAGCCTGTTACACAGGAACAGGAGGAGGCCATTCAGCCCCTCGAGCCTGTTACACAGGAACAGGAGGAGGCCATTCAGCCTCGCGAGACTGTTACACAGGAACAGGAGGCCATTCAGCCCCTGGAGCCTATTGCATAGCAACAGGAGGAGGCCCTTCAGCCCTTCGAGCCTATCATACAGGAACAGGAGGAGGCCCTTCAGCCCCTCGAGCCTGTCATACAGGAACAGGAGGAGGCCATTCAACCCCTCGAGCCTGTTCTGCCATTCAATTGGATCCTGGCTCCATTTACCCCACTGTGTTCTGTAACCCCTAGTGCCCTTGCCTAAAATCTATCGCTCTCAGTTTTGAGATGAAATACCAGCAGTGACGAGGAAGGCCCACAAGCTTATGAAGCAGCCTGGAAACCCCTGCAGAATTACTCGCTGGGGGTGGGGAGGAGAAAGAAACACATCACGGGCAAACTAACCAGCGGGTACCCCACGTCCTCAGTGGGGAACACTTCCATCTCCCGATCCCACTGATGTCAGGCGTGGCTCAGTGGGCAGCACTCTCGCCTCGGAGTCAGAAGGTTGTGGGTTCGAGTCCCACTCCAGAGACTTCAGCACATAATCCAGGCTGGCACTCCCAGTGCCCGTGCTGAGGGAGTGCCGCACTGTCGGAGGTGCCGTCTTTCAGATGAGACGTTAAACCGAGGCCCCGTCTGCCCTCTCAGGTGGACGTAAAAGATCCCAAGGTCACTTCTTTGAAGAAGAGCAGGGGAGTTCTCCCCGGTGTCCTGGGGCCAATATTTATCCCTCAACCAACATCACTGAAACAGGTCATTATCAGGGCCACTACTTTGAAGAGCAGGGGAGTTCTCCCCGGTGTCCTGGGCCAAAAGCACTGAAACAGATTATCTGGTCATTATCTCATTGCTGTTTGTGGGAGCTTGCTGTGCGCCAATTGGTTGCCGCGTTTCCTACATTACAACACGGACTACACTTCAAAAGTACTTCATTGGCTGCAAAGCGCTTTGGGACGTCCTGAGGTTGTGAAAGGCGCTATAAAAAGGCAAGTCTTTCTTTATTGGCCCCGCTGTGAGAGTCCAGGAACGGATAATTAAAGAGCTGCTGTCACCACCAGTACCCTGTGCAGGTAGCTGCTTCGAAGGGCAAAGTGTCAAGTTGGATTCAAAACTGACTCGGAGACAGGAAGCAGAGGGAAATGGTTGATGGGTGTTTTTGTGACTGGAAGGCTGTTTCCAGTGGGGTTCCGCAGGGCTCAGTACTAGGTCCCTTGCTTTTTGTGGTATATATCAATGGTCTAGACTTGAATATAGGGGGTATGATTAAGAAGTTTGCAGATGATACTAAAATCGGCTGTGTGGTTGATACTGAAGGAGGAAGCTGTAGACTGCAGGACGATATCAATAAATTGGTCAGGTGGGCAGAACAGTGGCAAATGGAATTCAATCCGGAGAAGTGTGAGGTAATGCATTTGGGGAGGGCTAACAAGGAAAGGGAATACACATTAAATGGTAGGACACTGAGTAGTGTAGAGTAACAAAGGGACCTTGGAGTGCATGTCCACAGATCCCTGAAGGTAGCAGGCCAAGTAGATAAGGTGGTTAAGAAGGCATACGGAATGCTTGCCTTTATTAGCCGTGGCATAGAATACAAGAGCAGGGGGGTTATGCTTCAACTGTATAAAACACTAGTTAGGCCTCAGCTAGAGTACTGCGTGCAGTTCTGGTCACCACATTACAGGAAAGATGTGATTGCACTAGAGAGGGTACAGAGGAGATTTACAAGGATGTTGCTGGGAGTAGAGAATCTTAGCTATGAGGAAAGACTGGATAGGCTGGGTCTGTTTTCCTTGGAACAGAGGAGGCTGAGGGGAGACCTTATTGAGGTGTATAAAATTATGAGGGGCATAGATAAAGTGGATAGAAAGGACCTATTTCCCTTAGCAGAGGGGCCAAAAACCAGGGGGCACAGATTTAAAGTAATTGGTGGAAGGTTTAGAGGGGATTTGAGGGGAAATTTCTTCACCCAGAGAATTGTGGGGGTCTGGAACTCACTGCCTGAAAGGGTGGTAGAGGCAGGAACCCTAACCACATTTAAAAAGTACTTGGATGTGCACTTGGGATGCTCTAACCTGCAGGGCTACGGACCAAGAGCTGGGAAGTGGGATTAGGCTGGAGAGCTCTTTGTGGGCTGGCGCGGACACGATGGGGCGAAATGGCCTCCTTCTGTGCTGTAACTTTCTATGATTCTATGAATTCAGCTACACTGTGAGTTAAGTAGAGAGGGAGAGAGAAAGAGAGAGTGAGGGAGAGAGTGAGAGGGAGAGGGAAAGAAAGGGAGAAAGAGAGAGTGAGAGGGAAAGAGAGAGTGTGAAAGGGAAAGAGAGAGAGAGAGAGAGAGAGAAACAGCGAGTGCGAGAGGGAAAGAGATAAACAGGGAGAGGGAGAGAGAGGGAAAGACAGAGAGGGGCTTCAAGGCTCCACCAGTGTCAGGTGGGGCTGTTATGAGGAAAGGTTATAAAACCTCGGGGTCTTCACCCTTGAAAGGAGGCGAATGAGAGGGGTCACCTAAAGGTGCCTGACCAAGTTCATCAGAAGAGAATTGGATCAATATGTGAAAAGGAAAAATTTGCAGGGCTGTGGGGAAAGTGCAGGGGGAAGTGGGACTAATTAGATAGCTCTTTCAAAGAGCCAGCACAGGCACGATAGGCCGAATGGCCTCCTTCTCTGCTGTAGCTTCAATGTGTGATCATAGTCAGTCAGCAGGCTATTCCACTACGGAGATCATCGCAGTATTTCAGCAGGAGGTCTCTGAACAGCAATCAGGTTTGCAAACCACTTCCTATTCTCTCCATTACCCGCTCGCTCTCCCTCCACCATCCCCTGGCCGAGACCGTTTAACTCAGCACGGTGCAGGGACCCAGGAGCAGGGACCCAGGAGCTGGGCCCTTCCTTGCCAGCTTGCTTCAGTTGTCTTTAGCCACAAGGGCTTCAGGTCAAGCGTCCAAAGACTCGCCGGTCCTGCGATGAGGCCTTACCTCCCCGGCTTTGATGTCCCGGAGTGCTGTCAGGTGGAGGAGGAAGTTGTTCTCTGGGAAGGAGGTTTCAGCATTGGGGTCACAGCTATGGTTACCTGCAACAGAGGAGGGGTCAAAGGTTACAGCTCCTTCCTATCCCTGCGTTCCCACTTCTGCAGATACAGAGTAAAGCTCCCTCTACACTGTTCCATCAAACACTCCCAGGGCAGGTACAGCACAGGTTAGATACAAAGTAAAGCTCCCTCTACACTGTCCCATCAAACACTCCCTGGGCAGGTACAGCACGGGTTAGATACAAAGTAAAGCTCCCTCTACACTGTCCCATCAAACACTCCCAGGGCAGGTACAGCACAGGTTAGATACAGAGTGTGGTAAACCACTGTTATACCTGTCTGTAGAGGTATGTGTATTCCACTAGGTACAGGTCTGGACATGCCTCGGCTGACTCCTCCCACTATTCCAGGTATATAAGTGACTACCTCCCAGTCCCTTAGTATTCTGGACGGGTCGACCACTCGAGACAAGACCTTCATTCTTTAGTTAATAAAAGCCTGGTTGTTACTCGCTTAACCTCAGTCTTTTGAGTAATTGATGGCGCATCAATTTTATTAACTAAATTTTTATAATGGAGAAGATCCTCACACCAGCATGCCTGGACCTCGACAGTCAGGAAGCGGACGCTTCCACCAAGTTTGCTCACTGGCTCATGTGCTTCGAGACATTCCTGACTGCCTCCACCGCGGTCACAACGGATGCGGACAAACTGTCTGTCCTGATCTCCAAGGTGAACCACCGAGTGTACTCAGTCATCCAGGACGCGACCTCGTACACAGACGCCCTCCAGCTCCTCAAGACCCAGTACGCGCGCCCTGTGAACGAAGTGTACGCCAGGCACCTCCTGGGGAGTCGCAAGCAACAACCTGGGGAATCGACTGAGGAATACCTCCAAGCACTGTCCGTGCTTGGCCGGGCCTGTGGGTGTAAGGCGGTAACGCCCGCTAAGTACACGGAGGAACTGATCCGGGATGCCTTCGTAGCGGGCCACAGGTCCAACTACACCCGACAGCGTCTGCTGGAGCAGAGTGACCTCAACCTCAACAAAGCCTCCGAAATCGCACTAACGCTGGACGCAGCCTACCGGGGCATGGATGCTTACTCCTCTGCACCATGGATGCCGTGGGGAACGACAACCTGGGACACGGTAGGACAGCCCCATAGCACCGTGCCACCCCAGCCACAGCCCAACAATGGCCCAACTACCGCAGCAGTGTCCCAAAGCCAGACAGCAGTATCCCAAGGCCAGAAATGCTACTTCTGTGGCCAGGCCAAACACCCCAGAGCGCGCTGCCCGGCGAAGAATGCGACCTGCTCGGGCTGCGGGAAAAAGGGACACTACGCCAACGTCTGCAAGGCCAAAGCCACCCCGAACGCCAGCAGCGCCGCGTGTGGGCCGGGCGAGCCGCCATCTTGGGCCCCCAACAGCGCCGCGTGTGGGCCGCCATCTTGGGCCTCCCCAGCCATGTGCGAACCACCGCAGCAGCAGCCATCTTGGATGACTCCAGCCACATGGGAATCATGGACGCCGCCATCTTGGACACCAGCCGGGATGCAGCAGACCGCCAACCCCCCCCACCCCATCTGATACCCGCAGCGACACACCGACCCCTACGCTGGCCTCTGTTATGCTGGACCAAACGAGACTGCACCAACTAGCTCGGTCCAAAATGGACGTTAAGGTAAACGGCTATGCAATAAACTGCCTTTTTGACTCCGGGAGCACAGAGAGCTTCATCCACCCCGACACGGTGCGGCGTTGCTCTCTCCCAGTCCTGCCTGCGCACCAGCGGATTTCTATGGCCTCCGAGTCCCAGTCAGCGGATATTGGCGGCTACTGCGTGGTGACACTAGTAGTAGACGGGACTGTATTCAATAATTTTAAACTCCTGGTCCTGCCCGACCTCTGCGCTGCCGTCCTACTGGGGTTGGATTTCCAGTGCCACCTCAAAAGCGTTACGATGGCGTACGGTGGCCCCCTCCCCCCACTCACAGTCCGCAGCCAGCAGCCTCCAAATTGCCCGCCGCGCACCAGATGCAACCTCTCCACACTCAGAGTCCCACCCCCCCCACTGTTTGCTAACCTCACCCCCGACTGTAAGCCCATCGCCACAAACAGCAGGCGATACAGTGCCGGGGACAGGGTTTTCATCAAAACCGAAGTGGAGCGACTCCTGAAGGAGGGGATTATTGAGGGCAGCTCCAGCCCCTGGCGAGCCCAGGTTGTGGTCGTTAAGACCGGCGAGAAACAACGCCTGGTCATCGACTACAGCCAAACAATAAATCGCTACACCCTGCTGGACGCCTACCCACTCCCCCGCATAGCTGACATGGTCAACCAGATCGCGCAGTACCGCGTCTTTTCGACCATTGACCTGAAATCAGCGTACCACCAGCTCCCCATCCGCCCTGAAGACCGCCAGTATACTGCTTTTGAGGCAAACAGCCGCCTCTATCACTTCCTTAGGGTTCCCTTCGGCGTTACCAACGGGGTCTCCGTCTTCCAAAGGGAGATGGACCGGATGGTCGATCAAAACGCGCTGCAGGCCACTTTCCCTTACCTAGACAATGTGACCATCTGCGGCCAGGACTTGCAGGACCATGACGCAAACCTCGAGAAATTCCTCCGCACCGCCCAACTCCTGAACCTGACATATAACAAGGAGAAGTGCATATTCTGCACAGACCGCCTCACCATCCTTGGCTGTGTTGTGGAACACGGGGTCATCGGTCCCGACCCGGACCGGATGCGTCCCCTTATGGAACTCCCACTGCCCCACTGCCTAAAAGCCCTGAAGAGGTGCCTAGGGTTTTTTTCCTACTACGCTCAGTGGGTCCCCTACTATGCAGACAAAGCCCGTCCGCTGATCAAATCCACCTCTTTTCCCCTGATGGCAGAGGCCCGCTCGGCCTTCCACCGCATCAAGGAGGACATTGCCAAAGCCACCATGCACGCAGTGGACGAATCCATCCCCTTCCAGGTGGAAAGCGATGCGTCCGACTTCGTTCTGGCCACCACCCTTAATCAGGCGGGGAGACCTGTGGCATTCTTCTCACGAACCCTCCAGGGCCCGGAGACCAGACACTCCGCGGTCGAGAAGGAGGCCCAGGCTATTGTGGAGGCTGTGCGTCATTGGAGGCACTACCTGGCCGGAAAACGATTTACCCTGCTCACTGACCAGCGTTCAGTTGCTTTTATGTTCAACAACAAGCAGAGGGGCAAAATCAAAAATGACAAGATCTTGAGGTGGAGAATCGAACTTTCCACCTACAACTACGAGATCTTGTACTGGCCTGGGAAGCTCAATGAACCCCCAGATGCCCTATCGCGTGGCACCTGCGCCAGCGCGCAGATCGATAGGCTGAGGGCCCTCCACAATGACCTCTGCCACCCGGGGGTCGCCAGGTTCTTCCACTTCATCAAGGCCCGCAACCTGCCTTACTCCATCGAGGAGGTCAGGACCATGACCAAGAACTGCCAAGTCTGCGCTGAGTGCAAACCGCACTTTTATAGACCAGACAGAGCCCACCTGATAAAAGCCACTTGCCCTTTCGAACGCCTGAGCGTCGATTTTAAAGGGCCTCTCCCCTCCTCCGACCGCAATGTGTACTTCCTCAACATCATTGACGAGTACTCCCGTTTCCCGTTCGCTATCCCCTGCTCGGACATGACCAGTGCCACGGTCATTAAATCTCTGAACAGCCTCCTCACCCTGTTCGGTTTCCCCAGCTATATCCATAGCGACCGGGGCTCATCGTTTATGAGTGACGAACTCCGCCAGTACCTGCTCGCTAGGGGTATAGCCACAAGCAGGACCACCAGTTACAACCCCCGGGGGAACGGACAGGTGGAAAGAGAGAATGCGACAGTTTGGAAGGCCGCCCTACTAGCCTTAAAGTCTAGGGGCCTTCTGACCTCCCGCTGGCAGGAGGTGCTCCCCGATGCGCTCCACTCGATTCGGTCACTGCTCTGCACTGCCACCAATGCCACCCCTCACGAGAAAATGTTTGTCTTCCCAAGGAAGTCCACATCGGGGACATCGTTACCGCCATGGCTGACGTCCCCAGGGCCGGTACTACTGAGAAGACACGTGAGGGCCAATAAAACGGGCCCCCTGGTCGAGAGGGTCGACCTCCTCCACGCCAACTCCCAGTACGCTTACATTGCGTACCCGGACGGGCGGGAGGACACAGTCTCCATACGAGACCTCGCGCCCTCGGGGACCGCTGTAGGGCGGGAGGACACAGTCTCCATACGAGACCTCGCACCCTCGGGGACTGCTGTAACCCACTACCCATTACCACCCCCCCCCCCACGACCCGATATCCAACCCCAGCAGCCGGCTCGCCTTGGACCGTCACCCACGAGGACTACACTCCAGGGCCCCAGCCTACACGGGACGCGACGCCGGAAGCTCCACCACCCCTGCCGTCGCCACGTCGATCACAGCGGCAGACAAGACCTCCGGAGAGACTCCAATACACGAACTTTTAAATACACTTCACCCCGCCGGACTCATTTTTAAACAAGGGGTGAATGTGGTAAACCACTGTTATACCTGTCTGTATGTGTATGTGTATTCCACTAGGTACAGGTCTGGACATGCCTCGGCTGACTCCTCCCACTATTCCAGGTATATAAGTGACTACCTCCCAGTCCCTTAGTATTCTGGACGGGTCGACCACTCGAGACAAGACCTTTGTTCTTTAGTTAATAAAAGCCTGATTGTTACTCGCTCAACCTCAGTCTTTTGAGTAATTGATGGCGCATCACAGAGTAAAGCTCCCTCTACACTGTTCCATCAAACACTCCCAGGGCAGGTACAGCACGGGTTAGATACAAAGTTAAGCTCCCTCTACACTGTCCCATCAAACACTGTGCAATAAGGGCACAGCAGTCATCATGGGTGACTTTAATCTACATATAGATTGGGCCAACCAAATTAGTAACAATACTGTGGAGGAGGAATTCCTGGAGTGTTTACGGGACGGTTTCCTGGACCAATATGTTGAGGAACCAACCAGAAATCAGGCCATCTTAGACTGGGTATTATGTAACGAGAAAGGATTAATTAGCAATCTTGTTGTATGAGGCCCCTTGGGTCGGAGTGATCATAATATGATCGAATTCTTCATTAAGATGGAGAATGAAGTTGTTGACTCCGAGACTAGGGTCCTGAATTTAAATAAAGGAAACTACGATGGTCTGAGGCGCGAGTTGGGTAGGATTGATTGGGGAATGTCACTCAAAGGGTTTACGGTGGATAGGCAATGGCAAACATTCAAAGACCGCATGGATGAACTACAGAATTTGTTCATCCCAGTTTGGCATAAAAATAAAACAAAAAAGGTGACTCAACCGTGGCTAACAAGGGAAATTAGGGATAGCATAAGATCCAAGGAGAGGACATATAAATTGGCCAGAAAAAGCAGTAAACCTGAGGATTGGGAGCAGTTTAGGATTCAACAAAGGAGGACAAAGGGATTAATTAAGAAGGGGAAAATAGAATATGAGAGTAAGCTTGCAGGGAACATAAAAATTGACTGTAAAAGCTTTTATAGATATGTGAAGAGAAAAAGATTGGTGAAGTCAAGCATAGGTCCCTTGCAGTCAGAATCAGGGGAATTTATAATGGGGAACAAAGAAATGGCAGACCAATTAAATACATATTTTGGTTCTGTCTTCACAAAGGAGGACACAAATAACCTCCCAGAGATGTCGGGGAACATAGGGTCTGATGAAAGGGAGGAACTGAAAGAAATCAGTATTTGTAGGGAAATGGTGCTAGGGAAATTGATGGTATTGAAGGCCGATAAATCCCCAGGGCCTGATAATCTACATCCTAGGGTACTTAAGGAAGTGGCCCTAGAAATAGTAGATGCATTGCTGATCATCTTCCAACATTCGATAGACTCTGGAACAGTACCCATGGATTGGAGGGTAGCTAAAGTTACCCCACTATTCAAAAAAGGTGGTAGAGAGAAAACGGGGAATTACAGACCGGTAAGCCTGACATCGGTAGTGGGGAAAATGCTAGAGTCCATTATGAAAGATGTAATAGCAGAGCACTTGGAAAACAGTGACAGGATCGGACAAAGTCAACATGGATTTACAAAAGCTAAATCGTGCTTGACTAATCTACTGGAATTTTTTGAGGATGTAACTGGTAAAATAGATAAGGGAGAACCAGTGGATGTGGTGTATTTGGACTTTCAGAAGGCTTTTGATAAGGTCCCGCATAAGAGATTAGCGTGTAAAGTTAAGGCATATGGGATTGGGGGCAAGGTATTGACTTGGATAGAGAACTGGTTGGCAGACAGAAAGCAAAGAGTTGGAATAAACGGGTCTTTTTCCGGGTGGCAGGCAGTGACTAGTGGGGTACCGCAGGGATCGGTCCTTGGACCCCAGCTATTCACAATATATATTAATGATCTAGACAAGGGAACAGGATGTAATATCTCCAAATTTGCACACGACACAAAGCTGGGTGGGCGTGTGTGCGGTGAGGAGGATGCCGAGAAACTCCAGGATGATTTGGACAGGTTGGGTGATTGGGCAGAAGCATGGCAGATGCAATATAACGTGGATAAATGTGAGGTTATCCACTTTGGTGGCAAAAACAGGAAGGCAGATTATTATCTGAATGGCAATAGATTGGGAGAAGGGGAAGTGCAACGAGACCTGGGCGTCCTTGTGCACCAGTCGCTGAAGGTAAGCATGCAGGTGCAGCAGGCGGTTAAGAAGGCAAATGGTATGTTGGCCTTTGTAGCGAGAGGGTTTGAGTACAGGAACAAGGATGTCTTGCTGCAGTTGGTGAGACCACATCTTGAGTAGTGTGAGCGGTTTTGGTCGCCTTATCTGAGGAAGGATGTTCTTGCCATGGAAGGAGTTCAGCGAAGATTCACCAGGCTGATACCTGGGATGGCAGGAATGACATATGAGGAGAGATTGGGTCGATTGGGCTTGTACTCGCTGGAGTTTAGAAGAATGAGAGGGGATCTCATTGAAACTGATAAAATTCTGACAGGACTGGACAGACTAGATGCAGGAAGGATGTTCCCGATGGTCGGGGAGTCCAGAACCAGGGGTCACAGTCTAAGGATAAGGGGTAGGCCATTTAGGACAGAAATGAGGAGGAATTTCTTCACCCAGAGAGTGGTGAACCTGTGGAATTCTCTACCACAGAAGGCAGTAGAGGCCAATTCATTAAATATATTCAAGAAGGAGTTGGATATATTTCTTAAGGCTAAAGGGATTAAGGGGTATGGGGAGAAAGCAGGGACCGGGTACTGAATTTGGATGATCAGCCATGATCGCATTGAATGGCGGAGCAGGCTCGAGGGGCCGAATGGACTACTCCTGCTCCTATCTTCTATGTTTCCCATGGCAGGTACAGCACGGGTTAGATATAGAGTAAAGTGTTGTGTATTTTGAATGTTGTATTTGAATTGTCCCACATAGCTTACCGTAGTTGTGATGTGCAATGCACTATGGGAAAGAGTGTGCATTTAGTTGAGAAGATTCTCTGGAAAGGTTGGCTGTTAACTGAACTCTGTCTCCTGCGTACTCTTAATTTTTATACAAGCAAGGTTATTAAACTTTTGAGATTTAACAAAAGTGGTGACGAGGACGTCTGAACTTACGTGGCTCTGCTGTGCGGAAGATAGTTGGGTTTTACGTGTTTAAAACTGTTATTTTTGCCGTGGACAGTTAATTAAAGTGAGGCTGGCTCGAGGATAAAGGAGCTTGCAACGGCGGGAAGACGAGACGGCGTATAAGGTACTAACGACTTGAGGAAGGGGAGGAAAAGCAGTGAGTAAATCGGGAAGGACATTTATTCAACTGTGAAACGATCTGTGAATTGAAGCACTAAATAACTGATAGTGATTTTAGTTGAGTTCAACATTGGAAGGATCCTTAGTGAATGATAATTAGGAGCCTGAGAGAAGGAAAATGGCTGGAATTATCGGTAACATTGGACCGTTTGATGAGAATGTCGAACAATGGAGCTCATACACAGAACGATTTGAATACTTCACACAAGCAAATGACATTGGAGGGAACAAAGTAGTACCTACATTGTTAAGTGTGATGGGACCAAAGACTTTCAATCTTTTGCGTACTTTAGTGCATCCAGATAAACCAGGGACTAAACAATATAGCGAAATTGTGGAGATACTAAAAGGGCATTTTTCACCCAAACCCCTAGTGATAGCTGAGAGGTTATGGTTCCACAGGCGTAACCAGGAAGAAGGAGAAACAGTGACCATGTTTGTAGCTGCACTAAAAAGACTATCAGAGCACTGTGAGTTTAATGACGTGCTAAATGATACTATAAGAGACAGGCTAGTGTGTGGGACTGAAGCCATACAGAAGAGACTATTAACGGAGAGTAATCTGACTCTACAAAAGGCCATTGAAATCAGTATTTCCATGGAATTGGCAGCTAAGGAAGCTCAACAGTTGGGTGCAACAGAAAAAGTACACAAAGTAAGAACAGAGAGCCAAGGGCCATGCTTCCGTTGTGGCAAAACGGGGCATCTTGCGTCTGCATGCTGGTGTGTGGACATGGATTGCCACAGCTGTGGTAAAAAGGGACATATTCAGCGCGCATGCAGAAATAAAAAGGACATAGAGAAAACGTCAAAGACGGAAGGAAGAAAAAAAACATTCAGACAAAAGACAAAGAAGCATGTCCGCTCTGTAGAACAGGACAAAACAGAGGCAAGTGACACTTCAGAGGAGGAACTATCACGCAACGTGCTGACTGTAGCTGGGGATTCGCATGGCTACTGGGTCTCACCCTTGCTAGAGGGGCAGCCTGTGCAAATGCAGATCGATACCGGGGCAGCAGTATCTCTTATGTCAGAGACAGTCTACAAAAAGACATTAAAGCACCTTCCACTTCAGCCAGCTAACATAGCGTTAGAGACATATACCGGTGAAAGAGTAACCGTGAGAGGTATCACTGAGGTCACAGTTCAGTTGAATGGACAAACTAGGAAGTTACCACTCTACGTAGTTAAAGGAGACTACCCCTCCCTGCTGGGACGCTCGTGGATGGAGAGAATAAAATTAGACTGGTCATCAGTCTACATGATGTCACACAATGATCCAGGCTTACCCGCCATCTTAAAGAAACATGCAGAAGTCTTTAATGGAGAACTGGGGTAGCATGAAAGATATTACTGTGAAGCTTCGTATTAAGCAGGATAGCAAACCCAAGTTCATGAAGGCACGACCCGTACCTTATGCCATCAGACCAAAAGTCGAGGCTGACTTAGAAGCCCTAGTTGAAAGCGGAGTACTAGAACCAGTCAGCGTGAGTGAATGGGCAACGCCCATCGTACCAGTGCTCAAGAAAGGGGGTGGAGTTAGGATATGTGGAGATTTTAAAGTAACTGTTAGCCCTGTATTGTCAGTGGAGCAATATCCGCTCCCCCATATTGATGATTTGTTTGCGGGACTTGCTGGGGGCCAGAAGTTTAGCACAATCGACCTCTGTCAAGCCTACCTGCAAATGCATGTGGATGAACAGTCATGAGAAATGCTGACTATTGTGACGCACAAGGGCCTATTTAGGTATCGTCGACTTCCTTTCGGAATTACATCAGCTCCAGTGCTTTTCCAACGTGCTATGGACCAGATCCTTAGTGGATTGCCTGGAGTCCAGTGCTACTTGGATGATATCTTAGTTACTGGGTGTAATGACCAAGACCATCTGCGTAACTTGGACGCAACGCTACAGAGACTGAGGGATTACGGACTCAGGGTTCGCAGGGATAAATGCAATTTTTTTCAGGCATCAGTTGAGTACCTCGGTCATGTGATCAATGCCACAGGCCTTCACAAGGCACCGTCCAAGACCAAGGCAATCGTTGATGCCCCAGCACCTGAAAATATCAGCCAGCTGCGTTCTTTTCTAGGGTTACTGAACTACTATGGACGGTTCATACCGAACCTAGCCTCGATGCTGAGGCCGCTGCATTGGTTGCTATGTAAAGACAAGAAGTGGGAATGGACTAACAAGTGCCAGGAGGCGTTCATGACAGCAAAGGACACGCTCCTGAAGTCAGAGGCTTTGACGCATTTTAACCCTTCATTACCAATAGTTAACTTGCGATGCATCGTCATATGGTGTGGGAGCGGTCGTTTCTCATATCATGCCAAACGGAGAAAAGAAGCCGATAGCATTCGCATCTAGGACTTTGAACAGAGCTGAAACTAACTACACCCAAATAGAACGAGAAGCACTGAGCATCGTTTTTGGTGTTCGCAAGTTTCACCAATATTTGTACAGGAGACAGTTCACCCTACTAACAGATCACCGCCCTCTCACGACCATCTTCGGGCCACATACAGGGATTCCGTCACTTGCTGCGAGCAGAATGCAAAGGTGGGCGCTGCTGTTGTCTGCACACACATTTGACATTAGATATCGTAAGTCTGACCTGCACGGCAACGCTGACGGTCTTTCCAGGTTGCCGCTGCCTGTCACCAAGCCTATGACGCGTAGCATGGACATCTGCTATTTTAGGCAGGTGGAGAACGCGCCAGTTACTTCGACACAGGTCCGACGAAACACCAGAAACGACCCAGTGTTGTCTGCAGTGCTGGACATTATCGTCAGGGGCAAGCTTGACAGCGATGACCCAAACCTGAAACCATATCTCTTAAGGAGAAATGAACTGTCGGTGCAGTCTGGATGTTTGCTGTGGGGGAGGAGAGTGGTTATTCCACCATCGCTACGGAAACCAGTGTTACAGCAACTACACTCCGGACACTGCGGAATGGTTCGTATGAAAGAAATAGCGAGGAGCTACTTCTGGTGGCTGGGTATGGATGGACAGATTGAGGACAAAGCTAAAACCTGTTCATGTCAGAGAGTTCATAATGTGCCACAGCTTGCACCTCTTCACCCCTGGGACTTTCCGGAGGAAGCATGGCACCGCATTCATGTAGACTTTGCAGGTCCATTCGAGGAGAGAATGTTCCTGGTGGCTGTTGACGCGCACAGTAAGTGGCCAGAGGTTGTTATAATGAGGTCCACCACCGCTGAGAAGACCATCGAGAAGTTAGGTGAGGTGTTCAGCCGATTTGGATCTCCGATGCAACTTGTCTCAGACAACGGTCCACAGTGGGTGTCACAAGAAATGGCTACATTCCTGCAGGTGAATACCTGAGAGGTTTGTTCAGACCATGAAACACTCTCTAAAGGCATCGCAAGGCCAGGGAATGCTTCATCAGCACCTGAATAGTTTCCTCTTGAGTTACAGGAATACACCACATGCGACCACAAAAGCATCACCTGCCACTCTACTGCTCAAAAGAGAGCTATGAACCAACTTCGACCTGCTGAAATCACCAAAGGTGAAAAACGTGGTACAGTATCAGCAGGACAAGCAGATCAAGCGACGTGAACAACGCTCCAAAGACAGAGGCCTAGAAATTGGGTTTTGGCTTAGCCAGGGCTTTAGCGCCGGAAGTTAGTGCCGGCGCTAAGTCCCCTGCGCGCGCCAAAAATTCAGTGGCGCCGCGCCCAAACGGCTGCCGGCGCTACTGAAGGGTCTTTGCGGCGGTACATCGGCGCTAACTGCCGTTTCGCGCCGCAATTCCGGCGCTGCGGCACCCGATGCGGTGCGGCAGGCTGGGGACGTGCAGGCCTCCTCCTCCCGTTAAGGAGGAGCTGCCTGCACCCGGCCGCGGCCCGCGCAAATCAGCTTAAAAATGAGCCCGGCACCTCGGACAAGTGCCGGGCTTGCATCTGTTCCGGGGGGGGGGGGGGGGGGGGGAGGGAGCTGCGGGCAGGCGGCCGGCGGGAAAGTGGCCGGCCGCCGCGGGGCCTTTAATGCGCCGGCGCAAACTGGAGTAAGGCACCTCTGCCAGAACGTTGCTTGCGGCTGCCACGGGCGAGGCGGCTGCAACTCAATTTCGGAGTTCGGGCGGGTTACCACGGCAACCGGGACGCTGCGCACACCGATGACGTCATCGGTGCCGGCGCAGCGCTACCGGTGCAACGCCGATTTAGGGCCCCAGGGAATTTTTAAACTGGCCATAACTCTGGCGCTAGTCCCTCTAGCGCCTCAAAAGCGGCGCTAAGGCTAGTGAATTTCTAGGCCAGAGTCTTCAGTCCAGGTGAACATGTGTTGGCACGGAACTACAGTGGTGGACCTAAGTGGGTTCCTGCTACTGTTATTGCACAGACTGGTCCAGTATCCTACACTGTACAGACACCCGAGGACATTGTCTGGAAGAGACACACCGATCAGCTTCTACGAAGTGCAGCAACACCCACTGAACCACCAACAGCAGTTTATCTGCCATTGGGTGATGCTGTGGGTCATCCGCCTTCTACACCGAGAGGCTCACCTTCTGAGGAAGCAGCTGCTTCAGCCCCTATCTCATCAGCAAGGGAGACCTGTATACAGGCGCCTCAGCCGCCTACACCTGTGTTGACGTCACCTGTGAGAGACAATGAACTGGAGAGCCAGGTTGACCACCGGTATCCTACCAGAGATTGGCAGGCCCCCTATACGTTTGAACTTATAGTTCAGAGGCTTACCCTTTATCTGGGGCAGAATAATCCCCATGGGTATAGCCATGGTTGGAGGAAGTCTACCCTCACTTCCAGGTTATTGTGTTTTAAAAATGTTGTGGTTTTATTGGGACATCTAATGTAAGAGGGGAGGAGATGTTGTGTATTTTGAATGTTGTATTTGAATTGTCCCACATAGCTTACTGTAGTTGTGATGTGCCATGCACTATGGAAATAGAGTGCATTTAGTTGAGAAGATTCTCTGGAAAGGTTGGCTGTTAACTGAACTCTGTCTCCTGCGTACTCTTTTAATTGTTATATACAAGCAAGGTTATTAAACTTTTGAGATTTAACATAAAGCTCCCTCTACACTGTTCCATCAAACACTCCCAGGTCAGGTACAGCACGGGGTTAGATACAGAGTAAAGCTCCCTCCACACTGTCCCATCAAACACTCCCAGGGCAGGTACAGCATGGGTTAGATACAGAGTAAAGCTCCCTCTACACTGTCCCAGTATCTGTATCTCTACTGATGTTAATCCAGCTCCCTCACACTGTCACTCAGTAACCCCTCTCCCCCAGCGCCCTGTGTCACTGACTGTATCTCTACTGATGTTAATCCAGCTCCCTCACACTGTCACTCAGTAACCCCTCCCCCAGCACCCTGTGTTACTGACTGTATCTCTACTGATGTTAATCCAGCTCCCTCACACTGTCACTCAGTAACCCCTCCCGCAGCAGTCTGTCCTAATCCCTTGTTAGTGATGGTTAAAGGTGCTTTCGATGTTGATTAGCGAATCAATGCCTGTGGTTAAATACTCCCCGACTCTGCTCCTGCCTCTGATCCTGGTTACTCACAGCAACTCTGCAGGATGTACAGGCCTGATCCCTCGCAGTTCAGGAACTCCCCGCTCTCTGTGGAGACACACAACTGTCAGTCCAGCAATTTACTCCCCGCTCTCCCTTCAACACCTCCCTCTCAGCCTCTGCCAGCTGAGAACGACGCAGTCACGTAGAATGGCACCAGGGGTTGAGGGGTTTCAGTTAGGAGAAATGCTTGAAAGAGAAACAAATGCAGGGATATGGGGACAGAGCGGGAGAGTGGGACTAACTAGATTTCTCTTCGAAAGAGCCGGCACAGACTCGATGGGCTGAATGGCCTCCTTCTGTGCTGTACTATTCTATGATTCTAAACAAGAGAAGCTGGAGTTGTTCTCCATAGAGCAGAGAAGGTTATGGCGAAATTTAATAGAGGTGTTCAAAATTACGAGGGGTTGTGATAGAGTAAATAAGGAGAACCTGTTTCCAGAGGGCACAGATCTAAGGTATTTGGCAAAAGAACCAGAGAGGAGGAGAATTTTTTTACGCAGCAAGTTGTTGTGATCTAGAATCATAGAATGGTTACAGCACAGAAGGCGGCCATTCGGCCCGTCGAGCCCGTGCCAGCTCTCTGCAACAGCACTTCAGCTAGTCCCACTCCCCCGCCCTTTCCCCGTAGCCCTGCAAATGTTTTTCCTTCAGATACTTAGCCAATTCCCTTTTGAAAGCCACGATTGAATCTGCCTCCACCACCCGCTCAGGCAGTGCATTCCAGATCCTAACCACTCGCTGCGTAAAAAAGTTTTTCCTCATGTCGCCTTTGGTTCTTCTGCCAATCACCTTAAATCTGTGTCCTCTGGTTCTCGACCCTTCCGCCAATGGGGACAGTTTCTCTGTCTACTCTGTCTGGACCCCTCATGATTTTGAACACTTCCATCAAATCTCCTCTCAAACTTCTCTGCTCTGGAATGCGCTGCCTGAAAGGGCGGTGGAAGCAGATTCAATAGTAACTTTCAGAAGGGAATTGGATAAATACTTGAAGGGAAAAAATTTGCAGGGCTCTGGGGAAAGAGCAGGGGGAGTGGGATTAATTGGAGAGCTCTACCAAAGAGCCGGCACAGGCACGATGGGCCCAATGGCCTCTTTCTGTGCTGTACGCAAAGAACAGAATGAGGCAGAAACAAGCTCAGGCCATTCAGCGCCTTCCAATTCAATGTTACACACTCGGAGCCCCACCTGCTCTATACGGAGAGCATGCTGTTAACACAGTGGGGCAGCGTGGGTACAATACACACACCCCCACCCCCACAGACACTACACACCCCCACAGACACTACACACCCCCACCCCCACAGACACTACAACCCCACCCCCACAGACACTACACACCCCCACAGACACTACAACCCCACCCCCACAGACACTACACACCCCCACCCCCACAGACACTACACACACACCCCCAGACACTACACACACACCCCCACAGACACTACACACACCCCCACACACTACACACACACCCCCACAGACACTACACACACCCCCACAGACACTACACCCCCCCACCCCCACAGACACTACACACCCCCACCCCCACAGACACTACACCCCCCCACCCCCACAGACACTACACCCCCCCACCCCCACAGACACTACACCCCCCCACCCCCACAGACACTACACACCCCCACCCCCACAGACACTACACACCCCCACCCACACTACAAACCCCCACCCCCACAGACACTACACACCCCCACCCCCAGACACTACACCCCCCCACCCCCACCGGCACTACACCCCCCCACCCCCACAGACACTACACCCCCCACCCCCACAGACACTACACCCCCCCACCCCCACAGACACTACACCCCCCCCCCACCCCCACAGACACTACACCCCCCCACCCCCACAGACACTACACCCCCCCCACCCCCAGACACTACACCCCCCCACCCCCACAGACACTACACCCCCCACCCCCACAGACACTACACCCCCCCCACCCCCACAGACACTACACACACACCCACCCCCACACACTACACACACACCCACCCCCACAGACACTACACACCCACATAACGCTACCTACACATGCACTACTCGTATATCTGTGGAATTAGTACCTTTCTCAATGTCTTTGTACAGCTGGTCAATGAAACCATCCAGCTCCTCCCTCACCTGTGCAGGAAGCTCGAGTGCATCACAGCCGTGGACCCACTGACTCAAGGAGCTGTCAGGGAATGAACACAGAAACAGCTCACTCATAGGAACAGGAGGAGGCCATTCAGGAACGGAGGAAGGGGAGGGAGGAAGGGAGGAATGGAGGGCGAAAGGGAGGGAGGAATGGAGGGCGAAAGGGAGGGAGGGAGGGAGGAAGGGAGGGAGGAAGGAAGGGAGGAAGGAAGGGAGGAAGGAAGGGAGGAAGGAAGGGAGGAAGGGAGGGAGGAAGGAAGGGAGGGAGGGAGGGAGGAAGGGAGGGAGGGAGGAAGGGAGGAAGGGAGGGAGGGAGGAAGGGAGGGAGGGAGGAAGGGAAGGGAGGGAGGGAGGAAGGGAGGGAGGGAAGGAAGGGAGGGCGAGAGGGAGGAAGGGAGGGCGAGAGGGAGGAAGGGAGGGCGAGAGGAAGGGAGGGAGGGAGGGAGGAAGGGAGGAAGGAGGAAGGGAGGGAAGGAGGAAGGGAGGGAGGGAGGGAAGGAGGAAGGGAGGGAAGGAGGGAGGGAAGAAGCAAGGGAGGAAGGAAGGGAGGGGAGGAAGGGAGGGGAGGAAGGGAGGGGAGGAAGGGAGGGGAGGGAGGGGAGGAAGGGGGGGAAGGAGGGGGTGGAGCCAGGGGAGGGAGTGGAGCCAGGGGAGGGAGTGGAGCCAGGGGAGGGAGTGTATGAATGTATATTTATGTATTTATGTATATTTATATACACTCAGGGATATATCTGTTTATACACTGTATGGATAGATCTGTATTTTTGTGTACAACCATGAGTGTTTTTCGATGCTTTGGCAACATAAGATGTACCTTGTCATGCCAATAAAGTGATTTGAATTGAATTGAATTGAGTGGAGCCAGGGGAGGGAGTGGAGCCAGGGGAGGGAAGGAAGGGGGGAGGGAAGCGGAGAGGAGGAGGGAAGGGGAGAGGAGGGGGGAAGGGGAGAGGAGGGGGGAAGGGGAGAGGAGGGGGGAAGGGGAGAGGAGGGGGGAAGGGGAGAGGAGGGGGGAAGGGGAGAGGAGGGGGGAAGGGGAGAGGAGGGGGGAAGGGGAGAGGAGGGGGGCAGGGGGGGAGGGAGGGGGAGAGGAGGGGGGCAGGGGGGGAGGGAGGGAGAGGGGAATTTAACGGTACTGACCGCACGCGCCTGCCCAGTCCAATTGGGGCGCGACCCACCTGGTCCCGATGCCTTGCCCGTTGGTTCCGACCAAAGCGAAGAGCGAGCGGAATCCCTCGGGAGTGAACCACTGCGAGGGGGCGAAAGAGAGAGAGAGGGCGTGAGAGAGATAGGGCGCGAGATAGTAAGAGACAGGGCGAGAGGGAGGGGGAGGGCGAGAGAGGGCGGGGGAGGGCGAGAGAGGGCAGGGGAGGGCGAGAGAGAGAGGGTGGGGGAGGGCGAGAGAGAGAGGGTGGGGGAGGGCGAGAGAGAGAGAACAATAGATGTCAAACCACATGGCCGAGGATAATCCGTGAGACACAATGAGGAACGCGTCCGGAGTGGTCATTAACCACCAGCCACCGCCGGCTGTGCTTACCCGGTTGATGCTGTCCTCGTAGAGAGCTTTGATGAAGAGCTGCTGCAACGTTTCCAACTGACCCTGAAGGAGAGCAGGAGACACATGAAACAACCAACAAGAGGTAGGAACTCACACCAGGAATAGAAACATAGAAGATAGGAGCAGGAGTAGGCCATTCGGCCCTTCCAGCCTGCTCCGCCATTCAATGAGATCATGGCTGATCATCCAAATTCAGTACCCGGTCCCTGCCTTCTCCCCATATCCCTTGATCCCTTTAGCCTTAAGAAATATATCCAACTCTGTGGCAGAGAATTCCACAGGTTCACCACTCTCTGGGTGAAGAAATTCCTCCTCATTTCAGTCCTAAATGGCTTACCCCTTATCCTTAGACTATGACCCCTGGTTCTGGACTCCCTGGCCATCAGAAACATCCTTCCTGCATCTAGTCTGTCCAGGCCTGACAGAATTTTATAGGTTTCGATGAGATCCCCTCTCAATCTTCTAAACTCCAGTGAGTATAAGCCCAATCGACACAATCTCTCCTCATACGTCATTCCTGCCATCCCAGGTATCAGCCTGGTGAATCTTCGCTGCACTCCTTCCATGGCAAGAACGTCCTTCCTCAGGTAAGGCGACCAAAACTGCACACAGTACTCAAGGTGCGGTCTCACCAAGGCCCTGTACAACTGCAGCAAGACATCCTTGTTCTTGTACTCGAACCCTCTTGCTACGAAGGCCAACATACCATTTGCCTTCTTAACCGCCTGCTGCACCTGCATGCTTACCTTCAGCGACTGGTGTACAAGAACACCCAGGTCTCTTTGCACTTCCTCTTCTCCCAATCTATTGCCAATCAAATAATAATCTGCCTTCCTGTTTTTGCCACCAAAGTGGATAACCTCACATTTATCCACATTATAGTGCATTTACCATGTTTCTGCCCAATCACCCAACCTGTCCAAATCGTGCTGGAGTTTCACGACATCCTCCTCACAGCATACCCTCCCACCCAGCTTTGTGTCGTCTGCAAATTTGGAGATATTACATCCAATTCCCTCGTCCAGATCATTAATATATATTGTGAACAGCTGGGGTCCTAGGACCGATCCTTGCGGTACCCCACTAGTCACTGCCTGCCACTCGGAAAACGACCCGTTTATTCCAACTCTTTGCTTTCTGTCCGCCAACCAGTTCTCTATGCAAGTCAATACCTTGCCCCCAATCCCATGTGCCTTAATTTTGAACGCTAATCTCTTATGCGGGACCTTATCGAAAGCCTTCTGAAAGTCCAAATACACCACATCCACTGGTTCTCCCTTATCTATTTTACCAGTTACATCCTCAAAAAATTCCAGTAGATTAGTCAAGCATGACTTACCTTTTGTAAATCCATGTTGACTTTGTCCGATCCAGTCATTGTTTTCCAAGTGCTCTGCTATTACATCTTTTATAATGGACTCTAGCATTTTCCCCACTACCGATGTCAAGCTTACCCGTCTATAATTCCCCGCCTTTTCTCTACCACCTTTAGGAGGAGGCCATTCAGCCCCTCGAGCCTGTTACACAGGAACAGGAGGAGGCCATTCAGCCCCTCGAGCCTGTTACACAGGAACAGGAGGAGGCCATTCAGCCCCTCGAGCCTGTTACACAGGAACAGGAGGAGGCCATTCAGCCCCTCGAGCCTGTTACACAGGAACAGGAGGAGGCCATTCAGCCCCTCGAGCCTGTTACACAGGAACAGGAGGAGGCCATTCAGCCCCTCGAGCCTGTTACATAGTGAGTTCAAATCCCACCAGGGCTGTTTGAGAAGTTGAAAGTTTAAAAAAATAAATCTGGAAATAAAAAGCCAGCGTGAATTAAAAAAAAACTGGGTCAGTAAGATCTTTTAGGGAAGGAAACCTGCCGTCCATACCCAGTCTGGGCCCATATGTGACTCCACAGCTACATGGTTTACTCTTTACCACCCTCTGACCCAGTCTAGCGGCCCACCACCTCCTTCTCAAGGGCAACTAGGGATGGGCAGTAAGTACCGGAATTGCCAGCGACGCCCACATCCGCAGAATGAATGGAAGAGGTGGAGCAGGGTGCCAAGGACAAGAGAGGTACCCTTTAATCCAACTGCACCCAGTAAGTTGGGGTATTGTTCACCCAGTAAGTTGGGTTATTTCCTGCCCTCTGATATTACAGACAATGGGGGTGCGGGCTGGTGAAATTCACACCTGGAATTTGTCCCCAATCAGTTTGTGAACTATCTCCTCCTCCTCGTTGGCTGTCCGGCTGCAGAACTGGGAGAAGAGCTTCATCCAGCGGCCTTTGTCTTTAGCCTTTGGTCAGAAAGAGACGTAGGAATTAGGAAGTTAAGCCGGCACTCTGGCATTGTCGACACACCGTCCCCTCCAAATCGCGAGACACGGTGGGTCAGAGAAGCAGATTTGCTCCAACCATTGTGTTCTTCAAACCTGAGAGCTGGTCAAAAAGTAGACACAGACTGGGAAATCTAGAGAAAGGATCATTGCTCACACAGCAAGACAGCACCGACATTAAGCAGATTAATAATATTTAGCGCAGTGCCTCAAACTACTCAGAAACATAGGAATTGTTGGGTGAAAATAGACCACGTTCTGTCTAGTTTGCCTTCTACCATTCAGGTAGTCGCACGATACAACAATAATGGGGTTGCTGCTTAATCGGAGCAATTAATCTCTATCAATGGCAGGAATTTTGCCGGTGCTCAGGGGGCGGGTTTGGAGGCTGGACATCCAGCAAAATTGCAAAGATTGACAGCGGGTCGGAAACCCGCCTCCAATCGATCTTTCCAGGCGTCGGGTCCCCGATTTGCGCATGGACCCGACACCTAGCAGCGGGAAGAGGATTATAGGCACTTAACTGCAAATTAATAGGTTGTTAACAGGCAGTTAAGAGGCTTTTTGCAATTTTGACAGGTCTACTGCGGGCTTCCCGACGTCTGGACACCACGCCAGGTAAGTGTGACGTGCTATGGGTCTACTGTAATGTTTGTGCATTGATGACAGCTGCAGAAGTGGTGTGAAGGATCCAATGGTGGACTGGTGAGTTTCAGAGGTAAGAAAATGTTGGGGAAAATCATTTTTAATGTATTCAGACTTTTCTGTAGGTGACGAGTTTTGAATTGTTTGTGTAGTCCCACCTCATTGGGAGAACCTCTCTCACCAGTGACAGATCGCTTCTGTAACCTCACCTGCAGCTGCCATTTGTTCTAGCCTAAGGAGGGAGTCACTGGAGAGCCTGGGTGCAAGGGCTCACCTTTGTACAGTGATTGTCAGTGTTTGCAGCACCTCAATGCTGTTCCACACAATGAATTACTTTTTGAAGTATAGTCGCGGTTGTTTTTTGAGAAAACGCAATGGCCATTTTACACATCGAGTTAAGACATGAATGTACATGAAAATTGTATTCGGTGATTTTTTTTTATTTGTTCATGGTATGTGGGCATCGCTGGCAAGGCCAGCATTTATTGCACATCCCTAATTGCCCTTCAGAAGGTGGTGGTGAGCCGCCTTCTTGAACCGCTGCAGTCCGTGTGGTGAAGGTGCTCCCACAGTGCTGTTAGGGAGGGAGTTCCAGGATTTTGACCCAGCGACGATGAAGAATCGGCCGATATACTTCCAAGCCACCACACGTGGAGCCGGCAACAGTGAGGAGGAGGCCGCGGTGATGAGGAGGACGGAGCGGCTGAGAGACATCGTGCTCCCACTGCCACTGGAAGCCATTGTATTGACTTCCTGAACACGGCGCTGTAAGAATAGCTGACGTGTCCCTACAGGGAGTAAGCATTCCATTGTAATTTGTACTTGTACTGGTTACATATGGCAAATAAAATTGAATTGAATTGAAGTCAGGATGGTGTGTGACTTGGAGAGGAACTTGGGAACACCACCACCTCCATTGCGCCTGTTGCCCTTGCCCTTTTAGGTGGTAGAGGTCGCGGGTTTGGGAGGTGCTGCCAAAGAAGCCTTGGCGAGTTGCTGCAGTGCATCTTGTAGATGGTGCACACTGCAGCCACGGTGCACCAGTGGTGGAGGGAGTGAATGTTTAAGGTGGTGGATGGGGTGCCAATCAAGTAGGCCGCTTTGTGTCTTGGATGGTGTCGAGAATCTTGTGTTGTTGGAGCTGCACTCATCCAGGCAAGTGGAGAGTATTCCATCACACTCCTTACTTGTGCCTTGCAGATGGTGGAAAAGCTTTGGGAAGTCAGGAGGTGAGACACTCGCCGCAGAATACCCAGCCTCTGACCTGCCCTTGTTGCCACAGTATTTATGTGGCTGGTCCAGTTAAGTTTCTGGTCAATGGTGGCTCCCCAGGATATTGATGGTTCGGGATTCGGTGATGGTAAAGCCGTTGAATGTCAAGGGGCGGTGGTTAGACTCTCTCTTGTTGGAGATAGTCATTGCCTGGCACCTGTGTGGTGGGAATGTTACCTGCCACTTATAAGCCTGAATGTCGTCCAGGTCTTGCTGCATGCAGGCATGGACTGCTTCATTATCTGAGGAGTTGCAAATGGCACTGAACAGTGTGCAATCATCAGCGAACATCCCACTTCTGACCTTATGATGGAGGGAAGGTCATTGATGAAGCAGCTGAAGATGTTGATTGAGGGATAAATATTGGCCCAGGACACCTGGGTGAACTCTTCTGCTCTTCTTTGAAATAGTGTGCTACGTCCACCCGAGAGCAGATGGGGCCTCGGTTTAACGTCTCATCCGAAACTCGGCACCTCGGACAGTGCAGCGCTCCCTCAGCACTGCAATAGGAGTGTCAGCCTGGATTTTTGTGCTCAAGTCTCTGGAGTGGGACTGGAGTGAAACCACAACCTGCTGACTCAGAGGCGAGGGTGCTACCCACTGAGCTACAGTAGACCCAGACATGAGCTGAGGAAACCCCAGTGGTGGAGAGCTTTGGGAACCATAGATCCAAAGTCACCTGTTCTCACCGCACCTCATGTCCCAAATTACTCGCATCCTGTGTCCCAAAATGTTATTTTCTGAAATAAATCTGAAATAATTGAATGAATCAATACTAACTGCTCCCATTGTCTCCCTAGGGAACCTATTCCACACAATGAATTACTTTTTTGAAGTATAGTCATGGTTGTTATATGGGAAAACACAACTGCCATTTTACACGTAGAGTCAAGATATTAATGACCATGAAAATTGTTTTTTTTGTGATGTTGACTGAGGAATAAATATTGAATCATAGAAATTTACAGCACAGGAGGCCATTTGGCCCATCGTGTCCGTGCCGGCCGACAAAGAGCTGTCCATCCTAATCCCACTTTCCAGCTCTTGGTCCGTAGCCCTGTAGGTTACCGCACTTCAAGTGAATATCCAAGTACTTTTTAACTGTGATGAGGGTCTCTGCCTCGACCACCCTTTCAGGCAGTGAGTTCCAGACTCCCACCACCCTCTGGGTGAAAACATTTCTCCTCAAATCCCCTCTAAACTTCCGACCAATTACTTTAAATTTATGCCCCTGGTTATTGGCCCTTTTGCTAAGGGAAATAGGTCCTTCCTATCCACTCTATCTAGGCCCCTCAGAATTTTATACACCTCAATTAGGTCTCCCCTCAACCTCCTCTGTTCCAAAGAAAACAACCCCAGCCTATCCAGTCTTTCCTCATAGCTAAAATTCCCCAGCCCAGGCAACATCCTCGTAAATCTTCTCTGCACCCCCTCCAGTGCAATCACATTCTTTCTGTAATGTGGTGACCAGAACTGCACGCAGTACTCTAGCTGCAGCCTAACTAGTGTTTTATACAGTTCAAGCATAACCTCCCTGCTCTTGCCTTTATTAGCTGAGGCATATAAGTATCCCATATGCCTTCTTAACCACCTTATCTACCAGTCCTGATACCTTCAGGGATCTGTGGACATGCACTCCAAGGTCCCTCTGATCCTCTGTACTTCTCAGTGTCCGGCCATTTGTTGTGTATTCCCATGTCTTGTTAGCCCTCCCCAAATGCATTAGCTCACACTTCTCCGGATCGGCCAGGACACCGGGGAGAACTCCCCCTGCTCTTCTTTGAACAGTGCCTTGGGTTCTTTTACATCCACCTGAGAGGACAGACGGGGCCTCGGTTCAACGTCTCATCTAAATGACGGCACCTCCGACAGTGCAGCGCTCCCTCAGTACTGCGTTGGAGTGTCAGTCTAGATTATGCGCTCAAGTCTCTGGAGTGGGACTTGACACCATGACCTTCTGACCGAGGCGAGAGTACTACCCACTGAGCCATGGCTGACAGTGTTTTGTTTTACATTAATGGCGCTATATGAATGCAAGTTGCTTTAGCCGAGGTCATCTGACGAGGGATGGAGACCTGGGGCGGGCCTGGCTCAGCTAAATCTCTGGTTAACCTTTGCCGATATGTCGGCAGATGGCGCCCCGGCTGACTTTGCTCCGAATAATTCACATCATTTACTGTATCTCGTTGGGGAAAAGTAAAACCCATCATCCACCAGCTCAGGTACAATAGTCTGGGAGTCTCTTCATTTACCTGTTTCACCATCGCAACCATCCTAGCCATTAGCATAATGCTGGCCGTCTCCGGAGGGTAATGCATGTTCCTGCAATAAAAGGAGAATATTGATTTACCGCTCAACGTCCCAGGACACTGCACCTGGAGAGTCGAGACCAAGTCTTCAGGAGAAGTGGGGTTAGAGGATGAGGGTCAATCGACCAGGGTGTGCAGACATGATTCATTCTAAAAATCATACATTTTTATATTACAATTAGAAATTCCTATGTGCTCATTTATCATGTAAACTTGTCACGCTGTAATTACACGCTCCTGCTACTTGTGGTGCTGCAGCACCTCCACTGGCAGGAGGTGTAATTACAGCGTGACAAGTTTACACAGAAAGTTTCCATTATACATAACAGAAATTTAACATGGGAAAAATTGACAGCAAGTGCGCATAGACATTAATCTTTATTATATCATTTATAAAATATTTGTTTTTTTTACTGCTGGTGGAAACATAGAAGATAGGAGCAGGAGTAGGCCATTCGGCCCCTCGAGCCTACTCCGCCATTCAATGAGATCATGGCTGATCATCCAAATTCAGTACCCTGTCCCTGCCTTCTCCCCATATCCCTTGATCCCTTTAGCCTTGAGAAATATATCTAACTCCTTCTTGAATATATTTAATGAATTGGCCTCAACTGCTGTTATAAATCTCATCATCAAGAAACTACTCATGAAATAACACTGGATGGCCAGCTGGTGGCGCCGTCCAAGGAGTATAAATACTCAGGCGTGGGCCCAGCTTACCAGGGACATTTTGTAAGACAAGGAACTAGTGAAGTACAACTAGACCTCCATGTTCTGAAACAAGTTGATTAAAGCCTTGCTTTATACTCAAACCAAGTGTGTAGTGAATTTTATTACGTCAACTGCCTTCTGTGGTAGAGAATTCCACAGTTCACCACTCTCTGGGTGAAGAAATTCCTCCTCATCTCAGTCCTAAATGGCTTACCCCTTATCCTTAGACTATGGCCCCTGGTTCTGGACTCCCCCACCATCGGGCACATCCTTCCTGCATCTAGTCTGTCTAGTCCTGTTAGAATTTTATAAGTTTCAATGAGATCCCCTCTCATTCTTCTAAACTCCAGCGAGTATAAGCCCAATCGACCCAATCTCTCCTCATACGTCATTCCTGCCATCCCAGGTATCAGCCTGGTGAATCTTCGCTGCACTCCCTCCATGGCAAGAACATCCTTCCTCAGATAAGGCGACCAAAACTGCACACAATACTCAAGGTGTGGTCTCACCAAGGCCCTGTACAACTGCAGCAAGACATCCTTGCTCCTGTACTCGAACCCTCTCGCTACGAAGGCCAACATACCATTTGCCTTCTTAACCGCCTGCTGCACCTGCATGCTTACCTTCAGCGACTGGTGCACAAGGACACCCAGGTCTCTTTGCACTTCCCCTTCTCCCAATCTATTGCCGTTCAGATAATAATCTGCCTTCCTGTAGGGTGATCGGCTCAAAACAGGAGCCACTGCCCTGCAATACCTCACTCAAGTGGCGGTTTCTTCATGTCTGCGAGCGCCGGCAGGCTTCTCGACCATGGACGGCATCACAGCCGAGCCGAATCCTGCCCTCAAACGGCTTCCACTCACAAGCACGTTCCAGGAGCAGTCACCGGATCAGGGGCAGGAACCACGCCTGATTTCCACCCCCCACCCCATTTCCTGCACATCTCGGGCCGCCGAGGCCAACACCCCCCCCCCAATACGTTCTGCGCCCCGCATCTCAGGAAGGATATACTGGCCTTGGAGGGGGAGCAGTGCAGATTCACCAGAATGATACCAGGGTTAAATTATGAGGACAGGTTGCACAGACTGGGCTTGAATTCACTTGAGTTTAGAAGATTAAAAGGTGATCTAATTGAGGTGCTGAAGATGATTAAAGTATTTGATGGGGCAGAGAGAAATAATTTCCTGTGGTGGTGGGGGGAGTCCAGAATAAGTGAGCATAACCTAAAAATTAGAGCCAGGCCATTCAGGGGTGATGTCAGGAAGCACTTCTTCACACAAAGGGTGGTGGAAATCTGGAACTCTCTCCCCAAAAAGCTGTGGATCAACTGCTATAAATCCACCTTGCCAGCATCACCTGCATCCTGAGAACAACATGTATCCAATTCCCTTTTGAAAGTTACTATTGAATCTGCTTCCACCGCCCTTTCAGGCAGCGCGTTCCAGATCACAACAACTTGCTGTGTAAACAAATATCCTCCTCATCTCCCCTCTGGTTCTTTTGTCAATCACCTTAACTCTGTGTCCTCTGGTTACCGACCCTCCTGCCACTGGAAACAGTTTCTCCTTATTTACTCTATCAAAACCCCTCATGACTAGGTTGCATTTTCTGGAGGTGGGGAGATCTCTGCGTTCCAGAATGCCCATTACTCCCACAGCGAGGGGTCAGGGTCTTTGTGGTTAGGAAGGGGAGCGTTCTGAGGTTTTCCCCCCCCACCCTCCCCTAAAAGGTGCCGACTGCAGCTGGGGTGCAGATACCGCCCGCCCTCTGCTACCTTGCGAGTGCCTGGACGGTGAGTCTGGTCAGGCTATTCGACAGGCTAGGGCATCACTGTTGCTGCTCTCGCCCGGCATTTACACGCGCCTTCCAGCAGGGGCCGCTGGATAGTGATCGGGAGCCAGGACCAGGATCGGTGATTGCTTGGTCCCAGCCTAGGAGCCCCGACTGGCTCAGGTAAGGCAACGCGGTGAAGTTAGGGAACTGCAACTCACCCCGTGCTCTGTGCAACTCCGGACGGTGAATTCACCCAGTGCGCCATCCAGGGAAGTTAAGACAGGTTTGTTCCAAATTCATTCTGGGAATGTGGGTGTCGGGGGCAAGGCCCAGCATTTATTGCCCACCCCTGGTCACCCCTGAGAAGGTGGTGGTGGTGAGCCGCCTCTTGAACCGCTGTGGGTTTGATACGACCGAGTGGCTTCCTCGGCCACTTCAGAGCGCAGTTAAGAATCAACCACGTCGGTGTGGGGACTGGAGTCACGTATAGGCCCAGACCAGGTGAGGACGGCAGGTTTCCTTCCTCAAAGGGCGTTTAGTGAACCAGATGGGCTTTTACGACAATCCGGCAGCTTCCTGGTCACTTTTATTGACTCCAGCTTTTTATTCCCAGATTTAAAATAAAACTAAAATTCAAATTCTCAAACTGCCCTGGTGGGATTTGAACTCTCTGGATTATTAGTCCAGGCCTCTGGATCACTGGCCCAGCAACCAGTGACCACTACACTACTGCACCCAGGACTGGACACACACGTAAGGCTCGCCTCGCGCGAGAGAGGACAGACTCGCAGATACTCACCGCCAACCTTCCTGCAGCTTGTTCAGCGGATGCTGAGGGTCGTCTATCGAGGGACCAAGGCACAGAACCTGGTGGTACTGCTTCAATGCAGCCTGCCTGCACTCAACGCTACAGTACAACACCTAGAGGAGAACGTATCGCCAGTTAGAGGCTCCGCCCTGCATCCCACAGCCCGAGGCTCCGCACTCCATCCCACAGCCCGAGGCTCCGCACTCCATCCCACAGCCCCCCCCCCCCCCCCCCCCCCCCCGTTAGAGGGTCCACACTCCATCCCACGGCCCCCCCCACTGTTAGAGGCTCCGCACTCCATCCCACAGCCCCCCCCCCCCCGTTAGAGGGTCCACACTCCATCCCACAGCCCCATCCCCACTGTTAGAGGGTCCGCACTCCATCCCACAGCCCCGCCCCCACTGTTAGAGGCTCCACCCCATCCCACAGCCCCTCCCCCACTGTTACAGGCTCCGCGCTCCATCCCACGGCCCCTCCCCACTGTTAGAGGCTCCGCCCCATCCCACGGCCCCTCCCCACTGTTAGGGGTCCGCATTGGATCTCCCTGGTGTTGGAGGGTTTGGAGATGATCCCGTGACCTGCCACCCGTACAGTGCTACCCCCTCCACCCGATCCTAATAGTGAACACGTTATTCTGACACGGATAAACTGATGATGGTGAAATCGCGGCTCTCTCGCACTGAAGCAGAACGTCCCTTACCAAACACACTGGACAGGTAACAAGGAGATCCTTCCGGACGCTGCACTGCTCCGGGTACGGAAGAATCAGGCTGGGGTTTCCCGATAGTCTGCGGCTGTTCTCCTCTGCCGTTTCCAGGGACCTCATACAGTAGTCACACGCTGCAGAGAAATTCAACCAACTGAAGGCATTGTATCCATTGTAGAGCTCCCTCTACACTGTCCCATCAAACACTCCCAGGGCAGGTACAGCACGGGTTAGATACAGGGTAAAGCTCCCTCTACACTGTCCCATCAAACACTCCCAGGGCAGGTACAGCACGGGTTAGATACAGAGTAAAGCTCCCTCTACACTGTCCCATCAAACACTCCCAGGGCAGGTGCAGCACGGGTTAGATACAGAGTAAAGCTCCCTCTACACTGTCCCATCAAACACTCCCAGGGCAGGTACAGCACGGGTTAGATACAGAGTAAAGCTCCCTCTACACTGTCCCATCAAAGACTCCCAGGGCAGGTACAGCACGGGTTAGATACAGAGTAAAGCTCCCTCTACACTGTCCCATCAAACACTCCCAGGGCAGGTACAGCACAGGCTAGATACAGAGTAAAGCTCCCTCTATATTGCTTCTGTTAACTATCCTGTGTATCTGTATGGAAAGTGTGCCTGTGGAGAGCTGGTGGGGACAGGACCTGGTGTGACCCTCCCCAAATGAAGACCCTGCTCGGGTTCCCCGTCTGAGCTCCACCTGGTGAGTGACCACCGGGGCGAGGAGCAACTGATTCAAGCACTGGATAAGATTCCCTTCCCCGAAGGACACGAATGAACCAGCCAGGTTTTCTGACAATCCAATACCTTTTAATGGTCTCTTTATCTGGAGCCAGCTCACCAATTCCCAGGGTTGAAGTCCACGACTTGGGATTTGGTCGGTTGACTTGCGGTGGTGGGATTTGAACTCATGACCTGTGGATTGCTGGTCAAGTGGCAGAACAGCTCGGCCTCCGTCCCCAGCTCAATGAGGTGCACCTGAGCCGAAGGGTGGAGATTTCAGGGGCTGGGATGGGTCAGATTTACAAGAAATTATACCAGAACTGAGGGGGTACAGCTAGCAGGAAAGATTGAACAGGCTCAAAGAGAAGACTGAGGGGTGACCTGATAGAGGTCTAAGATTATGAAAGGGTTTGATGGGTAGACGTAGAGAAGATGTTTCCACTCGTGGGCGAGACCAGAACTAGGGCCCATCAATATAAGATGTCACTAATAAATCCAATAGGGAATTCAGGAGAAACTTCTTTACCCAGACAGTGGTGAGAATGTGGAACTCGCTACCACAGGGAGTGGTTGAATACTAATACATCTATGCAAATAGCGTAGATGCCTTTAAGGGGAAGCTAGATAAACACATGCGCGAGAAAGGAATAGAAGGTGATGTTAAAGGGGTTAGATGAAGAGGGGTGGGAGGAGGCTCGTGTGGAGCATAAACACCGGCACGGGCCAGTTGGGCTGAATGGCCTGTTTCTGTGCTGTAAATACGACGCAATTGTATGTAAATTATATGCAATTCTATGCATGTGCTATGCAATTGCATGCAAATTCAATGTAAATGATATGCAAATATAGGCAAATTGTGTGATTATGTGTAAATTCTATGTAATTGCGTGTAAATTTGATGCGGCCATGCAAATTATATGTAATTGTATGCGAGTGCTATGTAAATATATGCAAATTCTATGCAATTGTATATAAATTTGATGTAATTCAAGTGCACTTTGAGCTCAGCGCCACTCGGTTTTGTGCATTGGCCCAACAAGTTGTGGGGGAGGGGTTGCGATGGGAACACAGTACATCGATGTGCGAGTCAGCGAGCGAGGTCCGGTCTGGCTCGTTACCTCACCTTTGTATTTGTACAAGGCGTTCCACAGGAACTGGGCCGAAACGACGGGCTGCTCCACAAAGATGGTCTCCCCTTTCCTTATAGCCTTACTGGCGAAGAGTCCTTTCCCCTTGGAACAAGAGAAAGCAAAAATGGATCAGCCTCGGCAGAAACACAAAACGCAGCAGGGCTGCCCACGGCAGAAAGAGACAAGGGAGCAGGTCAACGTCCCAGGTGCAGACCCTCGACCAGAGCGGCAGCGCAGGAGGAGGCCATTCGTCCCATCCAACTGGTGCAATTGTTCAACAATCTGTTCTACCCCCATTTCCACCATTTTCTTAAATTTCCTACATAGTTGTGTAACTATCTCCTACATGTATGTATATATTTCCTATAGGTTTGTATTTATTTTCTACACAGTCTGTATGTATTTCCTATAGGTCTGTATATGTTTCTATATAGTTCTGCATATATATCCTATTCAAGTCTCCAGCCCTCCAGGATTGGCCGGGCGTCTCCGGGAATTAAAGGTTAATCTCCAGGAATTAAAGGTTAATCTCCAGGACACTGCTGCCAGCAACCTGGGGGGAAGAAATTATAGGGGCATTAAAATAACTGGTGTTTTTTCCCCGTTTTCTTTGATCAAGTTTCTTTATTAGTTATAATATAAATAAAAGGGAAAAAGGTTGTTTGACTGACAGTCAAGATTCAGCCAATTGGGTGACAACGAGCCTGTTCACTTGCCCGGTAACGTGGGAAGATCATGATCCAGACATGTCAGGCCACCAATCGTGGGAGCATGTGATGGAACCTCTATGTCCTATAGTTCTGTATATATTCCCCATACAGATTCTGTATAATTTTCCTATAGTTCTGTATATATTTTATATATACTGTTGTGTGTACTTTGTATATAGTTCTGTCTATATTTCCTATATGATTCTATATATTTTCCTATGTGGTTATGTACATATTTCCTATAAGGTTCCGTGTATATTTACTAATGGTTCCATGTATATTTCCTATACTGTTCCATGTATATTTCCTATACCATTATGTATGTATTTTCTATACAGTTACATAAGAACATAAGAAATAGGAGCAGGAGTCGGCCATTCGGCCCTTCGAGCCTGCTCCGCCATTCAATGAGATCATGGCTGATCTTCTGCCTCAACTCCATTCACTGGCCCTATCGCCATATCCCTTGATGCCCTCACTAGTCAGAAATCTATCAACTTCTGTTTTGAATATACCCAATGACTGAGCGTCCACAGCCCTCTGGGGTAGAGAATTCCAATGATTCACCACCCTCTCTGAAGAAATTTCTCCTCATCTCAGTCCTGAATGGCCTACCCTTTATCCTGAGGCTGTGGCCCCTGGTTCTAGACTCCCCAGCCAAGGGACACATTCTCCCAGCATCCACCCTATGAAGCCCTGTAATAATTTTGTATGCTTCAATGAGATCCCCTCTCATTCTTCTGAATTCAAGAGAATACAGGCCTAGTTTACTCAATCTCTTGTCATACGACAGTCCCGCCATCCCAGGAATCAATCTCGTGAACCTTCGTTGCACTCCCTCTATGGTAAGTATATCCTTCCTTAGGTAAGGAGACCAAAATTGTACACAGTACTCCAGGTGTGGTCTCACCAAGGTCCTATATAATTGGAGTAAGACTTCTTTACTCCTGTACTCAAATCCTCTTGTAATGGAGGCCAGCATACCATTTGCCTTCCTAATGGCTTGCTGCACCTGCACATTCACTTTCAGTGACTCATGTACAAGGACACCCAGGTGCCTTTGAGCATCTGCATTCCCCAATCTTTCACCATTTAGGAAATACTCTGCCTTTCTGTTTTTTCTACCAAAGTGGATAACTTCACATTTATCCACATTATATTCCATCTGCCATGTTCTTGCCCACTCACTGAGCCTGTCGAGATCCCCTTGAAGCCTTTTCACAACTGACACTGCCACCTAGCTTTGTATCATCAGCAAATTTGGAAATGTTACATTTAGTCCCCTCATCCAAATCATTGATATAGATTGTGAATAGCTGGGGCCCAACCACCGATCCTTGCGGTACCCCACTAGTCACAGCCTGCCATCCTGAAAAAGACCCGTTTATCCCTACTCTTTGTTTTCTGTCTGTTAACCAATTCTCAATCCATGCTAGTGTATTACCCCCAATTCCATGTGCCCTAATTTTGTTCACCAACCTCTTGTGTGGGACCTTATTGAAGGCCTTCTGAAATCCAGATACACCACATCTACCGGTTCCCCTTTGTCTACTCCACTAGTTACATCCTCAAAGAACTCCAATAGGTTCGTTAAACAGGATTTCCCTTTCATAAATCCATGTTGACTCTGCCCAATCTTACTATTAGTTTCTAAGTGCCCAGTTATTGCATCCTTTATAATAGATTCCAGCATTTTCCCAACTACTGATGTGAGGCTAACAGGTCTGTAATTCCCCGTTTTCTCTCTCCCTCCTTTCTTAAATAGCGGGGTTACATTTGCTATCCTCCAATCTGCAGGAACCATTCCAGAATCTATAGAATTTTGGAAGATGACAACCAATGTGTCCACTATTCCAATGGCCACCTCTTTCAAAACCCTCGGATGTAGGTCATTCGGTCCTTGGGATTTATCGACTTTTAGTCCAATTAATTTTGCTAGTACTGTTTTTTTACTAATAATAATTTCTTTAAGTTCCTCATTCTCGCCACACCCTTGGTTTTCTCGTATTTCTAGGAGGATTTTTGTGTCTTCCTCCGTGAAGACAGAAACAAAGTACAGTAAGCTCTTGTTTAAACGGCACTTAATCATCCGGAATTCTCTAATAACCGGCAAAATTGATACTCAGAAAACAACACCTCAATAACCGGAAATGTTGCCGAGTCCAAGTCTTAGTTTCTGTTTGCTTCAGAATATTGAGAGTGGCAGCTACTTTAGAATTGAATATGTGTTTCCCAGAGACTCAATGGATGAGCTCATTTTTCAGTATGTTACTCACAGAAATCACAGAATCCCCACAGTGCAGATAGAGGCCATTTCGGCCCATCGAGCCTGCACCGACACATATCCCACCCGATCCCCGTAACCCCTACACCAACACATATCCCACCCTATCCCCGTAACCCCACATATTTAATCCCCCTAACACTAAGGGTCAATTTATCATAGCCAATCAACCTAACCCGCACATCTTTGGACTGTGGGAGGAAACCGGAGCACCCGGAGGAAACCCACGCAAACACGGGGAGAATGTGCAAACTCCACACAGACAGTCGCCCGAGGCCGGATTCGAACCCGGGTCTCTGGCGCTGTGAGGCAACAGTGCTAACCACTAGTGCCATATAGACTAGGGAAGTCCCAGATTCTATTGCCAATTTTTCAGTATGTTACTGTGCCATATAGACTAGGGAAGTCCCAGGTTCTATTGCCGATTCGATGTGAAATTGATTTTCTGAAATCACTGGATTCTCTTGGGATGCTGAGAAATTTCTTTTTAAAACTTACGGGGTTTGTTTTTTTGCTGTTTCTCTTTGCTCATCATTGTAACAAATGACAGTGCTGGGAAATGGAGCACTTGTTGGCGAGAGGAGTTAACGTCAAGGACAGTCAGATTATGCACTCAATCCCTGTCGAAGAGAAAGAGCTGAATTTTCTCCATTTGGAGGTTGACAGGTGCATGTTAACCGCCCGATGGATTCATGGCTGTCAGGTGATGGGTCGGAAATCTTCAGTTGTATAGGGAATAATATACAGTTGGTAGGGAATAATAAATACTTCATAGGGACTTACCCAGAGGAAAAAGTTGACTGGCTGTTGGTGAGTTAGGTAGAGATTGAAATGTGAGTGTGGATAAGCTATAGTGGATAAGTTACTTGGAGGTCAATGTACACTTGCCAGTGAAAGCTGAAAATTGATGTCCAGATAAGGATTATACCAGATAAAAGTTGGTCATATTATGTAAATAGCATTCAAATCTTATTTTATTTTTGTTTGTTAAAAATAGCCTCGGTAGATATACCTCTCCGTTATCCAGAATTTTCAATCAACCGGCACCATCCCGGTCCCGTCGGTGCCGGATACGAAAGAATTTACTGTATTTATTTAATTTCCCTGCCATTTCCTCATTCCCCATTATAAATTCTCCCGTCTCTGACTGTAAAGGACCTAGATTTACCTTCGCCAGTCTTTTCCTTATTCACATAACTATAGAAGCTTTTACAATCCGTTTTTATATATTTCGCTAGTTTGTGCTCATATTCCATTTTCCTTTTCTTTATCAATTTCTTGGTCCCCCTTTGCTGATTTCTAAAAAGATCCTAATCCACAGGCTGACAGCTTTTTCTGGCAACTTTATAAGCTTCCTCCTTTGACTTAGTACTAGCTTTAATTTCTTTTGTTAGCCATGGTTGGATCACTTTTCCTTTTGGGTATTTATGCCCTAGAGGAATATATGTTTGTTGCAAATTATGCATTATTTCCTTGAATGTTAGCCATTGTATGTCCACCTTCATACCTTTTAGTGTAGTCTCCCAATCTACCATGGCCAACTTGTCCCTCATACCCTTGTAGTTTCCTGTTTAGACTGAAGACCTTAGTTTCAGATTGGACTACATCACTCTCAAACTTAATGTAAAATTCAATCATATTATGGTCACTTGTCCCTAAAGGCCCCTTTACCACAAGATTATTGATTAGCCCTTTCTCATTACACAGTACCAAGTCCAGAATAGCCTGTTCCTGGTTGGTTCCTCCACATACTGATCCAGGAAACCATCTCACATGCATTCCAAGAATTTGTCCTCTACACCATTAGTGGTAATTTGATTTGCCCAGTCAATATGTAGATTAAAGCCCCCCATGATTACCGTATTGCCCTTGTTACATGCACGTTATATATATATTATAGATAAGCATATGAGGGAGAAGGGAATAGAGGGTTATGCTGATAGAGTTAGATGAGGAAAGACAGGAGGAGGCTCGAGTGGAGCATAAACGCCGGCATGGACTGGTTGGGCCAAATGGCCTGTTTCTGTGCTGCACATCCTATGTAATCCTATGTATATATATCCTAATACGGTTCTGTATTTATTTCCTGTGTGTCTGCGTCTAAATCCCTTGTGTCTACTTCCTCAGTGCGCCTGTGTCTACTTCCCCCATGCGCCTGTGTCGAGTACCCCCTGCGCCTGTGTCGAGTTCCCCGTGCGCCTGTGTCGAGCTCCCCCCGCGCGCCTGTGTGGAGCTCCCCCCGCGCGCCTGTGTCGAGCTCCCCCCGCGCGCCTGTGTCGAGCTCCCCCCGCGCGCCGGTGTCGAGCTCCCCCCGCGCGCCGGTGTCGAGCTCCCCCCGCGCGCCGGTGTCGAGCTCCCCCCGCGCGCCGGTGTCGAGCTCCCCCCGCGCGCCGGTGTCGAGCTCCCCCCGCGCGCCGGTGTCGAGCTCCCCCCGCGCGCCGGTGTCGAGCTCCCCCCGCGCGCCGGTGTCGAGCTCCCCCCGCGCGCCGGTGTCGAGCTCCCCCCGCGCGCCGGTGTCGAGCTCCCCCCGCGCGCCGGTGTCGAGCTCCCCCCGCGCGCCGGTGTCGAGCTCCCCCCGCGCGCCGGTGTCGAGCTCCCCCCGCGCGCCGGTGTCGAGCTCCCCCCGCGCGCCGGTGTCGAGCTCCCCCCGCGCGCCGGTGTCGAGCTCCCCCCGCGCGCCGGTGTCGAGCTCCCCCCGCGCGCCGGTGTCGAGCTCCCCCCGCGCGCCGGTGTCGAGCTCCCCCCGCGCGCCGGTGTCGAGCTCCCCCCGCGCGCCGGTGTCGAGCTCCCCCCGCGCGCCGGTGTCGAGCTCCCCCCGCGCGCCGGTGTCGAGCTCCCCCCGCGCGCCGGTGTCGAGCTCCCCCCGCGCGCCGGTGTCGAGCTCCCCCCGCGCGCCGGTGTCGAGCTCCCCCCGCGCGCCGGTGTCGAGCTCCCCCCGCGCGCCGGTGTCGAGCTCCCCCCGCGCGCCGGTGTCGAGCTCCCCCCGCGCGCCGGTGTCGAGCTCCCCCCGCGCGCCGGTGTCGAGCTCCCCCCGCGCGCCGGTGTCGAGCTCCCCCCGCGCGCCGGTGTCGAGCTCCCCCCGCGCGCCGGTGTCGAGCTCCCCCCGCGCGCCGGTGTCGAGCTCCCCCCGCGCGCCGGTGTCGAGCTCCCCCCGCGCGCCGGTGTCGAGCTCCCCCCGCGCGCCGGTGTCGAGCTCCCCCCGCGCGCCGGTGTCGAGCTCCCCCCGCGCGCCGGTGTCGAGTCCCCCCGCGCGCCGGTGTCGAGTCCCCCCGCGCGCCGGTGTCGAGTCCCCCCGCGCGCCGGTGTCGAGTCCCCCCGCGCGCCGGTGTCGAGTCCCCCCGCGCGCCGGTGTCGAGTCCCCCCGCGCGCCGGTGTCGAGTCGCCCCGCGCGCCGGTGTCGAGTTCCTCAATGCCTGAGTCTATTTGTGTGTCAGCTGTGGCTCAGTGGGCAGCACTGTCGCCTCTGAGTTAGAAGGTTGTGGGTTCAGGGCCCACTCCAGACACTTGACCACAAAAATCTAGGCTGACACTCCATTGCAGTGCTGAGGGAGTGCTGCACTGTTGGAGGGAGTGCTGCACTGTTGGAGGTGCCGTCATTCAGATGAGACGTTAAACCGAGGCCCTGTCTGCTCTCTTAGGTGGACGTAAAAGATCCCATGGCAATATTTTGAAAGAAAGACTTGTATTTCTATAGCGTCTTTCACGACCAGCGTAAGTGCCAAAATGCTTTACAGAAAATGAAGTACTTATTGAAGTCTAGTCACTGTTATAACGTAGGAAACGCGGCAGATAGCTCCCACAAACAGCAATGTGATAAAGACCAAATAATCTGTTTTAGTGATGTTGGTTGAGGAATAAATATTGGCCCAGGACACCGGGGAGAACTCCCCTGCTTTTCTTCGAAATAGTGCCATGGGATCTGTTTACATCCACCCGAGAAAGCAGTCGGGGCCTCGGTTTAACTTCGCATCCGAAAGACGGCACCTCCGACAGTGCAGCGCTCCCTCTAAGGATAAGGGGTAAGCTATTTAGGACAGAAATGAGGAGGAATTTCTTCACCCAGAGAGTGGTGAACCTGTGGAATTCTCTACCACAGAAGGCAGTTGAGGCCAATTCATTAAATATATTCAAGAAGGAGTTGGATATATTTCTTAAGGCTAAAGGGATCAAGGGAGAAAGCAGGTACCGGGTACTGAGTTTAGATGATCAGCCATGATCTCATTGAATGGCGGAGCAGGCTCGAGGGGCTGAATGGCCGACTCCTGATCCTATCTTCTATGTTTCTATGTTATCTTCTATCTATGTTTCTATGTTTCAGCACTGCACTGGGAATGTCAGCCTAGATCTTGTGCTCAAGTCTCTGCAGCAGGACGCGAACCCACGACCTTCTGACTGGGAGGGGAGAAAGAGGGAGAGAGTGCTACCCACTGATCCACAGCTGACACACGAAGAAGAGCAGGAGAGTTCTCCCCGGTGTCCTGGGGCCAATATTTATCCCTCAATCAACACCTGGTCATTATCACATTGCTGCTTGTGGGATCTTGCTGTGCGCAAAACTGGCTGGCCGCGTTTCCCACGTTACAACAGCGACTACAGGTCAAAAAAAAGTACTACCTTGGCTGTGAAGCGCTTCGGGACGGCCTGCAGTGGTGAAAGGCGCTGGAGAAAGAGCAAAACTTCTTTCTTTCTGTGTGTTTTTTGCGGCCTGTCCCGGTGCCGTCGCCTCGCTGGCGATGAGCCGGTTGCCCCGGGCCCCCCTCGCCCCACCCCCGGGCCTCCCCTCTCCCCGCTCCCTCTCACCTTCAGGGTGCTGATGAAGCGAACCTCTACCCGGGAGCTGGCGGCCGCGGGCTCCGGGCACAGCGAGAAGAGTTCGCACATGGGAGCCGCCATCTTCCTCTCCTCTCACCCCTGACCCCCGACTCCCGACCCCGGCCAGCAGCGGCCAATCAGCGCCGAGCCCCGCCTCACAGCCCTGGGTTGTGCAACCTGGACCCATCAATCTACAATTAATTAATCTAAACACTGTAAATAATCTGGGCCCATCAGTCTACAATTAATATAAATAGTGTAACTAATATGGGCTCATCAATCTACAATGAATCTAAACACTGTAAATAATCTGGGTCCATCAATCTACAATTAATATAAACACTGTAAATGATCTGGGCCCATCAATCTACAATGAATCTAAACACTGTAAATAATTTGGGCCCATCAATCTACAATTAATCTAAACACTGAAAATAATCTGGGCCCATCAATCTACAATTAAGCTAAACACTGTAAATAATCTGGGCCCATCAATCTACAATTAATCTAAACACTGAAAATAATCTGGGTCCATCAATCTACAATTAATCTAAACACTGAAAATAATCTGGGCCCATCAGTCTACAATTAATCTAAATAGTGTAACTAATATGGGCTCATCAATCTACAATTAATCTAAACACTAAATAACCTGGACGCATCAATCTACAATTAATCTAAATAGTGTAATTAATATGGGCTCATCAATCTGCAATTAATCTAAACACTGTAAATAATCTGGGTCCATCAATCTACAATTAATCTAAACACTGTGAATAATCTGGGCCCATCAATCTACAATTAATCTAAACACTGTAAATAATCTGGGCCCATCAATCTACAATTAATCTAAACACTGTAAATAATCTGCGTCCATCAATCTACAATTAATCTAAACACTTTAAATAATCTGGGCCCATCAAACTGCAATTAATCTAAACACTGAAAATAATCTGGGTCCATCAATCTACAATGAATCAAAACACTGTAAATAATCTGGGCCCATCAATCTACAATTAATCTAAACACTGTAAATAATCTGGGTCCATCAATCTACAATGAATCTAAACACTGTAAATAATCGGGGTCCATCAATCTACAATTAATCTAAACACTGTGTAAATAATCTGGGCCCATCAATCTACAATTAATCTAAACTTTGTAAATAATGTGGGCCCATCAATCTATAATTCATCTAAACACTGTAAATAATCTGGGCCTATCAATCTACAATTAGTCTAAACACTGTAAATAATCTGGGCCCATCAATCTACAATTAATCTAAACACTGTAAATAATCTGGGTCCATCAATCTACAATTAATCTAAACACTGTAAATAATCTGGGCCCATCAATCTACAATTAATCTAAACAATGTAAATAATCTGGGTCCATCAATCCACCATTAATCTAAACTTTGTAAATAATGTGGGCCCATCAATCTACAATTAATCTAACCACTGTGTAAATAACCTGGGCCCTTCAATCTACAATTAATCTAAACTTTGTAAATAATGTGGGCCCATCAATCTACAATTAATCTAAACACTGTAAATAATCTGGGCCCATCAATCTACAATTAATATAAACACTGTAAATAATCTGGGCCCATCAATCTAAGATTAATCTAAACAGTGTAAATAATCTGGGCCCATCAATCTTCAATTAATCTAAACAGTGTAAATAATCTGGGCCCGTTAATCTACAATGAAATTGAACACTGTAAATAATCTGGGCCTATCAATCTACAATTAATCTAAACAATGTAAATAATGTGGGCCCATCAATCTACAATTAATCTAAACACTGTAAATAATCTGGGCCCATCAATCTACAATTAATCTAACACTGTAAATAATCTGGGTAAATCGATCTGCAATGAATCTAAACACTGTAAATAATTTGGGCCCATCAATCTACAATGAATCTAAACACTGTAAATAATCTGGGTCCATCAATCTACAATTAAGCTAAACACTGTAAATAATCTGGGCCCATCAATCTACAATTAATCTAAACACTGTAAATAATCTGGGCCCATCAATCTACAATTAATCTAAAGACTGTGTAAATAATCTGGGTCCATCAATCTACAATTAATCTAAACACTGTAAATAATCTGGGTCCATCAATCTACAATTAATCTAAACACTGTAAATAATCTGGGCCCATCAATCTACAATTTGTTGTGTCTGTGTGTTGATAGAGACACTGAAGACAGGAGTTGGTTTCATAGGTGTTTACTAAACAAAGTCTGGAGGGGAACTAACGGATACAACACAATATACAGGTTTATATAGCCCGAGTGGCCATTACCGGAATTACAGCATACATGGGGCTCTTAAAGGCACATACACTACAATTCCTCCCCTTTTAGCTAACCAGTACATAATATTTTAAGTAATTATTAATTACATGTTATAAGAAAAATAATATACACATTGCTGCAGTTAATTAATTATAAGTCAGTCTCTCTGGAGGCTTCCTGACTCAGTCCGGATAACGCCTCGGTGGTGTAGTAGTTTCTGGTGGTGTAGTAGGTTCTTTTGGCAAGGCTGATTCAGCTTGAATGCCAGTGTCGGGTTCATCGGGTTCCAGTATCACCGGATCGGAGGTAGATATGGGTATCTCTACTTCATCGTTAGGCGTATAGAGTTGTGGTGTAGGTTGTCCCTTTTCGGATGACTCTATGATTTGGTCAGCATGGTGCCTTATTATGCATTCTCCGATGTCCACGGTATACAGCAGCGGTCCTAGTCGTGTGCAGATAGTTCCAGGCTGCCATTTCTCGGTACGGTAGTCCCGGGCCAAAACTTGTTGACCTATCTGGAAGGTTCTAGTTGGCCTTTCATTCATGCCTTGAAATTGCCGGTTCTCCACGTCCCTTCTGATGTTGGGCTTGATCAAATCCAGCCGGCATCTTAGGCTTCTATTGAAGAACATCATGGCGGGAGTTTGGTTTGTAACCATATGTGTTGCATTCCTATATGCGAACAAGAAGTTATCCACCTTGTGCTGAAGTTTTATGTCTTCATTACCCATGGCCTTTATGGCCTTCTTGAAGGTCTGGACAAACCTTTCAGCCAATCCATTGGTGGCGAGATGGTATGGGGCGGACGTGTAGTGCTTAACCCCATTGTTTTTTAAGAACTTCCTGAATTCTTCGGACACAAATTGCGGTCCATTATCAGAACAGATCTGTTCCGGCAGCCCATTCCTGGCAAATATGGTCCTTAATACTGTGATGGTTTTTTCCGTGGTGGTGGAGGACATCTTTATTACCTCCGGCCACTTGGAGTGTGCATCAACCGCGATTAAGAACATTGAGTCCATAAATGGACCAGCAAAGTCGATGTGTACCCTTTGCCAGGGAGATGAGGGCCACTCCCATGGATGTAGAGGGGCTTGGGGTGGAGCGTTTTGGACCTTCTGGCATCCTAGGCAGCTCTTGGTCAATTCTTCTATGTCTCCATCGATACCTGGCCACCATACAAACGTTCTGGCTAGGTTCTTCATTTTCACTCCACCCAGATGCCAGCACGGTGGCATAGTGGTTAGCACTGTTGCCTCACAGCACCAGGGACCCGGGTTCGAATCCGGCCTCGGGTGACTGTCTGTGTGGAGTTTGCACATTCTCCCTGTGTTTGCGTGGGTTTCCTCCGGGTGCTCCGGTTTCCTCCCACAGTCCAAAGATGTGCGGGTTAGGTTGATTGGCTATGATAAATTGACCCTTAGTGTTAGGGGGATTAAATACGTGGGGTTACGGGGATAGGGTGGGATATGTGTCGGTGCAGGCTCGATGGGCCGAAATGGCCTCTATCTGCACTGTGGGGTTCCTGTGATTTCCTGTGATTTCCTGTGAAGCTCCTTTAGCACTTTATCCTGGAGTTTGGGTGGAATCACCACTCTGGATCCACACATCAAGGTTCCTCAGCATACTGACAGCTGTTCTCTTCTTTGCAAGAATGCTGGCAACAGTGGTTCGCCATGTGCTGGCCATCCCTTCACCGTTAAGTCGTAGACTCGTGGAAGAGTCGGGTCACTTATCGTTTCCTTTTCAATGGCAGAATTTGTTACTGGTAGACATTCCACTATGGTTGAGTGGAACATCTCCACTGGGTCTACTGTAGGTGCCTCTTGTACCGTTGGCAATGGTAGGCGCGATAAACCGTCAGCATTCCCATGCTGTTTTGATTCTTTGTATTCTATGTTGTATTGGTGTGCCCCTAGAAAAAGGGACCACCTCTGTAGCCTTTGCACTGTCATAATGGGAACACCCTTTTTAGGGTTGAATATGGAGATGAGGGGTTGATGGTCAGTCAACAAGGTAAATTTTTGTCCGTGTAGGTAATGGTTGAATTTCTTCACTCCCCATACCAGGCTGAGTGCTTCCCTGTCGATTTGGGCATAGTTACGCTCAGCTGAGTTCAATGAGCGTGACGCAAAAGCTATCGGCCATTCCGAGCCATCAGGGAATTTATGCGATAATACTGCTCCTGTGCCGTAAGGGGGTGCATCGCACACCAGTCTGATTGGCAGTGATGGGTTGTAATGAGCCAAAACTTCTTTGGACGTGATTAAGTCTTTGCATTTATGGAAGGCATGTTTACAGTCTTCGCTCCATTTCCAAATTACTCCTGTTTGTAGCAGTTCATTAAGAGGGTGTAGAATAGTTGATAAGTTCGGTAAAAATTTATGATAGTAATTTATTAATCCCAGGAACGACCTTAATTGTGAAACATTTTCAGGTGCTGGGGCTTTTATGACCGCTTCAATTTTTTCAGGTGACTTATGCAACCCTTCCTTATTAATTATGTGGCCACAATATGATATTTGATTTTGGAAAAATTCGCACTTGGGGCGATTTGCTCGTAGGCCCCATTCTCTCAGCCTAGTGAGCACCTGCTCCAAATTGGCAAGGTGCTCGTTGTCGTTTTCTCCTGTTACAAGGATGTCGTCTAGGTAGCATTGAGTCCCTGGAATCCCTTGGAGGACTTGCTCCATAGCTCTTTGCCAGATAGCTGGAGCGGATGCTACTCCGAAAACCAGTCGATTGTACTGGTACAGACCTTTGTGTGTATTTGTCGTGAGATATTTTTTAGAGGCCTCTTCAACCTCCATCTGTAGATATGCCTGTGCCAAGTCAATTTTGGTGAAACGTTTCCCTCTGGATAGTGAGGCGAAAATATCTTCTATCCTCAGAAGAGGATACTGTACCATGTGAAGGACCGGGTTTACCGTCACCTTGAAGTCTCCACAGATGTGAATTTTTCTCTGTTCTTCAGATTTATCATTATTCAATGCTTTCTTCATGACTGGAACGATGGGTGTTGCCCACTCGCTCCAATCTATTTTGGATAATACGCCTGCATTTTCCAAATTCTCCAGCTCTGCCTCGACTGCTGGACGAATTGCGTATGGCACCAGTCTTGCTTTAAAAAACTTGGGAATTGCTGCATCTTCCACTTTTATTGAGGCGGTGATGCCTTTCAAGGTTCCTAGTTTCTCTTGAAACACTTCTTTGGCGTTGGCCAAGATGTCTTTTAATCGTTCAGGTATGACGTCATCATCGTTTTTTTTCTTACTGGTCACCATCAGTGCCTGAATGGAGTGCCAGTCTAAACGTATTTTCCTGATCCATTCACGTCCCGACAGCGGTGGGCCACCATCTTGTAGAATGTATAAATACAACTTTTGTATTTCCTTGCCGTTGTATACAACAGGCACCCTTATTTTTCCTTTGGGGTATACTTTCTGCCCCGTATATGTTTTCAAGATAATGGATGCGTCTTTTAAAGGTATATGCGGAAATAGCCACTCGTAGTCCCGTCGATTTATGACGGTCAGAGCTGATCCTGTATCTAGCTCCATTTTAACTGGGGACCCTGCTATCGTGAGGGTAACCCAAATGGTCTGGTAATCATCTTTGGCAAGTACATTATGTAATTTGAGACAGCTTAGTCTCTTGTTTTCGGAGTCGCTATCGCTCTTCTGGTCTTCGGAGCTACTGTCCGTCATCATTTGTACCTTTCTGTACTTTTCTTTATTGATTTTTTTTCTTCCTGTCTGTGGATTTATTTTGTCCAGATCGGCATACCCGTGCAATGTGTCCAATCTTTCCGCATTGCCTGCATGCTTTGTCCTTGAACCAGCAGTCCCTCTGGTCATGGGTGGATCTGCCGCAGCGATAACATCTCTCGAAACCCTGTGTCATTTCATGGGTGCCGAAGTCCTGTGTCTTTTGTTGTATCTCTGCAGCTCCTCTTGCGGCTGCTTCGTATGATACAGCCATACTGAAAGCCTTGTCCAGTGTCAAATCTTTTTCAGAAAGCAGCCTTTTCTGTGTTCCTTCACTTAAGAGACCGCAGACGAATTTGTCTCGAAGATAATCTGCTAGTCCTGCCCCGAATTGGCAGTGTTTTGATAGCTTTCTTAATTCGGTGAGGTAATCAGCGTTACTTTCATTTTTGTGTAGATTTCCCTTGAAGAATTTGAATCGTTCCGCTATCAGCAGCGGTGTTGGGTTTAAGTGCTCCTGTAGGGTATCAACAATTTCTTTAAAATTCTTGTCCTTTGGTTTGGCTGGAGTGATTAAATTTCGTAACAGCCTGTATGTCTTTGCGCCCATTAGATTTAGCAGTACTGAAGCTTTTTTTTCATCTTCTATTCCATTTGCAGTGCAATATACCTCCACTCTTTCCACATATGTGGTCCAATCCTCTATCTCGTTATCAAAAGCATCAATATTGCCAGACTTAGGCATTTTAGAAAAGATATGGCGCTTCCCGCGCTTTTCTTTCTTTTCTGCAGAAAAGATATGGCGCTTCCCGCGCTTTCCCGCCGCTGCCGCCGATGACAACGCTGTTTCCCGCGGTTTCCGTTCTTTTTTTATTTATTTATTTACAGTTGGAGACTCGTTCCCGCCGGACTTTCTCTCTAGGTCTGAACGCCGACCTGCTTGCAGCGCCGGCCGTCTCCCGAGTGCTCCCTCCCCGTCTGTTACTGCTTGCCTCCGCTTTCGCTGCTTGGCCCAGCTGTAGAGCCAGCCGCTGGAGCCCCAGCCTGACGTCCAGGAAGGATTAGTGCAGTACCTGCCACCAGCTTGGCCAGCTGGTGAAACCACAGCTTCTTTCACTTCCTTGATTATTCTGGACGCCAGAGGAATCGATGTCCTTGAGGTGCTGCCGAATTGCAGGTAAGTCCGTTTCCACTTTGTCGCCACTGTTGTGTCTGTGTGTTGATAGAGACACTGAAGACAGGAGTTGGTTTCATAGGTGTTTACTAAACAAGGTCTGGAGGGGAACTAACGGATACAACACAATATACAGGCTTATATAGCCCGAGTGGCCATTACCGGAATTACAGTACACATGGGGCTCTTAAAGGCACATACACTACACAATTAATCTAAACACTGAAAATAATCTGGGTCCATTAATTTACAATGAATCTAAACACTGTAAATAATCTGGGCCCATCAATCTACAATTAATCTAAACACTGTAAATAATCTGGGCCCATCAATCTACAATTAATCTAAACAGTGTAAATAATCTGGGCCCATCAATCTACAATTAATCTAAACACTGCAAATAATCTGGCCCCATCAATCTACAATTAATCTAAACACTGTAAATAATCTGGGCCCATCAATCTACAATTAATCTAAACACTGTAAATAATCTGGAACCATCAATCTACAATTAATCTAAACATTGAAAATAATCTGGGTCCATCAATCTACAATGAATCTAAATACTGTAAATAATCTGGTCCCCATCAATCTACAATTAATCTAACAGTGTAAATGATCTAGACAAGGAAACTAGATGTAATATCTCCAAATTTGCAGACAACACCAAGCTGGGTGGGCATGTGTGCAGTGAGGAGGATGTCGAGAAACTCCAGGATGATTTGGACATATTGGGTGATTGGGCAGAAACATGGCAGATGCAATTTAACGTGGATAAATGTGAGGTTGTCCACTTTGGTGGCAAAAACAGGAAGGCAGATTATTATCTAAATGACAATAGATTGGGAGAAGGGGAAGTGCAACGAGACCTGGGTGTCCTTGTGCACCAGTCGCTGAAGGTAAGCATGCAGGTGCAGCAGGCGGTTAAGAAGGCAAATGGTATGTTGGCCTTCGTAGCGAGAGGGTTTGAGTACAGGAACAAGGATGCCTTGCTGCAGTTGTACAGGGCCTTGGTGAGACCACATCTTGAGTATTGTGTGCAGTTTTGGTCGCCTTATCTGAGGAAGGATGTTCTTGCCATGTAAGGCGTTCAGCGAAGATTCACCAGGCTGATACCTGGGATGGCAAGAATGATGTATGAGGAGAGATTGAGTTGATTGGGCTTATACTCGCTGGAGTTTAGAAGAATGAGAGGGGCTCTCATTGAAACTTATAAAATTCTGACAGGACTGGACAGACTAGATGCAGGAAGGATGTTCCCGATGGTCGGGGAGTCCAGAACAAGGGGACACAGTCTAAGGATAATGGGTAGGCCATTTAGGACAGAAATGAGGAGGAGTTTCTTCACCCAGAGAGTGGTGAACCTGTGGAACTCTCTACCACAGAAGGCGGTCGAGGCCAGTTCATTAAATATCTTCAAGAAGGAGTTGGATATATTTCTTAAGGCTAAAGGGATCAAGGGATATGGGGAGAAAGCTGGGACTGGGTACTGAATTTGGATGATCAGCCATGATCGCATTGAATGGTGGTGCAGGCTCGAGGGGCCGAATGGCCTACTCCTGCTCCTATCTTCTATGTTTCTGTGTTTCTATCTGGGCCCATCAATCTACAATTAATCTAAACACTGTAAGTAATCTGGGCCCATCAATCTACAATTAATCTAAACACTGTAAATAATCTGAGCCCATCAACCACAATTAATCTAAACACTGTGTAAATAATCTGGGTCCATCAACCTACAATTAATCTAAACACTGTAAATAATCTGGGCTTATCAATCTACAATTAATCTAAACACTGTAAATAATCTGGGCCCATCATGAAGGGATAATTACAGTCCTAGCCCTGTTTGGGCTACCCGAGATCAGGCGTATTCCCCAGACGTTCACCTGCAACTTAATTTAGAGATAGCCGAAATCTATAAGACACTTAAATGGGTCTAAAGGTTCAGGCTACCTCTCCCTAAAGGAAAGGAACGACTGAAGACGTTACCGTCCTCCAGATAGCACTTTTAATAAGTTTAACTAGACTGTAACCTTCCGGATATTATGAGAGTCCGGAATACCCCGCAGAATTCTGCAACTCTTTACAAAAGAGTGTACAGAAATTGGGTTCACGAGTTTATACAGAAATACTCTTTGAGACAATTCTAAAAATATAGGCATAGAAATTGGGTTGAGGCGCCAAAGTGGCGCCAAGTTCGCCTGGGCGCTGATTTTTGCACCGCGTTCGGAGCATTAACGAACGTCAGAAATTCAGTTTCAGCGCCCCTAGAGGGAGACGGGGCGAGGCGCTCCGCGTCCCTCTTAGGGCGCTGAAACTGCTGCGGCACGGCACACTGCGGTACTGCAGGCCTTCCTCCCATTGTTAAGAGGGAGGGGCCTGCAACAGCGCGATCCCCGATCGCGAGTGCCGGCAAAAGAGCCCGGCACCGAGAAGTGCCGGGCTCTCGGGAAACAGCCGGCAATGCCGCGGGGGGGGGGTCAGGAGGCCGGGGACGGAGGTGCTGGCAGGCGGCCGCCAAAAAAGGCGGCCGCCCCGCACCTCCACCTTAACTTGCACCACTGCTGGCACAGCAAGGCCCCGTGAACCGGGCGCGGGTAGCGAACGGCGCTACAGCGGCGTTCGCTACCAAATATCGCGATCGGGACGCTAATGGGGCGCTGCGCACACCGATGATGTCATCGGTGGCGGCGCAGCGCAACAAGCTAACGCCACCATTAGCGCCCCCGCTTAATATCGCGGGAGGCGCAGCCAGTGGCGCTACAGCCACTGACTGCCCTCTTTAGGCGCTAATAGGTGGTGCTTCATACCCAATTTCTCCCCCATAGAGTTTTATTTAAGAGCCGACATTAATTTAACAGCTGTTGAGTCAGTCGTAACATTAACAATTCAAAATACAAAGGGGGAAAAATTCAGTATCGCCCCGTTTGGGCCGCCATTATCGACAGTGTGCAAAGTTTTGCGCCTGGCGCTAATTATCGCCTCCGACAGCAAACTTGGCTTTTATCGCCCCTGGAGGTGATTGGAGCGCTAAATCAGGCACTTCACACCTGTCTTAAGGCGCAAAGGCCGAGGAGAGAGGCGCTACCTCAGAGCGCTGGCGAAGCAAGGAAGGGCAAATCAAAATATACCTGCAAAGTGCTGCTCAGTACTCAAAACTCCTTCACACAGCGTTGAATCTCTCCAGAAGTCTCTCTCTCCCTCAGAATGCGTGGTGCAAAAATGTCACCGACAAAAAAAGGCAGGAAGCGGTCGCCTTTAAGTAGCGCTCCCCTAGTCCCTTTCTGACAGCATAACACTCCCCTCAACCTGTCATTGCTAGCGGCAGGCGGTAAGGCAGGGGACGCCACTCAATATCTGGTCTGGGGTGCTAACGGGGCGTTGTGCACTCGACTGACGTCACAGTCTGCCGGCGCAGGAGATCGTGGCGGTAGTGTATAGCGCCGCTGCAAAATGTCTAGTTAATTTCGCGAGCGGTGCAAACATCGCCGTGCCCGGGTGCTAGTTGCTTTGCGCCCCAATTAGCGCCCTCTTAAGGCACTAACGGGAGGTGCAAACAACTGAATTTTTCCCCCAAATAGCTTACTTTTCTTATTTCTCAGAGATCCTTATTCTCAAATCTTTACTTCGTTACATTTCTACATTTCTTACTTATTTCTAATCCAGAACATTCACCAAAATCAATATCTTGATTACTCGAGACTCAAAGTTAAAAACTTACAGATGGTGCCTGTAAAGTTGAGAAACGCTTGGCCCGTTCAGCGACTTCTGACTTTCTGTTTGAAATGGTCTATCTTTTATACCCTTTTTGCAGTGGTTTATTCTTTGAAGTTCTCTGCTGATGTAAGCTAATTGTCTTATTCATTCTCTCTTTTGAATGCTTTCTATTCTTACTGCCAATTCAACTGCTGCATGCATAATTATGTCTCTACCTTTAGGTGTTTCAAAAACCATCATAAAAACAACGGGGTCAATTTTAACTCCAATGTGGGGAATTGTCGGGTTCCCCGAATTTAGGGGTCGATTTTAATTCAGGTGCGGGGAATTGGCAGGTTCCCCAAATTTAGTGATTCTGACATGATTCTAAATGGGTCTGTGAGATTGACGCAAATTTAACACAATTAGCCAATTGATTTCCAACGTGTGGGAACCCTTGGCAATTGACTATTTCCAGTCAGAAAGTCGCAGAATATTACATCATCATTGTTGCTGCTTTTAAGGTCCACAGCAAGCCTTGCATCTTCTGCAGGCTTCCAAACTTTACCATTAAGATGGCACGGGAGCCTGCAGGAGCAATGGCCAGCGGGAGAGCAAGAGCTGCCCCAAAATTTGATGAGGCTTCACTGCAGACATTGCTGGATGGTGCTGGGCCCACAGAGAGGTCCTGTTCTCTTCTTCAGGGAGGAAGAGGCCTCCCAGTCAGACCAAGGCTGTGTGGCTACAGGTGGCTGGGGAAGTCAACTCCTTGGGGCTCACACAGCGCACCTGGATGCAGTGCAGGAAAAGATTCCATGACCTTCATCGCACTGGAAAAGTAAGTATGAAGTTTCCATCACCCTCAATCTGATCCCCATTGCCTTTCCTCACCAGCACTCAGCTTCAGCAATCTCTTCCTCCACATCCCACTTGACACTCACATCCATGCACCCTTAGCCATTCCCTCTCTCTCTATGCTCACATTCACCTAAGTATTCGACCATGCAGCCCTCACACTCCCTCTCACTCTGATGCTTTGAACACAACTGACAACACACAGGGAGGGCCCTTGGTCTTGCAACCTCACTCCATCTTTGTCTCCTTCTAAGTATCTATGCTATGCAATCTCTGCACTCACTCCTTCATTCTCACTCAATCTCCACTTGTCTCCCTCATTGCAGGAAAAGAGAGCTCACAACAGGAGAGAGCGAGCCAGGACAGGAGGAGGGCCGCCCTCATTAGCCCAGCTCACCCCCTGGGAGGAAGCCGTCCTGGAGATTGTCGGGGCTGACAGAGATGCGGAAGATGGGGAAGGACAGATAGGTGCATCCCCTTAAGCTGGTGACAGAATAGTTTTCCATCTCTCTCATTGGCATTGCATGAGTTGCTGATAATGATTCTGAAGCTACATCATTTGGACTTATGATCATCTGCAAAATGCAATGTGCATGTAACCTTGGCATCACATCTCTAACTTTTTCCTTGACTCCCCCACAGGACCATCGATAGCCCCCGTCCCCAGTGTGCAGGAGGAAGAGCCTGAGATGCCAGACTCCTCAGAGGAATCTGCAACCTCTGAGGGCGCAGCGTCAGCAGAAATAAGTGCACCCAGCACCAGCGCAGGCACTCACACCTCGGTGGGACCTTCGGGACATAGAGTAGAGTTGTCACCTGGTGTATCACAGCTCACAAGTGAGCATCAGCAGATTGTGGAGACAGGGACAGCAGTGGAGAGTCCTCGTCGGAGGGCATAGGACTCTGCCAGCTTGGCTCAGCTGCATGTCTCTGGTTCCATTCATAAGATCAGAGGTGATGGAACTCCATGCACAGATGCAGGAGTCTCTGGCAGGTTTTGTCTCCAGGGTCGCTGTGAGTGTGGAGCGAATGGAGGAGTCCATAGCGAACATGAGCAGAGCCTTTGTGGAGTCAGTGGTGCATGAACACATCAGCACGGAAAGGATGGCTACCTACGTGGAAATGATTGCTGCCTCCGTGGTAAGGCTGGCTACCCTAGAGGAGAGGATGGCTAGGGTAGAGGAGAGGAGGGCTATGGTAGAGGAGAGGAGGGCTACGGCCATGAAGGAGGTTAGTCGCCAGGGTATGGAAAACATGGTGAGTGTTCAGAATAGAATGCCATCTCTTGAGGAGCGATGGGCATCTATTGAACAGAGAAACCAGACCTTCATGGAAGTCCTTCTGAGTAGGACTGCCATTGCAGATGCAGGTCCCCATGGCCCCCCTGATGTGCAGCAATGTGCTCTTAAGCCACTTGCAGGCACTGAGGGGGACCTAACCCATGAGAGGGAGTTTGGTGGCAGACCTCAAGGAAGTGGGGGCTCCTCTCCAAGCGCTCACACTTCCATGCCACTGCAGAGCCCACGGTCAGAGCCCCGCCGGAGTCCACACCCAACTGAGATAGACGTCTCAACTCCTGCACAGCCGCAGGAGCAGCTGACTGCAGACGAGCACTCACAGGCTCGCCACCCCAGAGGACGCCCGCCAAAGGTGTCGAGACAGGAGCAGCAGGAAAGTGAGCAAGGGGCCTCCACATCTGCTGAAGCCACAGGGGAACCACTACGTAGGAGCACGCTTAAGAGGAAAATAAAGCACAAATAGTCACAAGGGTAGTCACTTGGGTGAAATGTTGTGTATTTTGTAAAAATGCCATCAGTTGTTTGTTTTGCATAAAATTTCTGATGGCAACTGCTGCAGTTCTGGCGTGTGTCATTTCGCGAATGGGGCTTTCACATTGATCACTTGCAGTTGTCAGGATGCTAATCAAATAGCTCGGAATCCGCAGGGTTTGGCTATTGTCGATGCTCAGGTAAGAAGCTGCGAGGCAAAAGAGTTTGATTTACTAGGCTAAGCAAATCTGGCCAGGATGAGTGCATTCCTTGCATTCTGGGCAGTAATGTTCCCGCGTAATGCTGCCGCTGGTTGATGGGCCTCTGCAGGTTGCTCATTTTCGCCCTCCTCCTCCTCCTCCTCCTCCTCATCAACATCATCATCTGAGGAGGGTATGAGAGGAGCCACTTGGTCCTCAGGAATCTGCAAGCCACGACGCTGTGCCATGTTGTGAAGTGCACAGCAGACCACGACGATTCTGGAGACCCTGACTGCTGAGTACTGTAGGGCTCCACCTGATCTATCCGGGCATCTGAAGCACATCTTCAGCAAGCCGATGGTTTGCTTGATTATGGATCTGGTGGAAATGTGGCTGGAGTTGTAGCTCTCCTCAGCTTCGTTGGATGGCCTCCTCAACGGCGTCATTAGCCAAGTCCTCAGGGGATAGTCCTTGTCTCCAAGTAGCCATCCGTAAAGTTGGTTTGGCGGCCTGAATAGCGGAGGCACACTAGACTGGCGCAGTATGAAGGATTCATGGCAACTGCCAGGGTACTTGGCACAAACATGCAAAATCTCCTTCTTGTGGTCACACACCAGCTGAACATTAAGGGAGTGGAAGCCCTTGCGGTTGACAAAAATACCTGGATTGCGATGGGGTGCCCTAAGGGCCACATGTGTGCAGTCAATGACGCCCTGCACCCTTGGAAAGTCTGCCAGCTGAGCTAATCCAACCGCTCGTGCCGTCACATTTGCGATCCTTGGAGAAATGGATGTGATTGTGCGCGAGGGCAAAGAGGGCATCGGTTACCTGCGTGATACAAGTGTGTGCGGCCGCCTGGGAGATGCCACTGATGTCTGCTGATGATCCCTGGAATGAGCCTGAGGCCAAAAAGTTGAGTGTGGTGGTGACTTTGATGGCCACTGGTAAGGAGTGTCCACCTGGTCCTCTGGGCAGCAGCTCTTGCTGTATCATTGCACAGATGTCAGTCACTACCTGTCGCGAAAGTCAGAGCCGTCTTTGGCACTGCTGCTCAGTCATGTTGAGGTAGCTGACCCTGTGTCTGTAGACCCTGTTTGGGGGGTATCTCCTGCACCGACGGGCTTCCACGCACTGGCCCCTTCTGGCCTGTGCTGCCTCAGGTGGGTGAGCAGCAGCCTGTCACTCCTGCTGCTGCTGTTGCTGGTGCTGCTGTTGTTCCTGGTTCTGCTGCTGCCGCACCTGGTGCTGGAGGTCCTCTAATGCCAAGAAGGGAAGGAAAAAAAGGCCTCCCATGCTTCTGGTAGATGCCTCAGTTGAGGAAGCGCTGAGTGAGGGTGGCGAGAGGGGTTTCGCAGGAGGTCACACTGGAGAAGTGTGTGAGGCTCCAACCTTCCGCAGGTGTGGTTGAGCCTGGTATAAGTTGCCCCAGGCCTGAGACAACAAAGTCCTGCCACCTGCAAATGATGACTGATCAAATCTCCTCTTTACTGGTTGACCTGCAGCTGATTGTCAGCAAGCCAATAGTGCTCATGCCAGGTTTCACAGGCGTGATCCCCGCCAGGCGTGTTTTACGTGGGAAAAGGGTTAAACAGGCAAGGCCCTGTTAAAATGGGATTATAAAGGCCAATTAGTGCTGTTTAAGGGCCCTAAAGACCAGTCCCGATTCGGGACCATCAAACACACCTAGGTTAAAATGGCTAGGTGTCGGGAACCAGGCGGGGAGGGTCCCGACCCCCAGGTTTTGTGATTTTAACCCCCCACACGCCCCAAAGCCCGCCTGACGGCTGAGTTAAAATTGAGCCCAATATGACAACAATGGTTTCTGTTTGATACCATTGTTATCGAAGATTTTCCATTCAATTCTTAATATCACTTTACTGGTTTTAGCAGACGTTGGGCTCGAATTTCCCAGGGCAGTGGAGGCGGGAATGGAGGCGTGTGGGGGGTTAAAATTGCAGAATCGGGGGGCACGAACCCTTCCCGCCCCCAACCCGCCTCCATGCCCGTTTCCCAGGAGGCGGGTACCCGACCTGTGCTGGGAGCCGCCTCCCCGAGGCGGGAAGGGGATTAGTGCCAATTAACTGCCTGTTAATTGTTAACAGGCAGTTTTTGGCCTAATCCCTATTTTTATTGCTGAAGTGTGGGCTTCCCGATGGCTCCAAACCACGCCAAGTTAGCGAGGCGGACCGTCGGGCTGAAGGGCTTGGATGGTTCGAGATGTCCGTTGTTCAGGTGAGTGATGGGTTCATGAGTGCAGAGGTAAATGTGTTTGGTGTGTGTAAAGTGTTTAAAGAAGTTTTACTTACCTTTACTTACTAGTGCAGGCTTCCTTCCTTCAGGTCTCGGGAGTCCCTCATCTCACCGGCGCAGAAAGCAGAATGGCCGCCAACTGTCAAAAGTTGCAGCATTCAGCTTTCTGTTCTGGTGAGATTTCTAACTGAGTCTGTGGAGAAGGACTCAAGTTAGAAGTCAGATTGTCAGTGCTTGACAGCTTCACAGAGCTGTCAAATGCTGCTATTTCATCTGTCAAAAGATCTTGACAAATGAAATGTCAATCCCTGACGTCACCTGTAACCGGGTGTCCCTTAATTGGCCTGCTGAGCCCGCTGGACGGGCTCAACAAGGTCAATCAAGGGAAAATCGCATGGGTTGGCCACAAATCGATGGAGGCAGGACTACAACCCCGAAAGTGGGAGTCCCGCTTCAATCACGGCCCCATTGACAAAATCCAGCCCGTTGAGTCTCCTAACTGCTCCAAGTTCAATACAAACACAATGGGCTCGATTTTGTCATTGGGTCATTGGGGCGGGCTGAGCGCATGTCAGCCGCTTTTCGTGTTATCCACCCGACTCCACTTTGATGTGGGGGGAAAATGAGTGCAGCTCCAACAACACTCAAGAAGCTCGACACCATTCAGGATAAAGCAGCCCGCTTGATTGGCACTCCATCCATCCACCTTCAACATTCACTCCCTCCACCACCGGCGCACTGTGGCTGCAGTGTGTACAAGATGCACTGCAGCAACTCGCCAAAGCTCCTTCAACAGCACCTTCCAAACCCGCGACCTCTACCACTTAGAAGGACAAGGGCAGCAGACGCATGGGAACATCACCACCTACAAGTTCCCCTCCAAGCCACACACCATCCTGACTTGGACCTGTATCGCCGTTCCTTCACTGTCGCTGGGCCAAAATCCTGGAACTCCCTCCCTAACAGCATTGTGGGTGTACCTACACCATATGGACTGCAGCGGTTCAAGAAGGCGGCTCACCACCATCTTCTCAAGGGCAATTAGGGATGGGCACTAAATGCAGGCCTAGCCAGCGACGCCCACATCCCATCAATGATAAAAAAAAATTAAAAATGCGATTTTCACCTAATTGGCCAATTGATTCCCAGTGTGTGGGAAGCCCTAGCCCAATTAGTCCTTCCATCCTGAAAGTCGCCTCCAATGACGTCATCAATGCTGCTGGATTTAAGGCCTGCAAGCAGCCTTGCTTCCTCTGGAGACTGCAAACTTCATGCCCATTGCTGTAAGCCCTTATTTCAGCCACGATGTCCAGCAGCAGGCCAAAGTCTGCTCCGCGCTATGATGAAGCCACCCTGCAAGCTCTGGTGGTGGGAGCCAGATCCAATAAGGAGGTGCTCTTCCCTTCCTCGGGGAGGAAAAAGCTCCTCAGCAGACTAAAGCTATGTGGATGCAAGTGGGCCAGGAGGTCAACTCAATGCCTATGTGCCGCAGAACCTGGCTGCAGTGCAGGAAGAGGTTTCATGACCTTCTGCGCACTGGAAAAGTGAGTATGACTTTCTCATCACTCTCAATCTGATCCCCATCTCCTTTCCTCACCAGCACTCAGCTTTGACAACCTCTTCCTCCACATCCCACTTGACACTGACATCCCTGCATCCTTACCCATTCCCTCTCTCTCTATGGTCACATTCACCTAACTATTCGGCAACAGATTGGGAAAAGGGGAAGTGCAACGAGACCTGGGTGTCCTTGTGCACCAGTCGCTGAAGGTAAGCATGCAGGTGCAGCAGGCGGTTAAGAAGGCAAATGGTATGCTGGCTTTCGTAGCGAGAGGATTCGAGTACAGGAGCAAGGATGTCTTGCTGCAGTTGTGCAGGGCCTTGGTGAGACCACACCTTGAGTATTGTGTGCAGTTTTGCTCACCTTATCTGAGGAAGGATGTTCTTGCCATGGAGGGAGTGCAGCGAAGATTCACCAGGCTGATACCTGGGATGGCAGGAATGACGTATGAAGAGAGATTGGGGCGATTAGGCTTATATTCGCTAGAGTTTAGAAGAATGAGAGGGGATCTGATTGAAACTTATAAAATTCTAACAGGACTAGACAGACTAGATGCAGGAAGGATGTTCCCGATGGTCGGGGAGTCCAGAACCAGGGGTCACAGTCTAAGGATAAGGGGTAAGCCATTTAGGACAGAGATGAGGAGGAATTTCTTCACCCAGAGAGTGGTGAACCTGTGGAATTCTCTACCACAGAAGACAGTTGAGGCCAATTCATTAAATATATTCAAGAAGGAGTTAGATATATTTCTTGAGGCTAAGGGCATCAAGGGATATGGGGAGAAAGCAGGGACAGGGTACTGAATTTGGATGATCAGCCATGATCTCATTAAATGGCGGAGCAGGCTCGAGGGGCCGAATGGCCTACTCCTGCTCCTATCTTCTATGTTTCTATGTTTCTATTTTACTATTCGACTATGCAGCCCTCACATTCCCTATCGCTGTGATGCTATGAAAACAACTTACAACACACAGGGAGGGCCCTTGGTCTTGCCACCTCACTGCATCTTTGTCTCCTTCTAACCATCAATGATATGGATTCTCTACACTCACTCCTTCATTCTCACTCAAACACCACTTGTCTCCCTCATTGCAGGAAAAGAGAGCTCACAATAAGAGGGAAAGAGTGAGGACAGGAGGAGGGCCACCCTTAGTAGCCCAGCTCACCCCCTGGGAGGAGGCGGCCCTGGAGATCGTGGGAGTGGAGGAGGATGCACAAGTGGGGACGGAGAGACGGGTGCATCAGAGCAAGCTGGTGTCAGAATAGTTTATCATCTCTCTCATTGACATTGCATGAGTCACTGATAATGATTCTGATGCTCTGACAGATTGACTTTTGATCATCTGCAATATTCAATGTGCATGTAACCTTGGCCTCACATCTCTGACTCTTTCCTTTACTCCCCCACAGGACCATCGAGAGCCCCCATCCCCACTGTCCAGGAGGAACAGCCTGAGCTTCCAGACTCCTCAGAGGAAGCTCCAACCTCTGAGGGCGCAGCATCAGCAGAATTCAGAGCACCCAGCACCAGCGCAGACACTCACACCTTGGTGGGACCCTAGCGAGATAGTGCAGTGTTGTCACCTGGTGTATCACAGCTCACAAGTGAGCATCAGCAGATGGTGGAGACAAGGACAGCAGTGGAGAGTCCTCGTCGCAGTGGAGAGGACGCTCCCAGCTCGGCTCCACTGCATGTCGACCCTGTGCCTCCGGGTCCATCCAGAAGGAGAGCGGTGCTGGAACTCCAGGAACAGGTGCAGGAGTCACGGCAAATTTTGTCTCCAGGGTCGCTGCGAGTGTGGAGCGAATGGAGGAGTCATTTGCTAACATGAGCAGAGCCTTTGTGGAAGCATTGGCGCATGAACGCATCACCACGGAAAGGATGGCTACCTCCATGGTAAGGCTGGCTACCTTAGAGGAGAGGATGGCTATGGTAGAGGAGAGGATGGCTACGGCCATGGAGGAGCTTAGTTGCCAGGGTATGGAAAGCATGGTACTTGTACAGAATAGACTGACATCTCTTGAGGAGCGATGGTCAGCTCTTGAGCAAACAAACCAGACCTTCATGCAAATCCTCTGGCGTAGGACTTCCAGTGCAGAAACGGGTTCTCATGGCCCCCCTGCAGTGCAGCAAGGTGCTGTCCAGCACTTGCTAGCTCTGAAGTGGGGCTGACCCATGAGAGGGATATTGGTGGCATACAACAAGGAAGTGGGGGCCCCTCTCCAAGTGCTCACACTTCCATGCCACTGCAGAGCCCTCGGTCAGAGCCCCACCAGAGTCCACACCCAACCGAGATCGGCGTCTCAACCCCTGCACAGCCGCAGGAGCAGCAGACTGTTGCCGGGCCCTCACAGGTTCACAACCCCATAGGACACCTGCTAAAGGTGTCGAGACAGGAGCAGCAAGAAAGTGAGCAAGGAGCCTCCACATCTGCTGAAGCCACAGGGGAAGCACCACGTAGGAGCACGTGTAAGAGGAAGATAATGCACAAGTAGTCACAAGGGTAGTCACTTGGGTGAAATGTGTTTAATTTTGAAAAGCCATCAGTTGCTTATTGTCATAAAAAATTCTGATGGCAAATTGTTGCAGTTGTGGCGTGTGTCATTTCGCTAGTGGGACTTCCACATTGAGGGCTTAAGGCAACTTACAATTGTCAGTATGGTGGTCAGAGTGATAGGAATCCGCAGGTTCTTGGCCATTGTCGATGGTCTGATAAGAAGCTGTGAGGCAAAAGTGTTTGATTGTGCAGGCTAAGCAAATCTGGCCAAGTGCCTCCTTTTCATCCCGGGCAGCAATGTGGTCGCGCGCTGGCGCCTTCTGGCCTGTGCAGCTTCAGGTGGGTGAGCAGCAGCTTGGCACTCCTGTTGATGCTGCTGCTGTTGGTGGTGCTGTTGTTCATGGTTCTGCTGCTGCCACGGCTCGTCTTCGTCTGAATCTGATGTCCAGGAGGAAAGGAAATAAATGGTTCCCTTGCTTCTGGTGTATGCCTCAGTTGAGGAACCGCTCAGTCAAGCTGAGGAGAGGGGTTTCCCAGGAGGTCACACTGGAGATGGGTGTCAGGCTCCAAACTTCCAGAACAATGAGTAGGCCTGCTAAAAGTTCCCCCAGACCTGAGACAACAAAGTTCTGCCACCTGCAAATGAAGATTGCTGAAAACTCATTTTTAATGGTGGAGCTGCAGCTGTTAGTAAACAATCCACTTGTGCTGCCACCAGGTTTCACTAGTGTGTTCCAGAGGAGGTGTGCAGCGTGTGGGAAAAGTGTTAAAATCAGAAAGGCCTCTCAAAATGGGATTATAGAGGTACTTAACTGGTTGTTAAAGGCCTTAAGGGCCTATCCCATTGTGGTAAACCACTGTTTGTATTCCACTGTGTACATGCCTGGACATGCCTTGGCTGACTCCTCCCACAAGTCCTAGTATAAAGGTGACTGCTCCCCAGCCCTTTGTATTTCTGGACCGGTCGACCACTCGAGGCAGACCTTCATTCTTTTGTTAATAAAAGCCTTTAGTTACTCTCTTAACTCTCAGTCTTTTATGAGTAATTGATAGCGCATCAATTTTATTAACAAAATTTTTATAATGGAGAAGATCCTCACACCAGCATGCCTGGACTTAGATCATCGGGAGGCGGACTCATCCACCAAGTTTACTCACTGGCTTAAGTGTTTCGAAAAATTCCTGACCGCCTCCGCAGCAATCAAATCGGACGAGGACAAACTGGATGTCCTGACCTCCAAAGTGAACCACCGAGTGTAATCGGTCATCCAAGACGCGACCTCGTACGCGGACGCTATCAAGCTCCTCAAGGACCAGTACACGCGCCCAGTGAACGAAGTGTATGCCAGGCACCTTCTGGGGAGTCGTAAACAACAACCTGGGGAATCGACCGTGGAATACCTTCAGGCACTGTCTGTGCTTGGCCGGGCCTGTGGTTGTAAGGATGTAAAGGCCGCCGTGTACACAGAGGAACTTATCCGGGACGCTTTTGTAGCGGGCCACAGATCCAATTACACCCGACAGCGACTGTTGGAGCAGAGTGACCTCGACCTCAACAAGGCCTCTGAACTCGCACTATCATTGGATGCAGCCTACCGGGGCATGGATGCCTACTCCTCTGCACCGTGGACGCCGCGGGGAATGACAGCCTGGGACACGGTAGGACCGCCTCATTGCGCCGTGCCACCCCAGCCACACCCCAGCAACGGCCCAACTACCGCAGCAGTGTCCCAAGGCCAGACAGCAGTGCCCCAAGGCCAGAAATGCTACTTCTGTGGCCAGGCAAAACACCCCAGAGTGCGCTGCCCGGCGAAAAACGCGATCTGCTCGGGCTGCGGGAAGAAGGGACACTACGCTAACGTCTGCAGGGCCAAAGCCACCCCGAACCCCAGCAGCGCCGCGTGTGGGCCATGCGGGCCGCCATCTTGGGCCTCCCCGGCCATGTGTGAACCACCGGTACAGCAGCCATTTTGGACGCCTCCAGCCACATGGGGATCATGGACGCCGCCATCTTGGACGACAGCCGGAACGCAGCAGGCCCCCAACACCGCCTCATCTGATACCCGCAGCGACACACCGACCCCTACGCTGGCATCCATTACACTGGACCAAGCGAGACTGCACCAGCTGGCCAGTTCCACAATGGACATTAAGGTAAATGGCCACGATACAATCTGCCTTTTTGACTCTGGGAGCACGGAGAGCTTCATCCACCCCGACACGGTGCGGCGTTGCTCTCTCCCAGTCCTGCCTGCGCACCAGCGGATTTCCATGGCCTCCGAGTCCCAGTCGGCGGACATCGGCGGCTACTGCGCAGTGACACTCGTAGTAGACGGGACCATGTACGATCATTTTAAACTTCTGGTCCTGCCCGACCTCTGCGCTGCCGTCCTGCTGGGGTTAGATTTTCAGTGCCACCTTAAAAGTGTTACGATGGCGTACGGTGGACCCCTACCCCCACTCACAGTCCGCAGCCAGCAGCTCCCAAATTGCCCGCCGCGCACCAGGTGCAACCTCTCCACACTCAGAGTCACCCCCCCCCCCACTGTTTGCTAACCTCACCCCCGACTGTAAGCCCATCGCCACAAAGAGCAGGCGATACAGTGCCGGGGACAGGGTTTTCATTAAAACCGAAGTGGAGCGGCTCCTGAAGGAAGGGATTATTGAGGGCAGCACCAGCCCCTGGCGAGCCCAGGTTGTGGTTGTTAAGACCGGCGAGAAGCAGCGCCTGGTCATCGACTACAGCCAGACAATAAATCGCTACACCCTGCTGGACGCCTACCCACTCCCCCGCATAGCTGATATGGTCAACCAGATCGCGCAGTACCGCGTCTTCTCGACCATTGACCTGAAATCAGCGTACCACCAGCTCCCTATCCGCCCTGAGGACCGCCAGTATACTGCCTTTGAGGCAAACGGCCGCCTCTACCACTTCCTTAGGGTTCCCTTTGGCGTCACCAACGGGGTCTCCATCTTCCAAAGGGAGATGGGCCGGATGGTAGATCAAAATGCGTTGCAGGCCACTTTCCCATATCTGGACAATGTGACCATCTGCGGCCGTGACTTGCAGGACCATGACGCAAACCTCAAAAAATTCCTCCGCACCGCCCAACTCCTGAACCTGACATATAACAAGGAGAAGTGCATATTCCGCACAAACCGCCTCGCCATCCTTGGCTGTGTTGTGGAACACGGAGTCATCGGCCCCGACCCCGACCGGATGCATCCCCTTATGGAACTCCCACTGCCCCACTGCCTCAAGGCCCTGAAGAGGTGCCTAGGGTTTTTCTCCTATTATGCCCAGTGGGTCCCCTACTATGCGGACAAGGCCCATCCGCTGATCAAGTCCACCTCTTTTCCCTTGATGGCAGAGGCCCGCTTAGCCTTCCACCGTATCAAGGAAGACATTGCCAAAGCCACCATGCACGCAGTGGACGAATCCATCCCCTTCCAGGTGGAAAGCGACGCGTCCGACTTTGCCCTGGCCGCTACCCTCAATCAGGCGGGGAGACCCGTGGCCTTCTTTTCACGAACCCTCCAAGGCCCGGAGACCAGACACTCCGCTGTTGAGAAGGAGGCCCAGGCAATTGTGGAGGCTGTGCGTCATTGGAGGCACTACCTGGCCGGAAAACGATTTACCCTGCTCACTGACCAACGTTCAGTTGCTTTCATGTTTAACAACAAGCAGAGGGGCAAAATCAAAAATGACAAGATCTTGAAGTGGAGAATCGAACTTTCCACCTACAATTACGAGATCTTGTACCGGCCCGGGAAGCTCAATGAACCCCCGGATGCGCTATCGCGTGGCACCTGCGCCAGCGCGCAGATCGATAGACTGCGGGCCCTCCACAATGACCTCTGCCACCCGGGGGTCACCAGGTTCTTCCACTTCATCAAGGCCCGCAACCTGCCTTACTCTATTGAGGAGGTCAGGACCATGACCAGGAACTGCCAAGTCTGCGCTGAGTGCAAACCGCACTTTTATAGACCAGACAGGGCCCACCTGATAAAAGCCACTCGCCCCTTCGAGCGCCTGAGCGTTGATTTTAAAGGGCCTCTCCCCTCCTCCGACCGCAATGTGTATCCATAGCGACCGGGGCTCATTGTTTATGAGTGACGAACTCCGCCAGTACCTGCTCGCTAGGGGTATAGCCACAAGCAGGACCACCAGTTACAACCCCCGGGGGAACGAACAGGTGGAAAGGGAAAATGCGACAGTTTGGAAGGCCGCCCTGCTAGCCTTAAAGTCTAGGGGCCTTCCAACCTCCCGCTGGCAGGATGTGCTCCCCGATGCGCTCCACTCTATTCGGTCACTGCTCTGCACTGCCACTAACGCCACCCCTCATGAGAAAATGTTTGTCTTCCCAAGGAAGTCCACATCGGGGACATCGCTACCGCCATGGCTGACGTCCCCAGGGCCGGTTCTACTGAGAAGGCATGTGAGGACCCATAAAACGGATCCCCTGGTCGAGAGGGTCGACCTCCTCCACGCCAACCCCCAGTATGCTTACACTGCATACCCGGACGGGCGGGAGGACACAGTCTCCATAAGAGGCCTTGCACCCTCGGGGGCCGCAGTGACCCACTACTCACTACCACCCACCCCCACGATCCGATATCCAGCCCCAGCAGACGGCAGGCCTGGGCCCCGCGACCCGCTCGACATCTACGAGGACGACACGCCTGTGCCACAGCCTACGCAGGACTCGACGCCGGAAGCTCCACTACCCCTGCCGTCGCCACACCGATCACAGCGGCAGACAAGACCTCCGGAGAGACTCCAATACACTAACTTTTAATACACTTCACCCCGCCGGACTCAATTTTAAACAAGGGGTGAATGTGGTAAACCACTGTTTGTATTCCACTGTGTACATGCCTGGACATGCCTCGGCTGACTCCTCCCACAAGTCCTAGTATAAAGGTGACTGCTCCCCAGCCCTTTGTATTTCTGGACCGGTCGACCACTCGAGGCAGACCTTCATTCTTTTGTTAATAAAAGCCTTTAGTTACTCTCTTAACTCTCAGTCTTTTATGAGTAATTGATAGCGCATCACCCATCTCTTGGAGGCGGGATGGAGATGGGGTCAGAAAACTCGCATGTGGGAAAATTGCTCGGAGGCGGGATCGGGCCCGCCCGCCAGTTTTTGCAATTTTTAACACCTCACACACCTCCATTCCCGCCTCCTCGGGCTTGGTAAAATCGAGCCCAGTAGGTCCCGCATTGGACTCATCAGTCAACTGAGAACTCATTTTTAATGTGGAAGCAAGTCATCCTCGGTTCCGAGGGACTGCCTAAGAGAAGAAGAAGAGAACTTAATGACATCACAAAAGGAAGGTACTCGATATTTTACAGCACAATAATACACCCAAGTGACGACCCTTGTGACTATTTGTGTGTTAACTTCCTCTTACACGTGCTTCTACGTGGTGCTTCCCCTGTGGCTTCAGCAGATGTAGAAGCACCTTGCTCACTTTGATGCTGCGCCTGCCTAGACGCCTTTGGTGGGCGTCCTCTGGGCTTGGGAGCCTGGGAGGGCTCCTCCACAGTCTGCTCTTCCTGCGGTTGTGCAGGAGCTGAGATGGCCATCTCAGTTTGGTGTGGAATCTGGGGCTCTGACCGAGGGCTCCACAGTGGCATGGTCATGTGAGTGCTTGGAGAAGAGCCCACACTTCCTTGTTGCCTGCCACCAACATCCCTCTCATGGGTCAGCCGCACTTCAGTGCTTGCAAGTGGCTGGAGAGCACCTTGCTGCACATCATGAGGACCATGAGGACCCGTATCTGTACTGGCAAGGACGTCCATGAAGCTCTGGTGTCTCCTCAATAGATGCCCATCTCTCCTCCATAGCAGACAATCTATTTTGAAGAGTCACCATGTTTTCGTTAGTCTGACGATTTATGTCCTGCATGGCGGTTGCCACCCGCTCCATGGCGGAACGGTCATGTGCCATTGCCTCCACAAAGGCAGTGCTCATGTTAGAGAGGGACTCCTCCATTCTCTGCGCACTCGCAGTTACCCTGGATGCAAACCCTGTCAGAGACTCCTACACTTGTTGCTGAAGTTCCAGCACCGCTCTCTTTCTGGATGGCCCCAGAGGCACAGGGTCGCCATGCAGCTGAGCAGAGCTAGGAGCACCCTGTGGCCTCCGACGAGGACTCTCCACTGCCGTCCCTGTCTCCACCATCTGCTGATGCTCACTTGTGAGCTGTGATACACCAGGTGACCACATTACTCTATCTCGCGAAGGCCCCGCCGAGGTGTGCATATCTGCGCTGGTGCTGGGTGCGCCGAGTTCTGGTGATGCTGCGCCCTCTGAGGCTCCAAGTTCCTCTGAGGAGTCGTCCGGCTCTTCCTCCTGGACAGTGGGGACGGGGGCTCTCGATGGTCCTGTGAGAGAGTAAAGGCAAGAGTTAGACATCAGATTTTCAGGTAGCAGACAAATCCTTTTGTGCAGATGATCAGAAGTCAATCTCTATGAGCATCATATGCCATTGCAGTCAATCATGAATTGTAAATGCGAGGGATGAAAATGCATTCTGTCACCAGCTTTCTCTACTGCGCCCGTCTCTCCATCCCCCACTTCCAGCTCCTCACCACCTCCCACGATGTTGTGAGCAGCCTCCTCAACATTTGTTTATGTGGCCAGGGATGGTGGGCCTCCTCCTGTCTTTGCTCTCTCCCTCTTATTGTGGATGTTACATAGTTATGTTGGGACTACATTGTACAAGTGTACTAACACTCAAATCAAGTGTAGCTGCGCTACGATGCTGGAAAAGTAGTGCGCAGGCGCTGCACAGGGCTTGGAAATATCACCCCGCACCATTTGGCAGGCAGCCATTACAACACAAATAAAACAGTAGTTATAATTACAAACTACCGAGTCCAGAGTCGTCTTTACAAAGTACTATGAGCGCTAGAAGACGTAACATGGTGGCAGCGGTATAAGTGAGTAAAACTTACGCAAATAAAAACGATATCAGATTGAAGAAAGAAATTTAAAAGTAAACTCTGCAGCGTTGTTACCCGCGAATCGTACAGGCAGCTAAAATGGCGGCGTCCAATGCACTGACCGCGAATATGCACCTCATCATGAACTGGGAAGCCGACGATATCGTGGAAGCTTTCCGGAAATTTAAGCAAAAATGCGAGCTTACATTTAAAAGTTTCCTGAAAGGCTCCTCCGACGAGGAAAAAGTCAGCTACATTCTACTGTGGGTGGGAGAAAAAGGCTTAGATCTCTATAACAGCTGGAGTTTATCCGAAGAGAATAAAAACGAACCCTACGGATATTTATGAAAAGTTCAGTAACCATCTCGAGCCTAAATCAAACCACCGCATACACAGGTATAAATTCCAAAGCTTAAGACAGGAACCTGGTGAAACGACTGACAATTTCCTGACGAGATTAAAAAACGAAGCCAGCAAATGCAAGTTTACGGAACTAGAAGAAAGGCTGGTAGACCAATTAATATGGGGATCAGCACATACAGAAGTGCAAAAAGAACTAATAGGAAAAGAAAAGCTCGGAATATCAGAAGCCATAGATACAGCGAGGGCTCACGAAGCCACAAAACAACAGATGAAAACGCTGAATACTCATACGGCTGACGTGCGGACAACTCCCAAACCGGATCACAGAGTAGATGCAGTGCGTGAAAAGCACAGCACACAAAAACAAGTATATGACAGCGGGAAGAATACGTGTAGAAACTGCGGAAGACAACACGATTAAACAGACAGAAGAAAATGCCCAGCGTATGGAACAAGCTGCAACACGTGTGGTAAAGCAAACCACTGGCAAAAGATGTGCAGAGCTAAAAGAGAGGGGCTACACACCAATAGCAGAGGTGGGCAGCAGAACCAACAAAAGAAAAACAAAATCCATACCATGGGTGAGCAAGATGATGAAGACTGCGGGTACGACAAAGCTCTGAACATTGAAACCATAAAGGTTCTCTTACACGAAACGTCCAGAGCGGAAAGCACCCCAAAGAAAGAATGGCACACTATCATCCAGTTTAAAAAGAGGATCGAAGGACAGCCCACAACCGTCAATCTAAAAGTAAAGTTGGACACAGGAGCTCAGAGCAACATCCTTCCACTGAGGCTATACCAGAGGATCTTCCCCGAAAACTTGGGCGAAGATAGATACCTGAAAAGAGGATGTTTAAAAGCAAACAATGTCACGCTGACAGCGTATGGGGGGAGCGAGATCAGACAACTCGGAACAACCTATATAAAAGGAACACACAAAAGCAGAAACATCAACTGCATGTTCTATGTGACCGACTCCGAGGGACCGGTGATCCTGGGATTAAACAGCTGCAAGAAGCTGGGGTTAATCTCGGTAAACCATGAACTAACAAAAACATCACTGAAAGTCGACAGCAACACCCCACTGGAAAATCATCCACAAATCATGGACACGAAACATTTGATGGACATGTATCCAGAGTGTTTTGATGACACTGTAGGATGCTTCGGGGAGTTCAAGTACCATATAACAATAGATCCAGAGGTAAAACCCGTCATCCATACTCCAAGAAAAATACCCATCGAGCTAAAAGAAAAACTATACACCAAACTAAAAGAAATGGAAGAGAAAGAAATAATCGCAAAGGTCACTGAACCCACAGACTGGGTAAACTCGATTGTGGTACGGGAAAAGCCGAACGGGCGGCTCAGAATCTGTCTGGACCCCAAAGACTTAAACCAGGCAACAAAGTGGGACCACTACCCCACACCAACATTAGAAGAAATCACACCAGCACTGGCAGGAGCCAAAGTCTTCTGCAAACTGGATGCCAGAAACGGCTACTGGAACGTAAAACTGGACGAAGAATCAACTAACCTGATGACTTTTAATACACCATTGGGGCGTTATAAATTCCTGCGGCTGCCATTCGGGTTGAAAGTCAGCCAAGACATCTTCCAACAAAAGATCGATGAAACATACAAAGGCTGTGAAGGAGCCATTGGAATTGCTGATGACATCCAAGTTTACAGAACAAATGAAAGAGACCACGACGTGCACTTGCACGAGGCCATGGAGCGCACCAGAACGGCTGGCATCAAGCTGAACGGCGAGAAGTGCATCGTTAAAAGTACGAAATGCAAATTTTTTGGCATGATCTACACACCGGAGGGTGTCAAGCCTAATCCCGAAAAGGTCGAGGCGATAGCAGAGATGAAACCTCCAAATGACAAGAAGGAGCTGAGAAGCTACCTTGGCTTGGTCCAGTATATGAGCTCTTTCATCCCGAACATGTCAGACTACACAGCGAACCTAAGAGAATTACTAAAAGAAGACACCGAATACCAATGGTCAGAATCCCATGAGAGGAACTTCAAACACCTAAAGGAATTATTATGTAAAGAAACCAGCCTGTCTTATTACGATAGAAAAAAACCTGTCACCCTACAGGTAGATGCCTCTACCATGGGGCTAGGGGCAGCCCTCGTGCAGGAAGGAAAACCAATAGCTTTCGCATCGAAGGCATTGACATCAGCAGAGACAAGATACGCAAACATGGAAAGAGAGCTATTGGCAGTCGTATACGGATGCGAAAAGTTGCACACCTACTTATACGGAAGAAAATTCGAGGTAGAGAGTGACCATCGTCCACTCGAACAAATTTACAAGAAAAACCTAAGCAAGGCCCCAGCAAGACTGCAAAGGTTACTGTTAAGACTCCAAAGTTACGACTTCGGATTAAAATACCGGCCAGGGAAAGAAATGGCACTGGCAGATGCATTGTCTCGATTGTCACCACACGAAAAACACAAGATGAAGGGCCTGACAGTAAAATACGCCACCTCGTAAATGTTACTCCCACAAAGCTTAGCCAAATTCAAGAGGAGACTGGTAAAGAAGAGGAGTTGCTACTACTCATTCAACAGATAATACAGGGGTGGCCGGAGAAGATCCAGCAGGTCCAAAACCAAATCCGACAGTACTGGACAATCAGAGACGACATCTCGGTGGAGGACTTCTTCACTCAGAGGGTGGTAGGTTTGTGGAATTTGCTGCCCCAGAAAGCTGTGGAAGCCACATCATTAAATAAATTTAAAACAGAAATAGATAGTTTCCTAGAAGTAAAGGGAATTAAGGGTTACGGGGAGCGGGCAGGAAATTGGACATGAGTCTAGGTTCGGAATGGTCATGGCCCTGTGGGTAGTGGAGTGGGCCCAGGGGCCGTGTAGCCTGGTTCTGCTCCTACTGTGTTCTAATTCTGTGTTAGATTTCAGGAGATGGTTTTATTCCTGTTCCTGGCTGGGGTGGAGATCGCCTTTACAGAAGGTAAGTACTGTAGAAAATATAGGGACAGAGTGATCTCCTGGAAGAATTTCGATCACCTAGATGGGTCGGAGAGGAATTTCCCAGATTTTTTTCTCCCAAATTGGCCATTGGGTCTTTATCTGGTTTTTCGCCTCTCCCGGGAGATCACATGGGTTCGGGTGGATGCACAGTGATAGAAGATTTGAGGTTAGGATCAGATCAGCCATGATCTTATTGAATGGTGGAGCAGGCTCGAGGGGCCGATTGGCCTACTCCTGCTCCTATTTCTTATGTTCTTATGTTCTTATGTTCCTTGCTGGCTCAAGAATCATAATACCAAAAACGATGCAAACGGAACTTCTCCGCTTAATACACCAAGGCCATATGGGGATGGAAAAATGTAAACTAAGAGCCAGATCAGCTGTGTACTGGATAGGCATGTACAAAAGCATAGAACAAATGGTCTCCACATGCTGCATATGCCAGAAATACCGAAACACACAGCAGAAGGAGGAGATGATTCAAATGGAAGTACCCCCGAGACCATGGCACACGGTCGGAACAGATCTGTTCCCGTGCAACCAGGAGTGGTACATCATAGTAGCAGACTACTACTCAAAATTTCCTTTTGTCAGAAGGATAAACGACATGAGAGCCACAACAATCACAAAAATTGCGAAAAACTTATTCGCAGAACAGGGCATCCCAGAGAAGGTCATCTGCGACAATGGGACACAATTCACCTCCAGCGACTTCAGAGCACTGGCTGGAAAATACGGATTTAAAATAATTACCTCATCCCCACATTACCCAAGGGGACACGGATTTATTGAAAGACAGATCCAAACAGTCAAAAGAGCTCTCATTAAAAGCAAGGAGATGGGAGAAGACCAAGACCTCGCCCTTTTGGCAATCAGATCAACACCTTTGAGAGCAGACTCGAAATCACCAGCAGAACTACTAAACGGTAGAAAATACAAAACAACTCTACCAGCAAAGGTATATCCTCCCCAGGACCAAGAGGACGTTCGGCAGAAGCTGATGGAAACACAAGCTACGGGGAGCACACACTATAACAAGCATGCAAAACCACTACCTGTAGTGTATGTAACCGTTCCACCTTTAAGGGAACTATTTTAAGGGTTGCACTACTTTATCTTGGCTGCTGTATACTGTAATACCGGCGGTGACCACACCGGTATATAAGTGCTGTGTAATGATTTATTGGGCAGTTCCGCCCTGACCTTCAACCAGTAAAGTCCTGTTTAAGTTTACTCTTGTGGTCTGTGTAGTAATTCTCAATATACACACACAGACTTAACAGTGGCGACGAGTTCGATCTTACCCTGCGGCAGAGATACATCCAAGGCAGTTTAACGGGCGTCGAGAAGAGGCATCCGCCCTCGTCATTCTGCTGAGAGAAGACTCGAGTCTGCAGAGCAAAGGAAGAAGGAAGAATTCTGACACGAAGCCTTCCAGCAGCAACAGGCAGTGATCGTCCCTTTTATCATGGTGGTGGGTGAGCCGATCAGCGACGAGAAGCAAGTCGGCCACGTTGACTGTGAGTAGGGGAGAATTTTTTTTTAAAAACGGAGGATATAAGGGCGGAGAACTCGACCACGGCCGGGGGAAAGGAGCCGGACAGAAGTCAGGGCCAGAGGCGCTGAGACTGGGGCAGCGTAGGGCACGGAAGCCGCGGTGAATGCAAACGCAGCCGGTGTGAGAGACCGGGCTACAAGCGGGAACGCAGCCGGTGTGAGAGACCGGGCTACAAGCGGGAACGCAGCCGGTGTGAGAGACCGGGCTACAAGCGGGCTGGGAGACGCAACAGCGTCGAGAGACAGCTCGACCGCGACCGGTGAAAAAGGCTGGGCAGCTACCGAGGCCGCGAGGCGCAGCGACCGGGACAGCGTAAGCACGGGAGAACAGAAAAGAAAAAGACCGTGGAGAACTCAGCCGCAGCCGGGGGGGGAAAAGGACCAGACGGCAAGAGGGGCTGGGAGGCACGATTGAAAACCGCTGAGGGAGAGACAGAGCCCGAGCGAGCGGGAGAGACAGAGCTCGAGCGAGCGGGAGAGAGAAGAGACCGAGCGAGTGAGGGAGACCGAGCGAGGGAGACCGAGCGAGCGAGGGAGACCGAGCGAGCGAGGGGGAACGAGACCGAGCGAGCGAGGGAGACCGAGCGAGGGAGACCGAGACCGAGCGAGCGGGAGTGACAAGAGACAGCAGGCGGGGAAGAAGACAAGCGCGGGAAACCGCCATTTTGAAAGTAGGCGGGGAAGAAGACAAGCGCGGGAAACCGCCATTTTGTAAAAAAAAAATAATAATTCTTTGTTTCTCAAGAAGGTTGCGAAGATGCCTAAGCGTGGTAACATCAACGATTTCGATCCCGATGTGGAAGATTGGGCCACGTATGTAGAACGCATAGAGATATATTGTAAGGCAAATAAAATATCAAATGAAGATAAAGCATTAACCTTACTAAACTCAATGGGTGCGAAGACATACGGGCTATTGAAGCATCTTCTATCACCAGCTAAACCGGCGGATCAGACTTTCGCTAATATTGTTGCTGTCCTGAAGGATCATTTGAACCCCACACCGCTGATGTTAGCGGAACGATTCAAATTTTATGCGAGAACGCAATGGAAAGAGGAAAGCAACGCAGAGTACTTAATTGAATTGCGTAAGCTAGCGAAATACTGTCAGTTTGGGGAAGGACTGACAGAGGCACTGAGAGACAAATTCGTGTGCGGATTGTCGAAAGAAGGAACACAAAAGCGGCTACTTGAAGAGAATGATCTTACACTTGATAAGGCTGTCTCTATTGCAGCATCGCACGAAGCCGCAGCGAGAGGCACTGCGGAAATGCAGCTGAAGGCAGCGGTACTCAGCGTAGATCAAATGGCTGTGGGTACAACGAAATGTTATCGTTGTGGGAAGACAACACACGATCAGAACCAATGCTGGTTTAAAAACCAGGAATGTAGAAAATGTGGCAAGCTTGGTCACATAGCTAAAGTATGCCGGTCAGGAAAGAAGACCAGCAACAAAAAGTCACCGCAGGAAAAGTGCAGCAAGGTACACAAGGTGGCTGAGAAGAGTTCGGATGAACAGAATTCGGATTCAGACTCCAACAGCAAGGAACTGGGTAGTCTGAGAATTCACAATGTGAGTAAGGAAGCTGACCGCCAAACTATCTGGGTCACACTTCAGATAGCAAGGGTCCAGGTGAAGATGGAAGTGGACACCGGATCGGCGTTGACGGTTATGAATAGGCAAGATTACAAAAGGTTATTCACACATATTCCCCTACGGAATACGAAGATAGTATTAAAGACATACACGGGGCAAAAAGTATACCCCATCGGAAAGATAAAAGTCAAGGTGAGACACAAGGGCAAAGAGCACCAAGGAATGGACTTATATGTACTACCTGAGGGAGGTCCACCACTTCTGGGACGGGAGTGGATCAGGAAAATAAATATGGACTGGCACCCCCTAAAAGCAATGACGGAAAGTCCAGGAAATGAGCGGGAAGTCCTGAGGTGTCCAACGTGCAACAAAGTCTACAAACAAAGGGTGAAAAACCTGTTTCAGAAGCACGTGCTGCAGTGCGGAAACCAGACTTCACAGGAGGATGGTGACGGGAACAAAGCCCAGGAAAATGATTCAAACAAAAGGAGGTACCCCCGACGCAGTGCCCGGGCCCACTCAACTACATTTTTCGGGTTGACTCCCTTTTATGGTGGCAAGTCATATGGTGAAGAGGATTTTCCATTCTACCGAGATCCTTCGGGGAAGAAAAGAGGAGAGCAGTCAACTCAAGGGCAGGTAGACGGAGCCGATGATCCAAGCATGTCTTCTGACGAGGATATGGAATACTACTACAACGTCACCAGAACTGTCATCACGTCCGATCGCGAGGGAAGACTCGAGCCGTGCAGTTTCTTTGACGGCGAGGAAGATTGCCGCCTACCCAGGATCAGCTCAGACTCTGGAACTGATGATGGTAAGATCAGCCCAGGTGCAAAAGACAAGTCTAAAATGGACTTGCAGTCTATTGATAGAAAAACGAAGGAGAGCATAAATGCTTCAGGAGAGAACAAAGTATCAGAACAGAATCCCACTGAACAACAACAACATAGTTTGACAGAGAATTCTGAGTCTGTCCAGTCTACAGACATGCACATGTCTGAGGAACACCAGGCTCGAACTCAACTCAAATTCAAATTACAACAGCAATTAGAACAAATGATTCGCCGTTTTGAGCAAGAGATGAATGCAAAGAAAAAGTTCTTTGACACAGAGTGGGAGAATCTGGAAAGACAGCAGAAGCAGCTGATTGAGAAAATGGAACAGGAACACACAAACCGTCTGCGCGATGAGGCCAAACGAATCAAAGCTGAGCAAGAAAGGGAATATGTCAAATTCATCGATCAGTTGAAAGTTAAGAAGAAAGAGCACCCTTTTGTGAGCAGTGTCAGCAGTAATAAGCCACTCAGGGAAGTGGGGGCAGAGGCAAAAACTGAAGATGCTGCAGAGATCAAGTTTGTTGCTGAAAGCGCTACTTCCAGAGCTTTGCTTCGAATTAAAGAATTGCCAGTTAAAATGGTGGAACCCTTAAGAGAGAAGATTGGCATGGAGAAACATCGTGTCATTTTCGAAGGCAAGGTTTCCAGGCCAAATGCTGCTGTCAAGTGGTATGACAAAGACAAAGAGATTCATCCCAGTAATAAATATGAGATTGTGAGTGAAGATGTGTACAGGAAGCTCGTTATTAATAATGTCGCTTTTGAAGATGAAGGCAACTACATGTGCGATGCCATAGATGACCAAAGCACAGCAAAGTTATATGTAGAAGAGCAATCAATTGCCATCATTAAACCCATATGTGATGTGGAAGTGACAGAGCCAAGTGACGCTATTCTTGAGTGTGAGCTTTCAGTTGCGGACGTGAAGCCTCCAAAATGGATACTAAATGGTGAAATTCTTCATGCTTCTGAAGATGTGGACATTGAGCATCGTGGCACTATTCATCGTCTCACTCTGAAACAAACAACTTGTAAGATGACCGGCTTGCTGCAGTTTATCGCAGGGAAATCAAAATCTGAGGCGAGGCTGACTATTAAAGAGCCTCCGTCAAAGGTAGTCAAAGAACTACAGAACATTACAGTGGAAGAGAAGCAGTCTGCTACTTTGAGCTGTCACGCACGTGGTTCCTCCGAACTGAGCCAAATCAGGCTGGAAGTAGAAAAACTTCCCAAGGTACTCGAGCCTTTAGAAGTCAGCAATGCTGGTTCTGCAGTTACGAAAGTTCAAGCTGTTAAGTCCAGTGAAGGACTATTAGATGAGTCACCCCAGCAACAAGGAACTACTACACCACAGAGGCGTTATCCGAACCGAGTCAGGAGTCGCAGGAGGCGCCGCCTCAGAGACTGAATCTGTGAACTGTTTTTACAGGAAGTCGTGTATATATGTTATGATATTATGTTTAATGGGGAATATATATGTTTAAGCTAAAAAGGGAGGATTGTAGTGTATGTAACCGTTCCACCTTTAAGGGAACTATTTTAAGGGTTGCACTACTTTATCTTGGCTGCTGTATACTGTAATACCGGCGGTGACCACACCGGTATATAAGTGCTGTGTAATGATTTATTGGGCAGTTCCGCCCTGACCTTCAACCAGTAAAGTCCTGTTTAAGTTTACTCTTGTGGTCTGTGTAGTAATTCTCAATATACACACACAGACTTAACACTACCGGAGCTGCTAAATGGGCAATCAGTGCATATACAAGATCCGTTGTTGAGAACATGGAGTCCAGCCAAGGTTATTGGAAAAGCTGATACTCCAAGATCTTACTTGGTAGAGACAGAACCTGGAAACCAATACAGGCGAAACAGGATCCATATCAGACCCTCACCTGAAGCTGTCAAACAGCGGACACCATTAACAGCAGTTAGGGTACCAGACACGGAAAACAATATAACGCCAGAAACAAACACCTCAAATACAACAACTGCAAACATGCACTCTCCAGAGCCAAACACGACAGCACCGGCAACAAGAAAAGAACACACCAAAACACCGCAGAAAGGAATAGTTACAGCCAAGTCCACAAGATGGAGGAGTAACATACAACCACCTGAGCGGTATCGCGAATAATTATAAAGACAATTATAATTCGCACAGAACAGTAAAACAACATGGACAAATATCTGTATATAAATTGAGCAAAGAAAGCTCACGTTCTGTATTTTGTTAACGTTATTCAACTGGAAACATTGTAAAATAGAAAATTGATGTAATTAGTTTTGTTGGGAAAGAGGGATGTTACATAGTTATGTTGGGACTACATTGTACAAGTGTACTAACACTCAAATCAAGTGTAGCAGCACTACGATGCTGGGAAAATAGTGCGCAGGCACCGCACAGGACTTGGAAATATCACCCCGCACCATGCGGCAGGCAGCCATTACAACACAAATAAAACAGTAGTTATAATTACAAACTACTGAGTCCAGAGTCGTTTTTACAAAGTACTATGAGCGCTAGAAGACATAACAGTGGGCTAGCTTTTCCTGCAAGGAGGGACACAAGTGGAGTTGCAGCGAGAGTGATGGAGTGAGTGTGAAGAATCCAAAACCTAGAAGCTTAGAGGAAGACCAAGATGGAGTGAGGTGGCAAGAGGAAGCTGCCTCCCTGTGCGTTGTTAGTTGTCATTGCATAACAGTGACAGCGAGTGTGGGGACTGCATCGTAGAATAGTGAAGTGATTGAGTACAGAGAGTGAGATAGAGAGGTAAGGGTGCATGGGAAGTAAGGGTAAGGTGGGGTGTGGAGGAGCAGGCTGACAAAGCAGAGTACTGGTGATGAGAAGAGAAGGGAAGCAGTTTGAAGGTAAGTGTGATGTGATTCTCACTTTTGATGTTCGCTCAAGATCATTGAAGCATTTTCTGCACTGGACCCAGGTGTGTGTATATAGCGACCTTGCGCTGACCTCCTCAGCAATCTGCAGCCAGGCTGCCTTTGTCTGCTGAGGAGGCTTTCTCCGGCCATCGGGAGGGAACAGAATCTCCCTGCGTCCTCTTACTCCCTCCGCAAGAGTTTGCAGGGACTCCTCAGTGAATCGCGGAGCAGCCTTGGATTTTTGCAGCACTCATGGTCACCTTGGCCCATTCAAGCTGCAGCAGTAACGAGTAAGCAGAGGCTGAGGCTACATGGAGCCCTTAAAAACAAGTGCAGCAGTGAGCTCATCAGCCCAGACCAACAGACCCGCTCCCAGTCAATGCAGCAGGCAGTGCGCATGCTGGCACTAATTGAAACAATTAAGGCAAAATGCGACAACGGCAGCGGATGAAACCGGCAGCGGGTCCGACACCCGCCCACCAGGAAGCCTGCCCTCAACCCGCCTCCACTAGAAATATCGCGGCCAGAGTAGCAAAGGTAATAGGGTATCAGTGACTACGGTGACATCAGCGAAAAATAGAAAAAAGTCAAAGCTAAAGGCACTATATCTGAATGCACATTGCATTCGCAAAAAAAGAGATGAATTAATAGCGCAGATAGAAATAAATGGATCCCACCACCAAACCCTCACCTCTCCTTTCGCATTCCGAAGGGACCACTCCCTCCGCGACACCCTGCTCCACTCCTCAATCACCCCTAACAGCCCTTCTCCTTCGCCTGGCACCTTCCCGTGCAAGCGCAGGAGATAAGAACATAAGAACATAAGAAATAGGAGCAGGAGTAGGCCAATCGGCCCCTCGAGCCTGCTCCGCCATTCAATAAGATCATGGCTGATCTGATCCTAACCGCCAATCCACTATCACAGAACCATCTCCTGAATCTAACAGAATTAGACACATGAAATAGGAGCAGGATCAGGCTACACGGCCCCTGGGCCCGCTCCGCTACCCACAGGGCCATGACCGTTCCGAACCTAGACTCATGTCCAAATTCCTGCCCGCTCCCCGTAACCCTTAATTCCCTTTACTTCTAGGAAACTGTCTATTTCTGTTTTAAATTTATGTAATGATGTAGCTTCTACAGCTTTTTGGGGCAGCATATTCCATGGACCTACCACCCTCTGAGTGAAGTAGTTCCTCCTCATCTCAGTTTTGAAAGAGCAGCCCCTTATTCTAAGACTATGCCCCCTAGTTCTAGTTTCACCCATCATCGGGAACATCTTCCCTGCATCCACCCGATCCAACCCCTTCACAATCTTATATGTTTCAATAAGCTCGCCTCTCATTCTTCTGAACTCCAATGAGTAGAGTCCCAATCTACTCAACCTCTCCTCATATGTCCATCCCCTCATCCCCGGGATTAACCGAGTGAACCTTCTTTGTACTGACTCGAGAGCAAGTATGTCCTTTCTCAAGTATGGACACCAAAACTGTACGCAGTATTCCAGGTGCGGTCTCACCAATACCTTGTACAACTGAAGCAATACCTCCCTATTTTTATATTTTATCCCCCTAGCAATGAAAGCCAACATTCCATTGGCCTTCTTAATCACTTGCTGCACCTGCATACTAACCTTTTGAGTTTCGTGCACCAGGACCCCCAGATCCCTTTGTACTTCAGTACTTTCCAGTTTCTTGCCATTAAGATAATAACTTGCTCTACGATTTTTCCTGCCAAAGTGCATAACCTCACACTTTCCAGCCTTTTACCTCCCCCCTTCCCACTGTCCAGAGCCCCAAACACCCCTTCCAGGTGAAACAGTGATTTACTTGTACTTCTTGCAATTTAATATACTGTATTCGCTGCTCACGATGCGGTCTCCTCCACATTGGGGAGACCAAACGCAGGTTGGGCGACCGCTTTGCGGAACACCTCCGTTCAGTCCGTAAGGGGGACCCGGCCGCCTGTCGCTTTAATTCTCCGCTTCACTCCCACTCTGATCTCTGTGTCCTCGGCCTATTACATTGTTCCAATAAAGCTCAACGTAAGCTCGAGGAACAGCACCTCATCTTTCGATTAGGCACTTTACAGCCTTCCGGACTCAATATCGAGTTCAACAATTTCAGATAATAATCCCTGCCCCCATTTTTCATGCTGTATGATTTTTGCCATTCCCATTTGCAACATTTTATCTTTCCTGCCTCTTACAAAAGCACAGTATCTTCTTTCAATTCCTTCCTCCCCTCCTAACCGCACCCCCCCCCCCCCCACCCCTGTCTCTGCACCTGCTTAATATCTGTTACATCTCCAGTTTTTTCCAGTTCTGATGAAGAGTCCCAGACCTGAAACGTTGGGCAGGATTTTCATTCAGGAGTCGGGTAGGAGGCGGGACTACAACTTTTGGGGGTGTAGTCCCGCCTCCATCGAGATGCAGCCAATCCACGCGATTTTAACTTGATTGACCTTGTTGAGCCCCCCCAGCGGGCTCAGCAGGCCAATTAAGGGCCACCCGGCAACAGGTGACGTCACAGACTGAAATTTCATCTGTCAAGAGGTTTTGACAGATGAAATATCAGCGTTTCACAGCTGTTTGAAGCTGTCAAACACTGACAGTCTTACTTCTAACCTGAGTCCTTCTCCACAGACTCAGTTAGAAATCTCCCCTGCACAGAAAGCTGCAGGCTGTCACTTTTGATAGTTCGCAGCCATTCTGCTTTCTGTGCCGGTGAGATGAGGGACTCCCCGAACCTAAAGGAAGGAAGGCTGAAAAGGTAATTTAAACTTCTTTAATCAGTTTAGACACACCAAACACACTTACCCTTTGCACTCATGCACCCATCACTCACCTGAACACCGACATCTCGACCCCTCCAAGTCCTTCAACCCGACGGCCCGACTCCTCTAACTTGGCGTGGTTTGTAGCCGTCGGGAATCCCACACTTCAACCTCCAAAATAGGGATTAGGCTAAAAACTGCCTGTTAACTACCTGTTAACAGGCAGTTAATTGGCACTAATCCCTTCCCGCATCAGGTAGGCGGGTCCCAGTGCGGGGCAGGTACCCGCCTCCTTTGAAACTGGCATGGAGGCGGGTTTGGGTGCGGGGTGGGGTCGGGACCCCTGATTTCGGGATTTTAACCCACCCGCCCCACGCCTCCAATCCTGACTCCATGGCCCAATGAAAATCCTGCCCGTTAACTCTGTTTCTCTCTCCACGGATGCTGCCCGGCCTGCTGAGTGTTTCCAGCATTTTCTGTTGTTGTTTAAGGTTTCCAGCATCCGCAGTATTTTGCTGTTGTAGAAATAAATGGGTTTGATCTACCAGCCATTACTGAGACGTGGGGCTTGATTTTTACAGAGGAGGCGGGTTGAGGGCGGGCCTGCTGCTCGACAGCTCTCGGACCCGCTCCCGGATGCCGCCGGCCCGCAGTTCCAATTTTTGCTTGATTGCCCTCGTTACGGCCGACGTGCGGGTCCCTCCAGGCAATTGCTTGGAGCAGGTCAGTTTCTCGCCTCTGATGACGCGTTTCTGGAGTAAGAATTTAAAGGGGCCATGTCCCCTTTGCAAGAAATGTAACTGGAATGGCTTAGAAATGTAGAAACATAGAAACATAGAAGATAGAAGCGGGAGTAGGCCATCGAGCCTGTTATGCCATTCAATGTGATTATGGCTGATCATCCAAATTCAGTACCCTGTCCCTGCTTTCTCCCCATATCCCTTGATCCCTTCAGCCTTAAGAAATATATCTAACTCCTTCTTGAATATATTTAATGAATTGGCCTCTACGGCCTTATGTGGTAGAGAATTCCACAGGTTCACCACTCTCTGGGTGAAGAAATTCCTCCTCATCTCTGTCCTAAATGGCTTACCCCTTATCTTTAGACTGTGACCCCTGGTTCTGGACTTCCTGACCATCGGGAACATCCTTCCTGCATCTAGTCTGTCTAGTCCTGTTAGAATTTTATAAGTTTCAATGAGATCCCCTCTCATTCTTCTAAACTCCAGCGAATATTAGCCCAATCGACCCAATCTCTCCTCATACGTCATTCCTGCCATCCCAGGTATCAGCCTGGTGAATCTTCACTGAACTCCCTCCATGGCAAGAACATCCTTCCTCAGGTAGGGCGACCAAAACTGCACACAATACTCAAGATGTGGTCTCACCAAGGCCCTGTACAACTGCAGCAAGACATCCTTGTTCCTGTACTCAAACCCTCTCGCTACGAAGGCCAACATTGTAGGAATTGACGAATTCCTAACTAATAACTGAGGTCGACTCAATCAAACAGGTCTTTAATGTAAAACTAAACGAGTTCAAACAGTTTGTTGAGATCGATACAGGAGAACCACGAAAACAGGTCTTAACAAGATGGAGACTCCACGAGGACTGCCTGGGCAGTCACGTGGTTTGCGACGTGACGTCATCGCGTTTACCCGTGTTTTCCCACGCTCTTAAAGGGGCCACGCCCCGTACATACAAAACACTATATACAAAACAAAGTAATGTCGAACACCATGGTACAGGCTTAGGCTGGTGTTAGAACATCGTTAAAGGGAATTATGTACATTTGCCCAGAGTCATTCAGTGGCTCCGCCACATGCGCCCCCCCAGAATTCGCTTTAATGGACAAAGTCAAACGGTGAGGGGGTCTGATGAGCCTGTCGGAACAACTCCTGTACTCCTGAGGTGGAGGCTGTTGGGCGGCTGGCGGTCTGATAGGCGGTTGTGCTTGGTCTGCCGGAATGGCGCTGGGTGGCCGACCTCGTCTCGGCAGTAGTGCTGTCTCGACAGGGCGGTTGAGGTGCAGATGTGCTGGCTTTAAGCGATCGACTGAAATGTGGTCTGGTTTACCACCGACATCTACCGTGAAGATTTTGTCCCCTGCCTCCAACACGTGGAAGGGACCAGTGTATGGGGCCTTGAGTGGATCCCTATGTGCATCGTGGCGAATAAAGACGTATTCCGCCTTGTGAAGCTCCGTGGGAACGTGCGAACTCTGCAGCCCGTGGTGCAAAGTGGGCACCGGCGCGAAACATCTGGCCGCTTCCTGGTGACTAGTAAGCTGGTCAGACGCGGACCAAGGCTTCGTTGATGCCGGTAGGAAATCCCCTGGGACTCGCAGCGGTTGACCGTACACCAGCTCCATTGATGAAGAGTGAAGGTCTTCTTTGGGGGCTGTGTGAAGGCCCAACAGGACCCACGGTAGCTTGTCTGCCCATCCAGCGTCCTGGAGGCTGGCCCTCATGGCGGCTTTCAGTGACCGGTGGAAACATTCACAGAGACCATTTGCCTGTGGGCGGTAGGCTGTGGTGCGGTGTAATTTGACACCGAGTCCTTGGGCCACTGCATTCCAGAGTTCGGAGGAAAACTGCGGTCCCCTGTCTGAAGAAGACCTTCACTCTTCATCAGCGGAGCTGGTGCATGGTCAACCGCTGCGGCGAACGCCCGGGCCATGTCACCTGGCTGGGGAATCTAGAACCAGGGGTCACAGTCTCAGAATAAGGGATTGGCCATTTAGGACTGAGATGCGGAGAAATTTCTTCACTCAGAGGATGGTGAATCTTTGGAATTCTCTGCCCCATAGAGCTGTGGAGGCTCAGTCGTTGAGTATATTCAAGACAGAGATTGATAGATTTTTAGATATTAAGGGAATCAAGGGATATGGGGATAGGGCGGGAAAGTAGAGTTGAGGTCGATGATCAGCCATGCTCTCATTGAATGGCGGAGCAGGCTCGAGGGGCCGAATGGCCGACTCCTGCTCCTATTTCTTTCTTATGTTCTTATGTGGGCTGCTTTATTCGGGGCCAGCGGTGAACGTCTTTGCTTCACCGCTGACCGCAAATTACGGGCCCATATTCCTAATCATAACTAAACAGAGAGAAAACTTACAAATAATCAAGTAGCGTATTTAAAAAATATATATATTTTTTATTCACAGGCGAACTTCAATGAGCTTCGAGTAAGTTTATTTACAGCACCTCCTCCTGGGGTGCAGTTGACTGGGGTAGACATTGTTGGCCTTCAATGGACAGGTTCAACCTCAAGGGTGAATATCCTCAGGATTTCTCCAGCCCCGCCAATGTAACTTTAGTGGAAACCTCGCTTGTGCCTGTAAACAGGAATTCTATAATTGCATAGGTTAGTGGATAATGGCAGGAGAATGGGATTACAGCAGATAGCTGCAGTTAATGGGTTAGCACTGGCAGAGGAGTGATGGGCCGAATGAGTTCCTTCTGGACTGTAACTTCTAAAGAAAAAAGACTTACCTTTCTATCGCGTCTTTCACGACCACTGGACGTCCCAAAGTGCTTTACAGCCAATGAAGTACTTTTTGAATTGTAGTCACTGTTGTAATGTGGGAAACGCGGCAGCCAATTTGCACACAGCAAGCTCCCAGAAACCGCAATGTGATAATGACCAGATAATCTGTTTTTGTTATGTTGGTTGAGGGATAAATATTGGCCCCAGGACACTGGGGATAACTCCCCTGCTCTTCTTTGAAATAGTGGCCGTGGGATCTTTTACGTTCACCTGAGAGGGCAGACGGGGGCTCAGTTTAAAGTCTCATCCCAAAGACAGCACCTCCGACAGTGCAGCACTCCCTCGGTACGGCACTGGGAGCGTACTGCACTCGCGACCACAGGGAGTAGTTGAGGTGAATAGCATAGATGCGTTTAAGGGGAAGCTAGAAACGTGCAAGAGGGAGAAAGGAATTCTCTACCCCAGAGGGCTGTGGAGGCTCAGTCATTGGGTATATTCAAAACAGAAGTTGATAGATTTCTGACTAGTAAGGGCATCGAGGGATATGGCGATAGGGCCGGTGAATGGAGTTGAGGCAGAAGATCAGCCATGATCTCATTGAATGGTTCGAAGGGCCGAATGGCCGACTCCTGCTCCTAATTCTATGTTCTTATGAACAGAAGGATATGCTGACGGGATGAGATGAAGAGGGGTGGGAGGAGGCTCGTGTGGAGCATAAACACCGGCACAGACCAGTTGGGCCGAATGGCCTGTCTCTGTGCTGTAAATACTTTGTAATTCGATGCGTCAAACACCAATTACATGTTGAATCCTAACTTCTGTCAGATCTAATCCGGAATATTGTGTGCATTCTGGCTTCTTAATTGTAGAGGAGATATAAATATCCTTCAGAGGGTATAAAGGTGGGGGACAGAAATTATTCACGTTATCAGAAATTTAAATTTAGGACAGATTAAGGAAGGTAGACTTTCAATGTGAGTTAATTGAAGTTTTGAAGGTATTGGGATTTGCAATCCACGCAAACTGCCCAATGTGGTGAAGGGCACTAAAAGTTGTGGAAGAGGTTAATTCTGTGTAATTTAGCAACTGTGCAGCTGCAAATCTGATTGTAAGTGGAGTTTTTCACACAGCAGCCCCAGGGTATCTGGGAGCCTGTTCATTAGCAGAGAAAGTGGGGAAAGGTATAACGATTGGAGGAAAGGTAACACTGTGTCAGCCGTGGTTCAGTGGGTAGCACTCTCTCTCTCTCTCTTTCTTTCTTGCCTTCTGAGTCAGGGACTTGAACATAGAAAGCTAGGCTGACACTCCCAGTGCAGTGCTGAGGGAGCGCCGCATTGTCGGAGTTGCTGTCTTTTGGATGAGATGTTAAACCGAGACCCTGTCTGCTCTCTCAGATGGACGTGAAAGATCCCACGGCCACTATTTCAAAGAAGAGCAGGGGGAGTTATCCCCGGTGTCCTGGGGCCAGTATTTATCCCTCAACCAACATCACTAAAAAAACAGATTATCTGGTCATTATCACATTGCTGTTACAACAGTGACTACACTTCAAAAATACTTCATTGGCTGTAAAGTGCTTTGGGACGTCCGGTGGTCGTGTAAAGGCGCTATATAAATGCAAGTCTTTCTTTCTGTCAGTTCCTCGACCGAAGTTATGCTTTAACCAGGTCCAGTAGTCCTCTCACCACTAGCTCATGCGGGATTTAAATCTCCTGTTCTCCAGCCTGAGGAGTGTGCTCATAATTTCGCAGCATTGCTCTTGTTTTCTCTGGGGAGGGAAGAGTGAAAGCAAGAGGTGGCAATGGAGGTGGAGCTATCCCAGCATTCACAGCGACAGTGAAAGGTCTCTATGTGGAAGGCTCGCTCGCCCAGTGTTAATAGAGGGCTTTCACAGACTCCATGAATGCTGGGATAGTCCGGCCTCCATAGCTGCACATGTCAAGCAGCCAGGCGAACTGCAAAGAGGAAAAGAACACATTTAAAAAAAAAAGGGAGATAGAGAAAAATGACAAGATACAGGGAAAGGAGAAAAAGAAAGAGAGGAGACAACATCACTGTCACCCAACCATCTCCTTTGATCCATGCAACAGACACAGGAGTTCAGAGTGGATTCCTCCCACTTCAGCAACTGTCCATTATTGACTTTCTTTGTGACTAATGCAGATTTGAATTCACCGCCCTGTTTTACCCCACTCCAGGGCTTTTGCCCGTAAACTGCACTGCGAGGCATCGGCCTGGGCCCAGTGGCAAACACTCTCAGAAGGTTCGAGTCCCACTCCAGGGATTTGAGCCCCTTAATCCAGGCTGACACGCCCAGTGCCAGTGCCCAGGGGAGCGCCGCACTGTCGGAGGTGCCGTCTTTCGGAAGAGACGTTAAACCGAGGTCCCGTCTGCTCTCTCTCTCAGGTGGACGTAAAAGATTTCGAAGAGGAGCAGGGGGAGTCATCCCCGGTGTCCTGGGGCCAATATTCATCTCTCAAGAAAGAAAGAACTTGTATTTATGCAGCACGTTCCATGACCTCAGGACGCCCCAAGGTGCTTCACAGCCGATGAGGTGCGGTCTCCACCGTCCCCGCCTGTAGACAGCCGCCTATATCGGCCAAATGCGCTCCCCATTCGCGATCACCATAGGCGTCAATTACAAACCATATTACGCACACCAGCAGTTCAGTACTCACTGAACTTTTTAAAAGCCGAATTGATTTTTTATAGCTGCAACCAATCAACATCTCACTTTCCATCATAAACAGAGCCACAGAGGCATGAATAGAACCAAGAAATGGTTAAATGTTTATTTATTATTCAGCATTTATTGCCCGTCCCTAAACTGCCCTTTAATTGTTACAACTGAGTGTCTCGCTCGGCCATCTCAGAGGGCAGTTACAAGTCAACCACATTGCTGTGGGACGGGAGTCACATATAGGCCAGACCAGGTAAGGACTGCAGATTTCCTTCCCTAAAGGACATGAGTGAACCAGAGGGGTTTTTACAACAATCCACTAGTTTCATGGTCACCATTACTGATACTAACTTTTTAATTCTAGGTTTATTTAATTCACTGAATTTAAATTCCCCAGCTGCTGTGGTGGGATTTGAACTCACGTCTCTGGATCATTCGTCCAGGCTGACTGAAGCTGCATAAAGTCTCCACGGCCTCCTGTAGTCATTATCAGCTGACGGAGACTTCAGGCAGCTTCAGTCGGCTGTTTGCACTGTTAATTAATATGGGAGTCAGTCGGAAAGTGCAGCATTGCCACATATGAACATACGAATTAGGAGCAGGAGTCGGCCATTCGGCCCCTCGAGCCTGCTCCGCCATCCAATAAGGTCATGGCTGATCTGATTACTCCACATTCCCGCCTACCCCCGATAACCTTTCACCCCCTTGCTTATCAAGAATCTAGTCACCTCTGCCTTAAAAATATTCAAAGGCTCTGCTTCCATCGCCACCGTCAGTCACTCCCTGCGGCCTCGAGAACTCCTGCGCGGTCCCTTTAATTAGCTGCGCGGCCCATTCAAATTTTCGCGCATGCTTCCATTCTTCCATTGAAAAGCTGGTGAGCAGCCAGCGCAGGTCCTCCAGACCACTGCACGGCCGCACTGCCACACAGCTTAGTGGGATCGTTGCCTGCGAGCCCTTCTCGCCAGCTTGTTGAGCCCCAGGTTGGCAAAGAACACTTTAAAAAGGAGACTGGCTACACTACGTATAGTGGGCAATTGTGCCACCTTTACTGTAATGCACCCACTGTCAATGGTGGGGACTGTATTTTTGAATTGCAGTCACTGTTGTCATGAAGACTCAGCCTGGATTTTGTGTTCGAGTCTCTGGTGTGGGGCTTGAACCCACGACCTTCGTGAAAGTGCTACCCACTAAACCACAACTAACGCAACCAGAAACACATTAACTGGTCGTTCATCTTGGTGCAATTTGTTGAGCAGGAAATGACTTCTGTGTTTATCTAAGCGAGATGTTTTTTATATATTTAATTTATATTCTGCCCAGGTTCTGCAATACCATGGATCTGCCACAAGAGGGTGGCAGAGCTCAGCTGACCAACATTCCTCAGACTCTCAGATTATCGCAGCGTTTCCCCAGTTTAACCCAGTGACCCCTCCCACCACTCCCCCTCCACTCCCACTCCCCTCCCTCCTCTCCACCCTCCCCCCTCCACTGCCCCCTCCACTCCCTCCCCTCCCCCTCCCCTCCACCCCTCCCCCAGCCCTCCCACTCCACACCCTCCCCACCCCCCTCCCCGCCCCTCCGCTCCCCCTCCCCCTCCACCGCCCCTCCACACCCTCCCCTCCCCCTCCACTGCCCCCTCCGCCTCCACTCCCTCCCCTCCCCTCCCCCTCCACCGCACCCTCTGCCCCTCCACTCCCTCCCCTCCCTCCCCTCCCCCTCCACCGCACCCTCTGCCCCTCCACTCCCTCCCCTCCCCCTCCACCGCCCCCTCCACCGCGCCCTCTGCCCCTCCAATCCCTCCCCTCCCCCTCCACCGCCCCTCCCCCCCTCCACTCCCTCTACTCCCCTCCCCTCCCCCCTCCACCGCCCCCTCCCCCCTCCCCTCCACCGCCCTCTCCACCCCCTCCCCTCCCCCTCCACCGCCCCCTCCCCCTCCACCACCCCCTCCCCTCCACTGCCCTCTCCACCCCCTCCCCTCCCCCCTCCATCCCCTCCCCTCCCCCCTCCACCGCCCCCTCCCCCTCCATCACCCCCTCCACCCCCTCCCCTCCCCCCTCCACCGCCCCCTCCACCCCCTCCCCTCCCCCCTCCACCTTGTCCACCCCGTCCCCCTCCACACCCTCCCCTCCCCCCTCCACCTTGTCCACCCCGTCCCCCTCCGCCCCATCGTCCACCCACCGACCCTCTGGGGTTGTTCTCCTTAGAGCAGAGAAGATTTGATCGAGGTGTCAAAGTCATCAGGGGTTTTGATAGAGTGAATAAAGAGAAACTGTTTCCAGTGTCAGGAGGGTCGGTAACCAGAGGAGACAGAGTTAAGCTGATTGGCAAAAGAACCAGAGGGGAGATGAAGAGAATTTATTTTTACGCAGCGAGTTGTTGTGATCTGGAATGCGCTGCCTGAAAGGGCGGTGGAAGCAGATTCAATAGTAACTTTCAAAAGAGAATTGGATAAATACTTGAAAAGGAAACATTTGCAGGGCTCTGGGGAAAGAGCAGGGGGGAGTGGGACTAATTGGAGAGCTCGTTCAAAGAGCTGGCACAGGCACGATGGGCCGAATGGCCTCCTTCTGTGCTGTATCATTCTATGATAGCATTGAAGGCAAGTTTCATCCATTATACACAGTTACCTCCAAGCAGATGGTGAAAAGTAAATTGAGTTGCTGCAGGATGCAAAGCACTTTTAGTTGTTTTTGAACCACACGCTGAGCTAAACCGACACGTCTCCGGCTTCACAATCCTGAGCTGAGAAGTGTCACATACTGAGCGGGAGAATCTTAAATTGGAGCCGAATGCCTCACTAATTTATAATAGGCCGGATTTTGCGGTAGAAATAATGGCGAGGCTAACAGCGCTCACCGCTATCTACGTGGAAATCGGGCGGCAACTTCCAGCGACCGCATGTGTGCATTTAAACGCGGGAATGAGGAAGTTTCTGTCCAAGATTTGAGGTTCCTCCACAAGTTGCGCGATACCGGTATCTTGCCGAGAGACTCGGCATTGAAATACATGGAACAGTGTGAAGCTGCAGTACTTACAGCACAGATACGGACTACACTCGCCAGGAATAGTTAGGACCATCATTCCCACTAAGCTGCGTGGCTGGGTGGTCGCGCGGCGGTCTGGAGGTCCCGCGCAGGCCGCTCACCGGCATCTACAGGGAAGAAACCGCACGTGCACCAAAATTTGAATAGGCCGGCACCCAGTTAAAGGGACCGGGCACTAAAAAGATAATTGGGGTACGGACTCGATGGGCCAAATGACCTCCTTCTGTGCCGTTATGACTCTATGGGCTCGATTTCGTTAATGGGAAGCTTTTGGAGACGGGACTCCCACTTTTTGGGTGGTAGTCACGCCTCCATTGACTTGTGGCCAACCCATGCTATTTTCCCTTGATTGATCTTGTTAAGCCCGCCCAGCGGGCTCAGCAGGCCAATTAAGGGACACCTGGTTACTGGTGACATCAGTGATTGACATTTCATCTGTCAAGAGCTTTTGACAGATGAAATATCAGCGTTTGACAGCTCTGTGAAGCTGTCAAATACTGACAATCTGTCTTCTAACTTGAGTCCTTCTACTCAGACTCAGTTAGAGATCTCTCCAGACCAGAAAGCAGAGGCTGCAGCTTTTGACATTTCAGCGGCCATTCTGCTTTCTGTGCCGGTGAGCTGAGGGACTCCCGAGAACTGAAGGAAGGAAGCCTGCAGGAGAAAGTAAAGGTAAGTAAAACTTATTAAAGCAATTTACACTTACCTCACACATTTACCTCTGCACACATGCACCCATCACTCACCTGCACAACGGACATCTCGACCTCTCCAACCCCTTCAGACCGACGGTCCACCTCGCTAACTTGGCGTGGTTCGGAGCCGTCGGACAGCCCACACTTCAGGGCTAAAAATGGGGATTAGGCAAAAAACTGCCTGTTAACTACCTGTTAACAGGCAGTTAATTGGCACTAATCCCCTTCCTGCCTTGGGGAGGCGGCTCCCAGCACAGGTCGGATACCAGCCTCCTGGGACATTGGCACGGAGGCGGGTTGGGGATGGGTTGGGTTCCTGCCCCCCGATTCTGCAATTTTCCCACCACTTCCGCCTCTAAATCTGCCTCCCCGGGGCTTGGAAAATCGAGCCCTCTGACTCTATGATGTTGGTGAGGGCTTGTCCATTCCAGGCTCAGTACCCTTTTAATGGCGTGATAAGTCTTAATTACTGCCGAACAACCTCTCTGCCACTGAAAATTAATTTATATTAGTGTGGCGTCTCATTCCTTCAGATTTTAATTATTGTTGGAGATTTACAAAAATAAAAAGAATACATTAAAAAAATGTTTTACTTCCTATTTTTTATTTCTTTAATCCAATCTTTCTTTCCCTCAGTTTATTTCATTTTCTGTACCTGATTTGACATTGAATTCAATGTTCGAGCTGACACTTCCTGGTTCAGACTCTGCGCTGCTCATGAACGATCCTTTAATCAGATGCGCGGTTGCTTGCCCTGTTTGTGCAGGTCCCAGGTGCCCTGTAGAGGGCGTGTGCTGTCTTTAGATGGTTGACTGACAGGAAACTTCCAGCGCAAAAGCTCAGAGAAAGTCTCTGGGCAAGCGCAAGTGTAACGAACTGCTGGCAACGTTCCGTTCGCCGCTCAGACCAAAATCCGGCCCATTAATGTTTAATTCCAGCGGGTTTTAGAACTAAGATACGATAGACAACAAGTCAGTTACAGCAATGTTTGTTACAAAGCATTTGTTACCAGACATCAGGTAGTTACAATAATTGCAACAGTTTAGAATTTAGAGACATGCGTCAGTTGCACAATGTTGCAAAATGTCACTTGCAGGATGTTACAAAGTATCACATTGGGCCAGAAATTCGGGTCGGGGGCTTCCCGCGGGTGTAAGCCCCCCGACCTGCACTTACCTAGCGCGCCGGCCATTGAGCGTGGGATTCCGATCCTGGGCCTCCTCTAACTGCCGGCGTGCAGTGCTTGCGTATCCCAGGGGCGCAGTTAGTTTGATGCGTCCCCTGGGATCACGTGGGCCATGGGGAGCCAATGGTAGCGGGGAATGCTTCATTCATAGATTTGACAGGAAGAGCTGTCAAATCTATGAAATAGAGATCGGCCCCAAAACATCACTAAAACTTCAAATAATTTTTTTTTTATCACATTTTTAAAATAACTATAAATTACATAAAATAACTATTTTAAACAATAATTTAAATTTTTGAAAAAATTAATTACATTTTCTAACGGGGCTAAAAATAAACTTACCTTTCTTTAATATTTAAAAATAATAAACCTGTGGAAAAATGTTTTAATTTTACTTAATTCACCACTTACCTTGCTAAAAGCAGGCCTTGCGACTGCTTTTTAAAAGTGTAACTGCTGGAGACTTACCCTCCCGGAAAAACCTGGAAAAAAAACGGAAGTTCCAGGCGTACGCGCTGCCTCTCCGGCGCACGCGTTTGACCCTCGAACCCTTTCCTTCAAGGGAACGGAAGTTCCGGTTTCCAGCGCATGCACAGTGCGTGCACGAAACCGGCTCTTTTGTTGGGCCTACGGGTGAGTACCCAGCGCGTACTCACCCGTGGGGACCCGAATTTCTGGCCCCTCTAAGATGTCTGTTACAGGAGGTTCCAAGGTATTGGCCCGTGATTTGCAGTCAGTGGCGAAGCAAAGGTGCTCACCGCCGGCCCCCGAAGTGAGCTTCGCACCAAGATCTCACGATCTCTGTGGCGGGAAGTTCGGCTTTTCCGACGCTCAGTGTAAGTTAATGGGGGAGTCCCTAACGCGAGCTGCGGTGACATCAACGAGCTGTCGGAGCAGCCGACCACAGTGCAGAATTCACACAGACCCGGGAACCAGGAAGCGAGTGAGCAGCTTTTATTCCAATGTTTTAAAAATGTTATAGAGAGCGAAACAAAGACTGGGGCTTCTAGATGGGGAAAAGGCAAACCGGAAATAAAGATGGACAAACTTTGACACTCCATGAAATTAAAATTAGTTTTGCAGGGCCGTAACCTTTGTTTAACAGTCAATACACTGTTAAAACCTCAGTTACACCGAATCCAAAAGGATCTAACTTTCAACAGGGAATTTAACAGCGATATTACCGTGAAAGAGCCAGAGTTTTCATCAGTTTCACTGATTTCACTGATTGCCGGCTATGGCGGTGGGGGGGGGGGGGGTTGGGGGATGGGTAGCGGGGTGGTGGGGGGGTGCACAGCGCAGCCTGTGTCGGAGCAGTGAATGACTGACCGCAACTTCAGGATTTCCGCGTTAGGATGTGCAGGTGATACCTCCTGAAGTTACGGTCAGTTTCAAAGGGGTAATAACAGTGAATGCTGCTCGTTCACTGGTACCACCCACCGCTAATTCTAGGCCAATAAATTGGTACATTAGCTACACCATTGTATCACGCGTTTGTTACAGGATGTAATTTACATCGTTACAAGATGTCAATACTTATTATATGAAATATTGCACCTGTCAAAAAGATACAGAAGGGAGTAACCAGAATGATTGAGGGGACTATGAGGATTGGATTATGAGGAGCGATTGTGTAAATTGGGCATGTTCTCACTGGAAAAGAGAAGGTTGAGAGGTGATGTGATTGCTGTCTTTAGGATCTGCTGAAGTCAATTGTATCTCATCACCCTGGGTTAGGGAACCCAACACAGACCAGGATCCAGCCAGGATCCTTCCAAGTTTGTATGTTTTATCTAATTTGAGACATGATGGTGGCGAGTGTAGCGAACTCGGGAGGAACAGGTGACTTTAGATCTCTGGTTCACAAAGTTCTCCACCACTGCGGGTTTCCTCAACTCGTGTCTGGGTCTGTTGTAGACTCATTGATAGAGATTGATCGCTGTGATTAGTCAACAACTCCATTACCGTTGCATCGTGCGACTCCCAGGATGGGAGAAGGTGAACTAGATTGACATAAGAACATAAGAATTAGGAGCAGGAGTCGGCTGTACGGCCCCTCGAGCCTGCTCCGCCATTCAATAAGATCATGGCTGATCATCGACCTCAACTCCACTTTCCCGCCCGATCCCCATATCCCTTGCTACCCCTAGGGGGGAAGATTGGGTCGCGCCCCCTTTGGGGCGATAACTTTGCCGGGGCACTGCTTTTAGCGCCCTGAAAAAGTGAGTGACCCCGTGCCCAAAATTGAATGGTAGTGCCCTGAGCAGGAGGCGGGGCTACTGGAAGCGCTCCCCCTCCCTCTTGGGGCGCGCCCATGGAATATCGCGGCGCTACGGGCCGCAGCACCATGCCGCGGTACTGCAGGCCTCCCTCCCCTGGTTAAAGGGCCGGGGCCTAGCGCAGCGCACACCGGAGCCCTGCTGGACCACCAGGGAGCAGGGTGCCGGCAAAAGATCCCCGCACACAAGAGGAGTGTTGGGCTGACCGATCGCGGCCGGCACCCTGCGGGAGGAGGCGAGAGGGGGCAGGTGCTGGCAGGCGGCCCAAAAGAAAATGGCCGCACGGCACCTGCCCTTTAATTATCGCCGCCCCCGTCACAAGCACGCCACCCCTCCCGACCCTGTCGGACAGAGCGTCCGATGGTAGGTCAGGGGGCGCCAGCCAAGTTAGAGGCCAGGGCGCGAGCGGGGTGCTGCGCATGGCGATGATGCCATTGCTGGAGCCGCAGGGCGCTACCGGCTACCGCCATTAAGCTCCAGCCTAATTTCGTGGCGGCGCCACGCCCAGGCGCTAGTTGATTTGCGCCCCGTTAGCGCCCCCTCAGGGAAGGCGCAAAGCAACTGAATCTTTTCCCCCCCATGAGTCCAAAAATCTATCGATCTCAGCCTTGAATCTACTCAACGACTCAGCATCCACAGCCCTCTGGGGCAGAGAATTCCAAAGATTCACAACCCTCTGAGTGAAGAAATTCCTCCTCATCTCAGTCTTAAATGGCCGACCCCTTAATCTGAGACTGTGACCCCTGGCTCAAGACACTCCAGCCAGGGGGAAACAACCTCTCAGCATCTACCCTGTCAATCCCCCTCAGAATCTAATATCTTTCAATGAGATCACCTCTCATTCTTCTAAACTCCAGAGAGGATAGGGCTTTGGTCTTATTTTAATCTACCAACTCCTATCTATTCCCCAGATAAACTGCTTGAACCAATAGGATTCAATTTTAAATCAGGTTTGCTAAATTTAAACTAGAGTTTCAATGATGCCCTGCCTTTAGAGAGAGTACAATAGAGGTTCTCTAGGACGCTGCCTGGTATCAGGAAATTAAAAAAAAGAAAGACTTGCATTTATATAGCGCCTTTCACAACCACCAGATGTCTCAAAGTGCTTTGCAGACAATGAAGTACTTTTTTTTAAAGTGCAGTCACTGTTGTAATGTAGGAAACACGGCAGTCAATTTGCGCACAGCAAGCTCCCACAAACAGCAATGTGATAATGACCAGATAATCTGTTTTTAGTGATGTTGGTTGAGGGATAAATATTGGCCCCAGGACACCGGGGAGAACCCCCCTGCTCTTCTTCGATATAGTGCCATGGGATCTTTTATGTCCACCTGAGAGTGCAGACGGGGCCTTGGTTTAACGTCTCATCCAAAAGATGGCACCTCTGACAGTGCAGCACTCCCTCAGCACTGCACTGGGAGTGTCAGCCTGGATTTTGTGCTCAAGTCTCTGGAGTGGGACTATGAACCCACAACCTTCTGTCTCAGAGGCAAGACAGAGAGAGAGTGCTACCCACTGGGACACAGGCTGACTAACACTATGACGAGAGGCTTGAATAGTTGGGTCTGTTTTCACTTCAGATTATGGGGCGATATAATAGAGTGCTAAATGGCCTACTCCTGTTCCTATGTTCCTCTAATGATGAAAGGCTGAGACAGGCTAGATAGAAGCAGATTGTTGAGGGGTTCGCGAACAAGGGGTCACAGATACAAAATTCAATGTTAAAGATTTAGAACAGAGGGCAGGAGAAACCTCTTCACACACACACTGAGAGTTGCGAGGCTGTGGGATTCACTCCCAGGGTTAGTAGTTGAGGCAGAAACTGTCAACATTCAAGATTGGATTGGAGAGGGGGAGGTAGGAAAAGGGGTTGAAGGGAAATGGAAACAGGGCGGGTAAATGTGATTAGGACCAATGTTCACTGTAATCTTGTTTGGCGCTGTGTGGCCCCTTTAAGGGGGTGCATAGGCCATCGAAAATACCGTGCATGAGTGGTTATTCGCAAGCCGGCTGCGCGGAGTCCCTGGAGTGCTGCGCAACCATGTGGCTGCTTAGCTTACACAGAACATTGATTAGGACAATAGCAAAATACAGAGGATGCTGGAAATCTGAATTAACAACAGTAAATGCTGGAAACACTCAGCGGGCCAGGCAGCATCCGGGGAGAGAGAAACAGAGTTAACGTTTCAGGTCTGGGACCCTTCACCAGAACTGGAAAAAGTTAGAGATGTAACAGGTTTTAAGCAGATGCAGAGGCTGGGGGGGTGGGGGAGGGGAGGAAGGAACTAAACGGACGGTCGGTGCTCGGATGGGAGGCAGGAGAGATTAAAAGTTGCAAATGGGAATGGCAGAATCATCAACAGCTGCCTGAAAAATGGGGGCAGGGATTATAGTCTGTAATTGTTGAACTCGATGTTGAGTCCGGAAGGCTGTAAAGTGCCTAATCGAAAGATGAGATGCTGTTCCTCGAGCTTACATTGAGCTTCATTGGAACAGTGTAAGAGGCCGAGGACGGAGAGGTCAGAGTGGGAGTGGAGCGGAGAATTAAAGTGACAGGCGACCGGAAGCTCGGGGTCACCCTTACGGACTGAACGGAGGTGTTCCGCAAAGCGGTCACCCAATCTGCGTTTGGTCTCCCCAATGTAGAGAGGACCGGATCGTGAGCAGCGAATACAGTACACTAAATTACAATTTGATTAGGACTATATGCTTGTGTGGAGATTAAACAGCAACGTGGCCTTGTTAGGCCAAATGACCTGTTTCCGTGTGGTAACTTCTATGTGTTTCTATGTATGTCTATCTCCCCCTCCCCCAGTCCCTCTGAACTCCCAGGTGTGTCAACTTAATTCTTCCTTTGTACAGGGCCGGGGGTTGAATCAGTTTGAAATGTGTGTATCTCTACGTGGGGGGTCCCTGATGGACCTGTTGATTCTCTCACCTCCATCACACTTGAGAGATTCATGGAGCAGAAAGTGTCACAGTTCCCAGCTCGTTAGCAGAGAGTGAAAGTTTTGAAGGATTTAAGCTTGAAATGTATCACGTGCGCACACAGGGCTAATGAGAGACATAACGTGCCTTTAACTACTGGCTAATTAATGCAAAACAGAGCTCTCCAGACTGTTCCACCGGGTATTCCAAAGCTGAGGGAATTTTGTCGAACCATCGCGATTTACTTCACTGGTAACTAGATTATCAACAGCCCATCAATAAAATTAATTAGTGACACTCCAATGTCGTTCAGTATTGTACGAGACTCAATGAGGTAGAAATTGGACGTTGTAATGCTGTGAAATGGATGTAGATCAGACGTAGATCGATTACAAATGGCCCAACTTCCGGGACCAAAGTCCTGCTCCCCAAAGACGTCTCAAAGGTGACCTACCCGATTATGGGTCAGGCCAGTTTACAAGCATCCCTGGTGGCCACCTAAAAGAGAGAACTCCCATTTATATAGGACGTCCCAAAGCGCTTTACAGCCAATGAAGTACTTTTTGAAGTGTAGTCACTGTTGTAATGTAGGAAACGCGGCAGCCAATTTGTGCACAGCAAGCTCCCACAGACAGCAATGTGATAAAGACCAGTTCTAGAGACGTTGGTTGAGGGATCAATAATGGCCCAGGACACTGGGGAGATCTCAGCTGCTCTTCTTCAAAATAGTGCCGTGGGATCATTTACATCCACCTGAGAGGGCAGACGGGGCCTCGGTATAAAGTCTCATCTGAAAGACGGCACCTCCGACAGTGCAGCGCTCCCTCAGTACTGACACTTCGACAGTGCGGCGCTCCCTCAGTACTGCCCCTCCGACAGTGCAGCGCTCCCTCGGTACTGACCCTCCGACAGTGCGGCACTCCATCAGTACTGACCCTCCAACAGTGCAGCAATCCCTCAGTACTGACCCTCTGACAGTGCAGTGCTCCCTCAGTACTGCCCCTCCGACAGTGCAGCGCTCCCTCAGTACTGACCCTCCGACAGTGCAGCGCTCCCTCGGTACTGACCCTCCGACAGTGCGGCACTCCATCAGTACTGACCCTCCGACAGTGCGGCACTCCATCAGTACTGACCCTCCAACAGTGCAGCAATCCCTCAGTACTGACCCTCTGACAGTGCAGTGCTCCCTCAGTACTGCCCCTCCGACAGTGCAGCGCTCCCTCAGTACTGACCCTCCGACAGTGCAGCGCTCCCTCGGTACTGACCCTCCGACAGTGCGGCACTCCATCAGTACTGACCCTCCAACAGTGCAGCAATCCCTCAGTACTGACCCTCTGACAGTGCAGTGCTCCCTCAGTACTGCCCCTCCGACAGTGCAGCACTCCATCAGTACTGACCCTCCAACAGTGCAGCGATCCTTCAGTACTGACCCTCCAACAGTGCAGCACTCCCTCAGTATTGACCCGCCAACAGTGCAGCGCTCTCTCAGTACTGTCCCTCCGACAGTGCAGCACTCCATCAGTACTGACCCTCCAACAGTGCAGCGCTCACTCAGTACTGTCCCTCCGACAGTGCAGCACTCCCTCAGTATTGACCTTCCAACAGTGCAGCACTCCCTCAGTACTGACCCTCCGACAGTGCGGCGCTCCTCAGTACTGATCCTCCGACAGTGCATCACTCCCTCAGTACTGACCCTTGGACATTGCAGCGATCCCTCAGTACTGATCCTCCGACAGTGCGGCGCTCCCTCAGTACTGACCCACCGACAGTGCGGTGCTCCCTCAGTACTGTCCCTCCGACAGTGCGGCGCTCCCTCAGTACTGATCCTCCGACGGTGCACCACTCGCTCAGTACTGACCCTCCGACAGTGCAGCGCTCCCTCAGTACTGACCCTCCGACAGTGCAGCACTCCCTCAGTACTGATCCTCCGACAGTGCACCACTCCCTCAGTACTGTCCCTCCGACAGTGCTCCACTCCCTCAGTACTGATCCTCCGACAGTGCGGCGCTCCCTCAGTACTGTCCCTCCGACAGTGCTCCACTCCCTCAGTACTGTCCCTCCGACAGTGCTCCACTCCCTCAGTACTGCCCCTCCGACAGTGCAGCGCTCCCTCAGCACTGCCCTGGGAGTGTCAGCCTAGAATATGTGTGCAAGTCTCTGGAGTGGAAATTTCAACCTATGACCTTCTACCCTTGAGGGGAGAGTGCTACCCACTGAACCACGGCTCAGTGAGGATCCGAAGGTCTGTTTTTTGGCCCCCTCTGGTAAACTGGATATCGGAGGAGCCGGACCTGCTCCGCTCGGGAGTATTAAGGGGTATCTGTGGCCTGAATACCTTCTTGTGGAGCCATGAGGAGCTACAACTAATTCATCCCCCCACTTTTCTACGAGTGAGTGCTATGGAGGCCCATCCCCCCAGGAGGACAGCTGTGTTGACACGGGAGGCTTGTACTCCTGTATACCAGCGAGAACAAAGGCGGAAGAATCCTGGCTTCTTCAGCCTTGAAAGGAAGCACCTCGTGGTGACCTTACAGAATCATAAAACTGTATAGCACTGAAGGAGGCCATTCGGCCCATCGGGCCTGTGCCGGCTCTTTCAAAGAGCTCTCCAATTAGTCCCACTCCCCCGCTCTTTCCCCAGAGCCCTGCAAATTTTTCCTTTTCAAGTATTTATCCAATTCCCTTTTCTAAAGTTACTATTGAATCTGCTTCCACCGCCCTTTCAGGCAGCGCGTTCCAGATCACAACAACTCGCTGCGTAAAAATATTCTCCTCATCTCCTTTTGCCAATCACCTTAAATCTGTGTCCTCTGGTTAGCGACCCTCCTTTCTCTGGAACCCGTTTCTCCTTATTCACTATCAAAACCCCTCCTGATTTTGAACACCTCTATCAGCTCTCCCATTATCCTTCTCTGCTCCAAGGAGAACAATCCCAGTTTATAGAGCGAGATAAGATGGTAAATAGCACGGAAAATGTGACTCCAGAATTTTCCTTAAATTATAGAAGTGGAGAGTCAAACTAATGAATGGTGAATTTGAGACTGATATCGGGAAGTTCACCTTCATACAGAGAGTGAGCTGCAAGTGGTCTGGACTCCCAGATAGAGCAGGAGAGGTGCAAACCCTGGAATTGGTGAAGAACCACTCCACCTACACTGTGCCTTACAAACCTATCGACCAGTGTGGCACTGCATCGAGAACATTGCTGAACTTTAAAGGAAAAACATTCTCTCAGCTCACACTGTCCACAGGGTTTATTATCCTCTCAGAGACTGGCAAGAGATTCGCCAACATGGCCTCCCTCCTATAAGGCCACGCTTAGAGTTGTGTATTTCCCCAAATCGTTCATCGTTAAATTCCATCAGGACACCCTCTCGTAACTTCCCGAAAATGGATGTTAGACTGAACTAACTTTGGGATTGATACAGGGCTATGGGGAGAGAGCGGAGCAGTGGGATTAGTTTGGGATTGATACAGAGCTATGGGGAGAGAGTGGGGCAGTGGGATTAGTTTGGGATTGATACAGGGCTATGGGGAGAGAGTGGGGCAGTGGGATTAGTTTGGGATTGATACAGGGCTGTAGGGAGAGAGTGGGGCAGTGGGATTAGTTTGGGATTGATACAGGGCTATGGGGAGAGAGTGGGGCAGTGGGATTAGTTTTGGATTGATACAGGGCTATGGGGAGAGAGTGGGGCAGTGGGATTAGTTTGGGATTGATACAGGTCTATGGGGAGAGAGCGGGTCAGTGGGATTAGTTTGGGATTGATACAGGGCTATGGGGAGAGAGTGGGGCAATGGGTTTAGTTTGGGATTTATAAAGGGCTATGGGGAGAGAGTGGGTTATTGGGAATAGTTTGGGATTGATACAGGGTTGTGGGGAGAGAGTGGGGCAGTGGGGTTCGCTTTGGATTGATACAGCGCTATGGGGAGAGAGTGGGGCAATAGGATTAGTTTGGGATTGATACAGGGCTATGGGGAGAGAGCGGGGCAGTGGGATTAGTTTGGGATTGATACAGGGCCTATGGGGAGAGAGTGGGGCAGTGGGATTAGTTTGGGATTGATACAGGGCTGTGGGGAAGAGAGCGGGGCAGTGGGATTGGTATTGGATTTGTACAGGGCTATGAGGAGAGAGCGGGGCAGTGGGATTAGTTTGGGATTGATACAGGGCTATGGGGAGAGAGTGGGGCAGTGGGATTAGTTTGGGATTGATACAGGGCTATGGGGAGAGAGTGGGGCAGTGGGATTAGTTTGGGATTGATACAGGGCTATGGGGAGAGAGTGGGGCAGTGGGATTAGTTTGGGATTGATACAAGGCTGTGGCGAGAGAGCGGGGCAGTGGGATTAGTTTTGGATTTATACAGGGCTATGGGGAGAGAGTGGGGCAATGGGAATAGTTTGGATTTATACAGGGCTATGGGGAGAGAGTGGGGCAGTGGGATTAGTTTTCGATTGATACAGGGCTATGGGGAGAGAGCAGGACAGTGGGAATAGTTTGGAATTGATACAGGACTATGGGGAGAGAACGGGTCATAAGAACATAAGAAATAGGAGCAGGAGTAGGCCAATCGGCCCCTCGAGCCTGCTCCGCCATTCAATAAGATCATGGCTGATCTGATCCTAACCGCCAATCTACTACCACAGAACCATCTCCTGAATCTAACAGAATTAGACACATGAAATAGGAGCAGGATCAGGCTACACGGCCCCTGGGCCCGCTCCGCTACCCACAGGGCCATGACCGATCCGAACCTAGACTCATGTCCAAATTCCTGCCCGCTCCCCATAACCCTTTATTCCCTTTACTTCTAGGAAACTGTCTATTTCTGTTTTAAATTTATGTAATGATGTAGCTTCTACAGCTTTTTGGGGCAGCATATTCCATGGACCTACCACCCTCTGAGTGAAGTAGTTCCTCCTCATCTCAGTTTTTTAAGAGCAGCCCCTTATTCTAAGACTATGCCCCCTAGTTCTAGTTTCACCCATCATCGGGAACATCCTCCCCGCATCCACCCGATCCAACCCCTTCACAATCTTATATGTTTCAATAAGATCGCCTCTCATTCTTCTGAACTCCAATGAGTAGAGTCCCAATCTATTCAACCTCTCCTCATATGTCCGTCCCCTCATCCCCGGGATTAACCAAGTGAACCTTCTTTGTACTGACTCGAGAGCAAGTATGTCTTTTCTTAAGTATGGACACCAAAACTGTACGCAGTATTCCAGGTGCGGTCTCACCAATACCTTGTACAACTGAAGCAATACCTCCCTATTTTTATATTCTATCCCCCTAGCAATGAAAGCCAACATTCCATTGGCCTTCTTAATCACTTGCTGCACCTGCATACTAACCTTTTGAGTTTTGTGCACCAGGACCCCCAGATCCCTTTGTACTTCAGTACTTTCCAGTTTCTTGCCATTAAGATAATAACTTGCTCTACGATTTTTCCTGCCAAAGTGCATAACCTCACACTTTCCAGTATTGTATTCCATCTGCCAAATCTCTGCCCACTTACTTAGCCTGTCGATGTCCCCTTGCAGGTTTTTTATGTCCTCCTCACTCACTACTTTCCCTCCCATCTTAGTATCATCTGCAAACTTTGAAATTTTACACTCGGTCCCCTCCTCCAAATCGTTAATATAGATTGTAAAGAGTTGGGGACCCAGCACTGACCCCTGCGGAACACCACTAGTTACTGATTGCCAGTCTGAGAATGAACCATTTATCCCAACTCTCTGCCTTCTGTTAGATAGCCAATCCTCTATCCATGCCAGAATATTACCCCCAATCTCGTGATTTTTTATCTTAAGCAATAATCTTTTGTGTGGCACCTTGTCAAATGCCTTTTGGAAGTCTAAATACACTACGTCCACTGGTTCCCCTTTATCCACCCTATATGTTACTTCCTCAAAGAACTCCAGCAAATTTGTCAAACATGACTTCCCCTTCATAAAACCATGCTGACTTTGTCCTATTAAATTATGATTATCCAAATGTCCTGTTATTGTCTCCTTAATAATGGACTTAGTTTGGGATTAGTTTGGGATTGATACAGGTCTATGGGGAGAGAGGGGGTCAGAGGGATTAGTTTGGGATTGATACAGGGCTATGGGGAGAGAGTGGGGCAGTGGGATTAGTTTGGGATTGATACAGGGCTATGGGGCGAGAGTGGGGCAGTGGGATTAGTTTTGGATTGATACAGGGCTATGGGGAGAGAGTAGGGCACAAGGATTAGTTTGGGATTGATACCGGGCTATGGGGAGAGAGTGGGACAGTGGGATTAGTTTGGGATTGTTACAGGGCTGTGGGGAGAGAGCGGGGCATTGGGGTTAGTTTGGGATTGATACAGGGCTATGGGGAGAGGGTGGAGCAGTGGGATTAGTTTGGGATTGATACAGGGCTGTGGGGAGAGAGTGGAGCAGTGGGATTAGTTTGGGATTGATACAGGGCTATGGGGAGAGGGTGGGGCAGTGGGATTAGTTTTGGATTGATACAGGGCTATGGGGAGTGAGTGGAGCAGTGAGATTAGTTTGGGATTGATACAGGGCTATGGGGAGAGAGTGGGGCAGTGGGAATAGTTTGGAATTAATACAGGGCTGTGGGGAGAGCGTGGAGCAGTCGGATTAGTTTGGAATTGATACAGGACTATGGGGAGAGAGTGGGGTAGTGGGATTATTTTAGGATTGATACAGGGCTATGGGGAGAGAGCGGGGCAGTGGGATTAGTTTTGGATTTATACAGGGCTATGTGGAGAGAGTGCGGCAGTGGGATTAGTTTTGGATTGATACAGGGCTATGGGGAGTGAGTGGAGCAGTGGGATTAGTTTGGGATTGATACAGGGCTATGGGGAGAGTGTGGGGCAGTGGGATTAGTTTGGGATTGATACAGAGCTATGAGGAGAGAGCGGGGCAGTGGGGTTAGTTTGGGATTGATACAGGGCTATGGGGAGAGAATGGGGCAGTGGGATTAGTTTGGGATTGATACAGGTGTATGGGGAGAGAGCGGGGCAGTGGGATTAGTTTGGGATTGATACAGGGCTATGGGGAGAGAGCGGGGCAGTGGGATTAGTTTTGGATTGATACAGGTGTATGGGGAGGGAGTGGGGCAGTGGGATTAGTTCGGGATTGATACAGGGCTATGGGGAGAGAGTGGGGCAGTGGGATTAGTTTGGATTGATACAGGGCTATGGGGAGAGAGCGGGGCAGTGGGATTAGTTTGGGATTGATTCAGGAGTAAACCAGCACAGGCATGATAGGCCGAATGGTCAATGCTTCTTATCTGGGTGGGGGTGGGGTGGGGTTGGGGGTGGGGGTGGTGTGGCGGTGGGGGTGGTGTTGGGGTGGGGTAGGGGTGGGGTGGGGGTGGGGTGGGGGTGGGATGGGGTTGGGGGGTGGTGTGGGGATGGGGTGGGTTTGGGGGGTGGGGTGGGGGTGGGGATGGTGTGGGGATGTGGGGGTGGGGGTGGTGTTGGGGTGGGGTAGGGTGGGGGTGGGGTGGGTGGGGGTTGGGGTGGGGATTGGGGTGTGGGTGGGGTGGGGTAGGGGTGGTGTTGGGGGTGCGGTAGTGGTGTGGTGGGGTGGGGTGGGGGTGGGGATGGTATGGGGGTGTGGGTGGTGTGGGGGTGGGGGTGGTGTTGGGGTGGTGTAGGGTGGGGGTGGGGTGGGTGGGGGTTGGGGTGGGGATTGGGGTGTGGGTGGGGTGGGTGGGGGTTGGGGTGGGGATTGGGGTGTGGGTGGGGTGTGGTGTGGTGGGGGTGGGTGGGGTGGGGGTGGGGTGTAGTGGGGTGGGGTGGGGTGTGATGGGGGTGCGGTGGGGGTGGGGTGGGGTGTGGTGGGGTGGGGTGTGGTGGGGGTGGGTGGGGTGGGGTGTGGTGGGGTGGGGGTGGTTGTGGTGGGGTGGGGTGGGGTGGGTGGGGTGGGGGTGGTTGGGGTGGGGGTGGGGGTGGTGTTGGGGTGGTGGTGGGGTGGGTGGGGGTTGGGGTGGGGATTGGGGTGTGGGTGGGGTGGGGTGGGGTAGGGGTGGTGTTGGGGGTGGGGTAGTGGTGTGGTGGGGCGGGGTGGGGATTGGGGTGTGGGTGGGGTGGGTTTGGGGTAGGGGTGGGTTGGGGGTTGGGGTGGGGTGGGGGTGGTGTTGGGGGTGGGGTAGGGGTGGGGTAGGGGTGTGGTGGGGGTGGGTGGGGTGGGTGGGGGTTGGGGTGGGGATTGGGGTGTGGGTGGGGTGGGGTGGGGTAGTGGTGTGGTGGGGTGGGGGTGGGGATTGGGGTGTGGGTGGGGTGGGGTGGGTTTGGGTGGGGGTGAGGTAGGGGTGGTGTTGGGGGTGGGGTAGGGTGGGGTGGGGGTGGGTGGCTGGGGTGGGGTGGGGTGGGGTGTGGTGGGGGTGGGTGGGTGGGGTGGGGTGGGGGTGGGGTAGCGGTGGTGTTGGGGGTGGGGTAGGGGTGTGGTGGGGTGTGGTGGGGGTGGGGTGGGGGTGGGGTGTGGTGGGGGTGGGTGGGGTGGGGGTGGGGTGTGGTGGGGTGGGGTGGGGTGTGGTGGGAGGGTGCAGTGGGGGTGGGGTGGGGTGGTGTGTGGTGGGGTGGGGGTGGGTGTGGTGTGGTGTGGTGGGGTGGGGTAGGGTGGGGGTGGGGTGGGGGTGGGTCGGGGTGGGTGGGTGTGGTGGGTGCGGTGGGGGTGGGTGGGGTGGGGGTGGGTGGGGGTGGTTGGGGTGGGGGTGGGGGTGTGGTGTGGTGAGGTGAGGGTGGGGTGGGTTCGATTCTCCAGCACCCGTGTCCTGCGAAATTGGGCTTGTCGCCTGTTGAGGGTTTTTTCCAGTAAAATGTGAGCCTGACACAAAGGCTGTGGAGAAGCAGGTTGTGATCCCGATCCTTCAGCCACCCCTCACCTGAGCAAATTACTGCCACTAATAGTGTGTTTGTGTTCACTTAATTAAAGAGAAAATGTAACACTGCTGTGCTGAGGGGAAGTTAGCACAAGGTACAGGATGCAAAAGATTAGCAATTGCTAATGAAGGGTTGCGATTGAAAGAATGTTGTAAGGATCATTATCAAACTGACAATACCCCACGAGCTAGCTGCTCGGTGGGTGGTGATGTTGTGAATTAACTTTAGCATTCTGCTTTATCTGTCCATTATCATTTGCTTTTTTTAAAAATTCATTTTTGGGATGTGGGCATCGCTGGCAAGGCCAGCATTTATTGCCCATCTCTAGTTGCCCTTGAGAAGGTGGTGGTGAGCCACCTTCTTGAACCCCTGCAGTCCGTGTGGTGAAGGTGCTCCCACAGCGCTGTTCGGGAGGGAGTTCCAGGATTTTGACCCAGCGACGATGAAGGAACGGCCAATATATTTCTAAGTCAGGATGGTGTGTGACTTGGAGGGGATCTTGGTGTTTCCACGCACCTGCTGCCCTTGTCCTACTAGATGGTGGAGACTCCCTAGGAAGATCAACCTATTCCTCAACTCTTGGCTTCAGCACCGTAGACTATATGATTACGGATCTGGGCCCATCCTCTTTCAGAGCATTCACAGTCAAACCACTAACAACACTGTCAGATCACAGCCAAATTACTGCGTATCTTAAAAGGACAGAAACAACCAACACAGAAACACAGCCCAGTAAGCTGTACAACATTAAAAAATCCTACAGATGGGCCCAAAACAGCACGGAAAAATACCAGAAAGCAATTAGCAGTCAATCAACTCAGTCTCTCTTGGACACCTTTCTGGAAAACACATACACTCACAATAAAGAAGGCGTAAACCTGGCAGTGAATAACCTAAATAATATTTTTGATAATTTGGCATCAATGTCGAATTTGAAATCTCGCAAGAGTAAACACAAAACACAAAACCACGAAAAATGGTTTGATTCAGGCTGTCATAACATGAGGAAAAAACTCAGAAAAATATCAAACCAAAAACACAGACAACCAGAAAATGAGGAATTACACCTTACTTATTGTCAGGCACTAACACAATACAAAAACACACTCAGAACCAAGAAAGAACAGTATATTAAGAATAAACTCAGCTCCATCGAGGAATCTATTGACTCTAATTGTTTCTGGGACAACTGGAATACATTACACAAAAAGCAACACGACGAATTGCCCATTCAAAATGGAGACACATGGGAAAACCATTTTGAAAAATTATACCAGAAAAACACACTAAGATCAAATATGTAAAGAATTGGAAAAGCTCGAACTGGCCATAAAAGATTACCAAAGCCCGTTAGACTCCCCAATAACTGAAAAAGAGCTATTTGAAAAATTCAAGGACCTGCGACCAAGAAAAGCTTGCGGTGCAGATGGCATCCTAAACGAGATGATTAAACACACTGACGATAAAATGAAATTGGCTATCCTAAAACTCTTCAACTTGGTTCTGAGTGTCGGTTACTTCCCTGATATCTGGAACAAAGGACTCATAACGCCCATATACAAAAGTGGAGACAAAGTTGACCCAAATAACTATCGAGGCATCTGTGTGAACAGTAACCTGGGGAAGGTATTCTGTAGTATCATAAACCAAAGACTTATAAACTTCCTTGAGGAGCACAATGTCTTGAGTAAAAGCCAAATTGGACTCTTACCAAATTATAGAACATCGGATCATATCTTTACCCTACACACCCTAATTGACAAACATGTTCACCAAAACAAAAGCAAAATTTTTGCCTGCTTTATAGATTTCCAGAAGGCTTTTGACTCTATTTGGCACAACGGTCTATTCTTAAAACTTATTGAAAGTGGTGTAAGGGGAAAAACATATGATGTAATTAAATCAATGTATACAAACAATAAATGTGCAGTTAAAATTGGAGACAAACAAACAAAATATTTCTCACAGGGGCGTGGCGTGGCGCAGGGCTCGCCCATCTCACCGACACTCTTTAATATTTACATAAATGAATTGGCAAAACTACTTGAACAATCTACAGCACCTGGCCTCGCCCTATATGACTCCAAGGTTAAATTCCTCCTCTATGCAGATGACCTGGTTCTGCTCTCACCAACAGAGGAGGGTCTACAGCAGAACCTGGATCTGCTAGAGTCGTTCTGTCAGACCTGGGCCCTGACAATAAACCCCCAAAAAACCAAAGTTCTTGTGTTCCAGCAAAGATCCAGACATCAGGGACCCAAAATAAACTTCACACTAGGAGCAACTAAAATTGAACAAACTACAAATTACACATACTTAGGCTTAAAAATCAGTTCTACAGGAAATTTTCATTTGGCTGTGAATGAACTGAAAGAGAAAGCAAAAAGGGCTTTCTATGCCATTAAAAAGTCAATCCAAATAGAAATTCCAATTGACATTTGGCTCAAAATTTTTAAAGCAGTAATTGAACCAATTGCACTCTATGGCAGTGAGGTGTGGGGCTCGCTAACACAACAAGAATTTGCAAAATGGGACAAACACCCAATTGAGATCCTACATGCAGAATTCTGTAAAAGTATCCTCCGGACTCAGAGGAAAACCGCAAACAATGCATGCAGGGCAGAGCTAGGCCAATATCCACTACTAATTAATATCCAAAAAAGAGCCATCAAATTTTGGAAACACCTAAAAATGAGCAACCCCCACTGCTATCATTATGAAGCCCTGAAATGCCAAGAGATGATCATAGAGAAGAGTCCCCTCGGTCAACTAGTCCTGGGACTCAGTGAAGTAACTACTAACACTACTAATAATAATCAGCTCCAGGACAGTGACATCCTAGCACAGAGAATTCAACCCAACACAATTGTCACTAAACAAAAGGAAAAATATTTGACCTATTGGACAGAAACGACAAAAACCCAAAACAAACTCGATTGCTATTTGGCCCTAAACAGACAATACACCATGGCTGAATACCTGACCATGGTAAAAGATAGCAAACTGAGAAAAACCTTGACAATGTACAGACTTAGTGAGCATAGCCTGGCCATCAAAAAAGGCAGACACAGGCAGACCTGGCTGCCAAGAGAGGACAGGATATGCTCTCACTGCAGTCAGGGAGTGGTGAAGACAGAGATGCACTTCCTCACAACTTGTGGAAACTATCAGGACATAAGGAAGAATTTCTACCCAAAATTCATAAAAATATGCCCTGAATTCAAAAATTTGAATGACCACCAAAAACTCCCATATCTATTGGGGGAACAGGGAAAATGTGTAACTATAGCGGCAAACTATGTTACAGCTTGCATAAGCAGAAGGACAACCATTAAATCTAAGAAAAGATTATATGCATATTATATGTGTGTATATTTATATATACAGGGATATATCTGTCTATACACTGTATGTCTAGATCTGCATTTACGTGTTCAATCATACATGTTTTTCAGTGCTTTGGCAACATAAGATGTACCTTGTCATCATGCCAATAAAGCAATTTGAATTGAATTGAATTGGTGGAGGTCGTGGGTTTGGGAGGTGCTCTCTTCATCAAGGCTGCTTGGGTCAGCTTGGCTCGTTTGGCAGCACTGTGTGTCACAAGGTCATGGGTTCAAGCCCCACTGTACGACTTGAGCAGATGAACTAGGCTAACACAGGAGGGACCACACTGTCGGAGGTGCCAGCTTTCGCTGAAAGGTTAAACTGATGCTAATCGAAAAGCAGGACAGCTCGACGCATAGGAATATATGGACGTAACAGCACAGAGACAAACCTTTCGGCCCAACCAGTCCATGTTGGCATTTACCCACCACATGAGTAAATCGTTTGAATCACATTTACCTGCCCTGTTCCCCTATCCCTTCAGCTCTTTCCTTCACCCACTTACGCTGTCCAACAATCAACCCTCAACTAAAAAGAAGAAAGAACGACTTGGTTTTCTACAGCATCTTTCACGTCCTCAGGACGTCCCAATGTGCTTTACAGCCAAATGAAGTGCTTTTGAAGTGTGGTCACTGTTGTAATGTAGGAAACGCGGCAGCCAATTTGCGCACAGCAAGCTCCCACAAACAGCAATGAAATAAATGACCAGATCATCTGTTTTTTTTAGTGACGTTGGTTGAAGGATGAATATTGGCCAGCGCACTGGGGAGAACTCCCCTGCTCTTCTTCAAAATAGCGCCATGGGATATTTTACATCCACCTGAAAGGGCAGATGAGGCCTCGGTTTAACGTCTCATCCGCAAGACAGCACCTCCGACAGTGCAGCACTCCCTCAGTGCTACAATTGTCTGGGTTGGGACTTGAACCTACAACCTCCTCCACTCAGAAAGCAAGAGGGCTATCCACTGAGCCACGGCGGACACCTTGTCATATCGGTCAGCTACAATGGCATCAAGAGGAGTTGGATCTGCGTTAGTGACTGCAACATGGGGTGTGGGGAGAGAGAGAGAAGAGAGTGTGCGAGAGAGAAGAGAATGCTTCAAAGGAAGGGAATTTGAAAAGGATGGGGATAATGTGAGATGATAAGGTGCGTTGCCATGCACTGTGTCGCTCCCAGTGAGATTACAGAGTCTGAAGGCTGGTGTATCTAATGTCGAGCCCTGACACAGCCAAGCAGACCATGATTGCCTCCAGGCAAGCTGACACCAGCACCATCACAAATTGATGGGCTTCGACAGTAAAGGAAAGCTACAGACAGGCTAGGCTGATCCTATCAGAGACGGTCATGGGGAGGCAGGGATTTACTACTTCACACTGCCCGCGTCTCACACACTGAAAACCTCATTGGGATCAGGGCGAGTTCGGCAAACAAGGGCTCGAGAATAGGCTCCAATCTCTTCCCCCCCCACCACCGTCCCCCCACCAGAAATGAGCAGTAAGGACTGCTCCCACATCATCGCAAGTCCCCCGAGTCAGTACATTTACAACACAATCCCATTCCTCACTCCCTGCCCTCAAACTACACACACTGAAGAGGAAGGTGAGATATAAAAAAAGGATTGTAGGCAAGGTACATATCCAAACAGGTTCACCTCCTTAATCAGCTTGCCAGACTATTATACCTATCTAAGTAGCTTTATCTATCTATCTATCTATCTATCTATATCTGTCTATCTATCTATCTGTTATGGGAGTGCTTGTTACTGGTGTATCTGCCCATTCTATCTGTACCTCTCTCTCTCTATCTCTCTATCCCTCTCTCTATCTCTTTGTATCTGTCTCTCTTTCTCTCTCTCTGTTATGAGAGTGCTTGTTATTGGTGTATCTGCCTGTTCTCTGTACCTCACTCTCTCCCTCTATCTCTCTATCTATCTCTGTACCTCACTCTCTCCCTCTATCTCTCTATCTATCTCTGTACCTCACTCTCTCCCTCTATCTCTCTATCTATCTCTGTACCTCACTCTCTCCCTCTATCTCTCTATCTATCTCTGTACCTCTCTCTATCTATCTCTGTACCTCACTCTCTCTCTATCTCTCAATCCCCCTCTCTCTCTATTCCTCTCTACCTCACTCTATCTCTCTCTATCCCCTCTCTCTCTCTCTCTCTATCCCTCTGTACCTCACTCTCTCTCTATCACCCTCTCTCTCTCTCTATCCCTCTGTACCTCACTCTCTATCTCACTATCCCCCTCTCTCTCTCTATCCCTCTGTACCTCACTCTCTCTCTTTCTCTCTATCCCCCTCTATCTCTCTATCCCTCTCTCTCTCTATCCCTCTGTACCTCACTCTCTCTCTATCTCACTATCCCCCTCTCTCTCTCTATATCCCTCTGTACCTCACTCTCTCTCTTTCTCTCTATCCCCCTCTATCTCTCTATCCCTCTCTCTCTCTCTCTCTCTCTCTCTATCCCTCTGTACCTCACTCTCTCTCTATCCCCCCTCTCTCTCTATCTCACTATCCCCCTCTCTCTCTCTCTATCCCTCTGTACCTCACTCTCTCTCTATCTCTCTATCCCCCCTCTCTCTCTATCTCTCTATCCCTCTCTCGGTGTTTGATACACTGTGTGAAGCCCCCCTCTGTGGCAGATGGACCCAGATCAGTGTCCAGACAGCTCAAGCGCATCATGTGGGTCTGTGCTTCTGACAGGAAGGTTAAAGCAGAGATTACTTTAATAAAACCTTCCTTCCTTTTACCTTTCAGGAATAAGACTGCAAACAGCAGATGATTAGAGTTAAAGTTATGGGATCGGAAGGACCGGTTGGGGGGGGGATGTGACAGACTCCAGACAACACTTTGGATTTCAGAAGCTGTCGCTAGGACAATTGGATGGGTCAGTGGGTCTTTGGTACTGATGTCCATGTAATCATATTAAAGCCCGAAACATCCACACTTTGTTCAGCTTCACAGCACACACATTGTTTTGTGATTTGACTGTAGTCTTTATATTTTTATCAATTTTCCCCAACTAATTGTCCTCTCCTCCTGAGCACTGCGATTCTGTCTGGGTTGTGGTTCCAAAATAATAATAATTATAACAACAACTACCTTAAACATTCACTCCCTCTACCACCAGCACGTCGTGCCTGCAGTGTGTACTATCGACAGGAGGCACTGCAGCAACTCGCCAAGGCTTCTTCGGCAGCACCTCCCAAACCCGCGGCCTCTTCCACCTAGAAGGACAAGGGCAGCAGACGCATGGGAACACCACCACCTCCAAGTTCCCCTCCAAGTCACACACCATCCTGACTGGGAAATATATCGGCCGATCCTTCATCGTCGCTGGGTCAAAATCCTGGAACTCCGTCCCTAACAGCACTGTGGGAGTACCTTCACCACACGGACTGCAGCGGTTCAAGAAGGCGGCTCACCACCACCTTCTCAAGGGCAATTAGGGGATGGGCAATAAATGCTGGCCTTGCCAGCGACGCCCACATCCGGGGAATGAATAATAATGAAAAAATGTATAATTTCAGGAGGGCAAATTTTCCTCATCACTGACTGGGCAATAATTTGTTTTTAATTCCTTTTGACACTTCCAGTTGCTCCTGCTCATTTCTGGGCCCTGAATTCCTCCCCCCCCCAACCCCCCCACACCCCCCACCCCCCACACCCCCACACCTCTCTTGAGAGCTAGTCAGGTGAAATATGTTGAAATACAGATCATTTTAATCGACCCGACCACTGGCAGGGCCTAACTCCTGGAAGCTGGAGAGGAAGGTCACTTGCGCTATTCCCATCGTCGCAATCACAGACAAGGCCATCTCTGACCACTGCCTTGTATCCCTCAACAACAACAACTTGTATTTATGTAGCGCCTTTAACGTAGTAAAACATCCCAAGGTGTATTAAAAGACAAAAAATTTGAAAACGAGCCACATAAGAAGAAATTAGGGCAGGTGACGAAAGGCTTGGTCAAAGAAGAACGTCTTAGAGTCATAGAGTCATAGAGTAATACAGCACAGATAGAGGCCCTTCGGCCCATCGTGTCCATGCCGGCCATCAAGCCCTGTCTAATCTAATCCCATATTCCAGCATTTGGCCCGTAGCCTTGTATGCTATGGCATTTCAAATGCTCATCCAAATGCTTCTTAAATGTTGTGAGGGTTTCTGCCTCCACAACCCTTTCAGGCAGTGAGTTCCAGACTCCAACCACCCTCTGGGTGAAAAAGTTCTTTCTCAAATCCCCTCTAAACCTCCCTCCCTTTACCTTGAATCTATGCCCCCTAGTTATTGACCCCTCTACTAAGGGGAAAAGCTCCTCAGCATCCATCCTATCTATGCCCCTCACAATTTTGTACACCTCAATCATGTCCCCCCTCAGCCTCCTCTGCTCCAAGGAAAACAAACCCAATCTGCCCAGTCTCTCTTCATAGCTGAAGCGCTCCAGCCCTGGTAACATCCTGGTGAACCTCCTCTGCACCCTCTCTAACGCGATCACATCTTTCCTGTAGTGTGGCGACCAGAACTGCACACAGTATTCCAGCTGTGGCCTAACCAGTGTTTTATACAGCTCCATCATAACCTCCTTGCTCTTATATTCTATGCCTCGGCTAATGAAGGCAAGTATCCCATATGCCTTTTTTACCACCTTATCCACCTGTTCCGCCGCCTTCAGGGATCTGTGTACCTGCACACCCAGATCCCTCTGACCCTCCGTCTTGCCTAGGGTCTTACCATTCATTGTGTATTCCCTTGCCTTGTTAGACCCCCCAAAGTGCATCACCTTGCACTTTTCCGGGTTAAATTCCATTTGCCACTGTTCCGCCCATCTGACCAACCCATCTATATCGTTCTGCAGACTGAGGCTACCCTCCTCGCTATTTACCACCCTACCAATTTTAGTATCATCCGCGAATTTACTGATCATACCCTTTACATTCATATCCAAGTCATTAATGTAGACCACAAACAGCAAGGGACCCAGCACCGATCCCTGTGGTACCCCACTGGCCACAGGTTTCCAGTCACAAAAACAACCTTCGACCATCACCCTCTGCCTTCTGCCACTAAGCCAGTTTTGTATCCAATGTGCCAAGGCACCCTGGATTCCATGGGCTCTTACCTTCTTGACCAGTCTCCTGTGCGGGACTTTATCGAAGGCCTTACTGAAATCCATGTATACCACATCCACTGCGTTACCCTCATCCACACACCTAGTCACCCCCTCAAAAAATTCAATCAAATTAGTCAGACATGATCTTCCCTTGACAAAGCCATGTTGACTATCCCTGATTAATCCTTGCCTCTCCAAGTGGAGACAAATTTTGTCCCTCAGGATTTTTTCCAGTAATTTTCCTACCACTGATGTTAGGCTCACTGGCCTGTAGTTCCCCGGTTTTTCCCTACTACCCTTCTTGAATAATGGTACTACATTAGCGGTTCTCCAGTCCTCTGGCACATCCCCTGTGGCCAGAGAGGTCCTGAATATATGTGTTAGAGCCCCCGCAATCTCCTCCTTTGCCTCACACAGCAGCCTGGGGTACATTTCATCGGGGCCTGGGGATTTATCCATTTTTAGGCCAGCTAAAACCGCCAATACCTCCTCCCTCTCGATGTTAATATGTTCGAGCATATCACAGTCCCCCCGCCCTATTTCTATGTCTACGTCGTCCTTCTCCATAGTGAAAACAGATGCAAAAAATTCATTTAGAACCCCTCCTACATCTTCCGGCTCCACACACAGATTGCCACTTTTGTCCCTAATGGGCCCTATTTTTTCCCTAGTTATCCTTTTACCCTTAATATACTTATAAAACATCTTCGGATTTTCCTTTATTTTGCTCGCCAGTGTTATTTCATGGCCCCTCCTTGATCTCCTAATTTCTTTTTTAAGTATCCCCCTGCACTTTTTGTACTCCTCTAGGGCTTCCTCCGTCTTTAGCCTTTTGTATCTACCAAAAGCCCTCCTTTTTTTCCTAATCCATTCCCGTATATCCCCTGACATCCACGGTTCCCTGTGGTTTTTGGAACCACTCTTGACCTTTATGGGAACATGTTGCCCTTGTATGATCTCAATCTCCCTTCTGAAAGCCTCCCATTGCTCCGATGCGGATTTTCCTACAAGTAGCTGATCCCAGTCCATTTTGGCCAGATCCTGCCTTATCCTATTAAAATCGGCCTTCCCCCAATTTAGAACCTTTATTTCCGGCCCATCCCTGTCCTTTTCCATGACCACCTTAAATCTTACCATATTATGGTCACTATCACCAAAGTGCTCACCTACTAGCACTTTTTCCACTTGGCCGGCCACATTCCCTAGAATTAGGTCCAGTACCGCCCCCTCTCTTGTAGGACTTTCTACATGCTGGCTCAAAAAGCTCTCCTGGATGCACTTTAAGAATTCTACACCCTCTGAGCCTTTCACACTTTGACTATCCCAGTTAATATTGGGGAAGCTGAAGTCTTAAAGGAGGAGAGGTAGAGAGGCTGTGAGTTTTAGGGATGGAATTCCAGAGCTTCGGGCCCAGGCAACAGAAGGCACGGCCGCCAATGGTGGAGCGATTATAATCGGGGATGCTCAAGAGGGCAGAATTAGAGGAGCGCAGATATCTCAGGGGGTTGTGGGGCTGGAGGAGATTACAGAGATAGGGAGGGGCGAGGTCATGCAGGGATTTGAAAACAAAGATGAGAAGTTTGAAATCGAGGCGCTGCTTAACCGGGAGCCAATGTAGGTCAGTGAGCACAGAGGTGATGGACGAACGGGACTTGGTGCGAGTTAGGACACGGGCAGCCGAGTTTTGAATGATCTCAAGTTTACGGAGGGTAGAATGTGGGAGGCCAGCCAGGAGTGTGTTGGAATTGTCAAGTCTAGAGGTAACAAAGGCATGGAGGAGGGTTTCAGCAGCAGGTGAGCTGAGGCAAGGGCGGAGACAGGTGATGTTACGGAGGTGGAAATAGGCGGTCTTTGTTATGCAGCGGATATGTGGTTGGAAGCTCATTTCAGGGTCAAATATCACACTAAGGTTGCGAACAGTGTGGTTCAGCCTCAGACAGATGTTCGGGAGAGGGATGGGGTCAGTGGTTAGGGAACGGAGTTTGTGGTGGGGACCAAAAACAATCGCTTCGGTCTTCCCAATGTTTAATTGGAGAAAATTTCTGCTCATCCAGAACTGGATGTCGGACAAGCACTCTGACAATCTAGAGACCGTGGAGGGGTCGAGTGAGGTGGTGGTGAGGTAGAGCTGGGTGTCGTCAGCATACATGTGGAAACTGACCCTGTGTTTTCGGATGATGTCTCCAAGGGGCAACATGTAGATGAGAAATAGGAGGGGGCCAAGGATAGATCCTTGGGGGACACCAGAGGTAACGATGCGGGAGCAGGAAGAGAAGCCGTTGCAGGTGATTCTCTGGTTACGATTAGATAGATAAGAATGGAACCAGGCGAGTGCAGTCCCACCCAGCTGGACGACAGTGGAGAGGCGTTGGAGAAGGATGGAGTGGTCACCGTGTCAAAGGCTGCAGACAAGTCAAGAGGGACGAGGAGGGAAAGTTTACCTTTGTCACAGTCACAAAGGATGTCATTTGTGACTTTGATGAGTGCCGTTTCAATACAGTGGCAGGGGCGGAAACCTGATTGGAGGGATTCTAACATGGAATTGCGGGAAAGATGGGCACGGATTTGGGAGGTGACAACACATTCAAGGACATTGGAGAGGAAAGGGAGGTTGGAGATGGGGCGGTAGTTTGCAAGGACGGAGGGGTCAAGGGTTGTTTTGTGAGAAAAAGGGTGATGATGGCAGATTTGAAGGAGAGGGGGACAGTACCTGAAGAGAGAGAACCGTTAACAATATCAGCTAACATGGGAGCCAGAAAAGGAATTTGGGTGGTCAGCAGTTTGGTGGGAATAGGGTCGAGGGTGCAGGAAGTGGGTCTCATGGACAAGATGAGCGCGGAGAGGTCATGAGGGGAGATCGGAGAGAAACTGGAGAAAGATGTGAGTTCAGGGCTAGGGCAGGGGGAACCTTAGAAGAAGTTTGGCCCGGTGGGCTAGGGGAAGGAAGGGAAGTGGCAGAGGCAGCTGAACGGATGGTCTCAATCTTAGAGACAAAGAGGTTCATGAGCTCCTCACACTTGTTGTCGGAGGTGAGGGTGGAGGAGACAGGGGAGAGGGGCTTAAGAAGGTTAGCAGTAGAGAATAGGAGCCGGGGTTTATCTTTGCATTCCAGAATGATTCTGGAATAGTGAGCAATTTTGGCAGATGAGAGCAGGACCTGATAATGCTCACCACTCACATCCCACTTCCCCCTCACCAACCTCACTTCCTCTGTGTCCGCCCCTGGACAAAACTTGGTGCTAGAACCCCAGCTATTCACAATATATATTAATGATCTGGACGAGGGAACTAGATGTAATATCTCCAAGTTTGCAGACGACACAAAGCTGGGTGGGCGCGTGTGCTGTGAGGAGGATGCAGAGAAACTCCAGTATGATTTGGACAGGTTGGGTGATTGGGCAGATGCATGGCAAATGCAGTATAATGTGGATAAATGCGAGGTTATCCACTTCGGTGGCAAAAACAGGAAGACAGATTATTATCTGAACGGCAATAGATTGGGAAAAGGGGAAATGCAATGAGACCTGGGTGTCCTTGTGCACCAGTCACTGAAGGTAAGCATGCAGGTGCAGCAGGCGGTTAAGAAGGCAAATAGTATGTTGGCCTTTGTAGCAAGAGGGTTCGAGTACAGGAACAAGGATGTCTTGCTGCAGTTGTACAGGGCCTTGGTGAGACCACACCTTGAGTATTGTGTGCAGTTTTGGTCACCTTATCTGAGGAAGGATATTCTTGCCATGGAGAGAGTGCAGCGAAGATTCACCAGACTGATAGCTGGGATGGCAGGAATGATGTAAGAGAGATTGGGTCGATTAGGCTTATATTTGCTAGAGTTTAGAAGAACGAGAGGGGATCTCATTTAATAAACTTATAAAATTCTAACAGGACTAGACAGATTAGATGCAGGAAGGATGTTCCTGATGGCGGGGGAGTCCAGAACCAGGGCTCACAGTCTAAGGATAAGGGGTAAGCCATTTGGGACTGAGATGAGGAGGAATTTCTTCACCGAGAGAGTGGTGAACCTGTGGAATTCTCTACCACACAAGGCAGTTGAGGCCACTTCATTAAGTATATTCAAGAAGGAGTTAGATATATTTCTTAAGGCTAAAGGGATCAAGGGATATGGGGAGAAAGCAGGGACAGGGTGCTGAATTTGGATGATCAGCCATGATCTCATTAAATGGCGGAGCAGGCTCGTGGGGCTGAATGGCCTACTCCTGCTCCTATCTTCTATGTTTCTATGTTAGCAAGACTTTTGATAAGGTTCCACATGGCAGACTGGTCACGAAGTTAAAAGCCCATGGGATCCAGGACAAAGTGTCAAGTTGGATTCAAAACTGGCTCAGAGACAGGAAGCAGAGGGAAATGGTTGATGGGTGTTTTTGTGACTGGAAGGTTGTTTCCAGTGGGGTTCCGCAGGGCTCAGTACTAGGTCCCTTGCTTTTTGTGGCATATATCAATGATCTAGACTTGAATATAGGGGTATGATTAAGAAGTTTGCAGATAATACTAAAATCGGCTGTGTGGTTGATACTGAAGAAGGAAGCTGTAGACTGCAGGAAGATATCAATAAATTGGTCAGGTGGGCAGAACAGTGGCAAATGGATTTCAATCTGGAGAAGTGTGAGTTAATGCGTTTGTGGAGGGCTAACAAGGAAAGGGAATACACATTAAATGGTAGGACACTGAGTAGTGTAGGGGAACAAAAGGACCTTGGAGTGCATGTCCACAGATCCCTAAAGGTAGCAGGCCAGGTAGATAACATAAGAACATAAGAACATAAGAAATAGGAGCAGGAGTAGGCCAATCGGCCCCTCGAGCCTGCTCCGCCATTCAATAAGATCATGGCTGATCTGATCCTAACCGCCAATCCACTATCACAGAACCATCTCCTGAATCTAACAGAATTAGACACACGAAATAGGAGCAGGATCAGGCTACACGGCCCTTGGGCCCGCTCCGCTACCCACAGGGCCATGACCGATCCGAACCTAGACTCATGTCCAAATTCATACCCGCTCCCCGTAACCCTTAATTCCCTTTACTTCTAGGAAACTGTCTATTTCTGTTTTAAATTTATGTAATGATGTAGCTTCTACAGTTTTTTGGGGCAGCATATTCCATGGACCTACCACCCTCTGAGTGAAGTAGTTCCTCCTCATCTCAGTTTTGAAAGAGCAGCCCCTTATTCTAAGACTATGCCCCCTAGTTCTAGTTTCACCCATCATCGGGAACATCTTCCCCGCATCCACCCGATCCAACCCCTTCACAATCTTATATGTTTCAATAAGATCGCCTCTCATTCTTCTGAACTCCAATGAGTAGAGTCCCAATCTACTCAACCTCTCCTCATATGTCCATCCCCTCATCCCCGGGATTAACCGAGTGAACCTTCTTTGTACTGACTCGAGAGCAAGTATGTCCGTTCTTAAGTATGGACACCAAAACTGTACGCAGTTAAGGTGGTTAAGAAGGCGTACGGAATGCTTGCCTTTATTAGCCGTGGCATAGAATACAAGAGCAAGGGGGTTATGCTTCAACTGTATAAAACACTAGTTATGCCTCAGCTAGAGTACTGTGTGCAGTTCTGGTCACCACATTACAGGAAAGATGTGATTGCACTAGAGAGGGTACAGAGGAGATTTACAAGGATGTTGCTGGGAGTAGAGAATCTTAGCTATGAGGAAAGACTGGATAGGCTGGGTCTGTTTTCCCTGGAACAGAGGAGGCTGAGGGGAGACCTTATTGGGGTGTATAAAATTATGAGGGGCATAGATAAAGTGGATAGAAAGGACCTATTTCCCTTAGCAGAGGGGTCAATAACCAGGGGGCACAGATTTAAAGTAATTGGTGGAAGGTTTAGAGGGGATTTGAGGGGAAGTTTCTTCACCCAGAGGGTGGTGGGGGTCTGGAACTCACTGCCTGAAAGGGTGGTAGAGGCAGGAACCCTAAACACATTTAACAAGTACTTGGATGTGCACTTGGGATGCTGTAACCTGCAGGGCTACGGACCAAGAGCTGGGAAGTGGGATTAGGCTGGAGAGCTCTTTGTTGGCCGGCGCGGACACAATGGGCCAAAATGGCCTCCTTCCGTGCTGTAACTTTCTATGATTCTTTCTGTGATTCTATGGATCAAACCCCTTCCCATTCACTCCCATTGCACAGAATCCCAATGGATCCAAACCCCTTCCCATTTGCTCCCATTGTATAGAATCCCAATGTACCCCAACCCCTTCCCATTCACTCCCATTGTATAGAATCCCAATGGACCCAAAGCTCTTCCCATTCACTCTCATTGTATAGAATCCCAATGGACCCAAAGCCCTTCCCATTCACTCCCATTATATAGAATCCCAATGGACCCAAACCCCTTCCCATTCACTCCCATTGCACAGAATCCCAATGGGCCCAAACCCCTTCCCATTCACTCCCATTGCACAGAATCCCAGTAGCAGGATGTACTTCAAATGTCTGTAGTTACAAATTCAGTCCAATTAAAGGAAATTCTCGGTTCCAGCATAGCGCAGATTCCCAATTAGCTGGCCGTTAATCCCCTGCAAACTCTGTCTAATCCTCTTTGTGCAGAGTGTGACGGTGCAGTCAGTTTGTGCTTGGTATTGGCTGGCGGTAAGACTGTGACAGAATGAATGAAGCATCTGATGAACTGGTGTGCCAGGGTTTGGAAACTGCATCATTTATTCTGTGGTTTGATTCACATTGTCCTGACACAAGATTCTATACAAGGGGATGGGAGCAAGGTCTCGGCGAGTACCCCTTACCCAGAGAGGAACTAGGCTTTGTCGCGAAGATCTGTGTCTACGCACCTAGTCTTTCTTAAGCAGTTCCATTATACTTTAACCATTGAACCTTACAGCACTGAAAGAGGCCATTCGGCCCATCGTGCCTGTGCCGGCTCTTTGAAAGAGCGATCCAATTAGTCCCACTCCCCCCTGCCCTTTCCCCACAGCCCTGCAACTTTTTTCTTTTTCAAGTATTTATCCAATTTCCTTTTGAAAGTTACTGTTAAATCTGCTTCCACCGCCCTTTCAGGCAGCGCATTCCAGATCACAACAACTCGCTGCGTAAAATAATTCTCCTCGTCTCCCCTCTGCCTCTTTTGCCAATCACCTTAAATCTGTGTCCTCTGGTTACCGCCCCTTCTGCCACTGGAAACCGTTTCTCCTTATTTACTCTATCAAAACCCCTCATGATTTTGAACGCCTCTGTTAAATCTCTCGGAACGCCTCTATTAAACGCTAATCTATTTATTCCAGGAGGTTCCATGAACCCCCTCATCTCCCCCACCAAACACTTGGAACAGCTGTTGTGACACAGCACTGGGGTTATACTGCACGTGCTGGCGGAACGTGGAGACCTGAGGCTGCTTCACAATACGCACCCTCCAGGGTTTGAGCAGGACTTGACTCCGGAGCTCACTGCCACTTTAAAAACCATCGCCCAGGAGTTGCAGTAGAAATCGAGCCTAAAACATATTACCAAGTGAAATCCAGCCCCTCGATATCTGGTTATATGCAACTTGTAATATCAGTGACTTCCCAGCTCACTGTCAGTCTATGCTGGAGTCGGGGAAGATGGGTCTGTCCAGGAACTTGCAGCATCTTCGAATACTAACCTTTGCACAGTGTTCTACCTCCAAGAATATTAAATCAGTAGGGATGCACTTGAGGTCAGGTCTCTGTAGCGACACTTGCGGTTTAGGCTCACAGCATGGAAAACAGCCTCTTGGATGAGGTGTCAGAGGCCACGAAACTGTCCCCCACCGAGCCAGCATCCCACAGGAGAGGACCCAAACCCAGGGCTTCTACCAACTAGAAGGACAAGGGCAGCAGGCGCATGGGAACACCACCACCTCCAAGTTCACCTCCAAGTCACACACCATCCTGACTTGGAAATATATCGGCCAATCCTTCATCGTCGCTGGGTCAAAATCCTGGAACTCCCTCCCTAACAGCACTGTGGGAGCACTTTCACCACACGGACTGCAACGGTTCAAGAAGGCGGCTCACCACCACCTTCTCAAGGGCAACTAGGGATGGGCAATAAATGCTGGCATTGCCAGCGACGCCCACATCCCAGGAATAAATAAAAATTAAAAGAAAATCCCAGAAACAATTCTCTTGTTTGATAAATAAATTCAGGGTTCCACATGATGACATTTCATTAGTAAATAAAATACTGTTTATATTTTTAGGACAACTAGGTTCTGGGATTGATCGCACGGTAAGTGCACCCTTAATATGGAGGTGCTGTTAGACAGAAATATTAAGAATTGCAGTTAAACCAAGTTTTTCTCTGGGAGCTGAATTCCTTTCAAGAGAAGGATATGTTGGCAGGGTTTGATGAAGAGGGGTGAGAGAATGTTCCTGTGGACCAGTTGGGCTGAATGGCCAGTTTCTGTGCTGTAAGCTCTGTGTAATTCTGTGCAATTCTGTGCACCGTGCAGTTTTTTTTTGAAAACCCTGATTATTTACCAAATCCTTTCTGAGCCTGTGTATGTCTGAAAAGTAAAGTGTGCGAACTTGGGAGCGGGACCTCAGAAAAGGTGGAACACTCAAAATTCCCAGGCTGTTCGCATTCCTGGTTAAATAATCCACTTTTCACGGGGAAATCTGGTCTCATTACCACGGAGCGGGTCGATAGCTTGAGAAACACAGCCAGAGTAATGGCAGCACAAGTCAGGTGGAAATGTCCTGATTATGTGAGGGGGGCGGGGGGGGGACGGGGGAATTCACTAGCTTTACTGTGAGGGTCTGCGACTCTCTGACTCTCACCAACTTTAGCCCACTTGTTCCAGAAACAAACAAAGACTCTTTGCAAACCCTCAGCACTCGCTCGCCCCGGAGACAAACAGGCCGTGGTTTCAAGCCCCCACGCCAGAGACATTGGGGGGAAAATTCGGTTGCTTTGCACCTCCGTTAGCGCCCTAAGAGGGCGCTGACTGGGCGCAAAGCAACTAGCGCCTGGGCGCGGCGCTGCCAACGCCTCCCGCGAAGTTCAGTGGGAGGTTAGGTAAGCGGCGGCGGTAACAGTTGGCGCCCCGCTCGCACCCCGGCCGCGCCCACTGACTTAGCGCCGGACGCTATGCCCGATGGGGTCATGGGGTCCTACCTACGGCCGGGGCTGCTCTATTTAAAGGCGAGGTGCCGGGCGGCCATTTTTGCTGCTGACAGCCTGCCAGCAGCTGCCCGCTTTGCTGTCCCCGGCCTCCTTACCCCCGCCCCCGCGCCGAGTGCCGGCTGCGCTCCATGAGCCCGGCACTTCTCTTGAGTGCCGGGCTCTTCTGACGGCACTCTGATCCCCGGGGGCCCAGCTGGGCCCCGGGTCACGCTGCGCAAGGCTCCTCCCCTTTAAGAAGGGGAGGAAGGCCTGCAGTACCGCGGCGTGATGTGCCGCGATATTCCCTTGCAGCGCCCCAAGAGGGAGGCGGGGAACTTCCAGCTGGTCATTGCTATTTGTGGGAGCTTGCTGTGCACAAATTGGCTGCCAGGTTTCCTACATTACAACAGTGACTATACTTTAAAACAGTGCTTCATTGGCTGTAAAGCTCATTGGAACGTCCTGAGGTTGTGAAAGGCGCTATAGAAATGTAAGTCTTTCTTTCTCTTCAAAATTAATACCATGCTCTCTCATGATGTCGCCCCCAGAATCAAGACTAAATGTAGTCTTCGGATAAAGTGGGCCTAGAGGGCGGAGTTTAACTAGACCAGGACATGCAGATGTATAAACTGTCCTTATTGCCATTATAAATTCCTATGTAAACCTGCCACATTATGACTACATCCCAGGGTATATGGAGTTAGGTCACAGATCAGCCACGATCTCATTGAATGGCAGAACAGGCTCGAGGGGCTAAATGGTCTCCTCCTGTTTCTATATTCCTAACAGTGGAGGGCGCAATTGTAGCATGAGGGCCGGGAAATTGGGTTAGGCCTGAAATTGGCGACTTGCTTGGCGTGCGGGACCCAGGCCGGGGGTGGGGAGGGTCCGAGGCTCGACTGAAATTGTCCCTCGGGTCTCATCGACACATTCTCAGCAGCTTGTGGACACCGATCGGTTGTCTGGAGACAGCTTGCCAGGCGACGAGAGGCCCACGTTGGGCCGGCTGTGATGCTGGCAGCGGTCCCTGGGTGAAGGGGGGGGGTGGGCAGTGGAGGGTGCCCGGGCAGTGTGGGGTGGGGGGGGGCGCGGTTAGAGGTGAAAGGGAAGGGGGCGGGCGTGGGCCAGCATGCTCCACACACTGCAGGTGAATTTCCAGGAGGGTTCCTGAAACAGGAGTCAGGCTCTTCATTAGCGTATGTAGGGGGGGGCCTACCCACCAGATCTGCCTGGATACCACTCGAGCCAAAATGGCATTGGCCGTATTTCAGGTGCCCTTGGGACACGGGAAATTTGACCTTTATTTCTCCCGTTTCGCGCCTGAAAAACAGGCACAACGGGGTCCAATTTCCCTCCGCAAAGTTTCAGAACATAGGAACAGGAGGAGGCCATTGTGCCCCACAAGGCCTGTTCCGCCATTCACTTACATCATGGCTGATCTACATAAGAACATAAGAAGTAGGAGCAGGAGTAGGCCATACGGCCCCTCGGGCCTGTTCCGCCATTCACTTACATCATGGCTGATCTGTACCTCAACTCCACTTTCTTCACAGCTCGATACCCTTACCTAACAAAAATCTATCTATCGCAGTCTTGAAAGTGCCAACTGACCCCCAGCATCCACAGCCTTTTGGGGAGCGAGTTCCAGATTCCCACCACCCTTTGCGTAATTTCACCCCTGAACGGCCAGGCTCTAATTTTAAGATAATCTTCCCTAGTTTTGGATTCCCTAACAGAGGAGATCGTTTCTCTCCATCTACCCTGTCGCATCCCTTCATCATTTTAAACACCTCCATCAGCTCATCCGTCAATGTTCCAATCTCGCTAAACAGAACATCACTAGACAACGTCACCAAAAACAAACGATCTGGTCGTGATCACATTGCTGCTTGTGGGAGCTTGCTGTGCGCAAACTGGCTGCAACAGTGGCTACACTTCAAAAAGTGCTTCGTTGGCTGTAAAGCGCTCTGGGACGTCCGGTGGTCATGAAAGGCGCTCGTGAAAGGCAAGTCTTTCAATCTACCCCATCAAATACGTTAATCATCTTAAACACCTCGATTAGCTCACCCCCATATCTTCTATATTCAGGGGAATACAAATTTGGTTTATGCAACCTGTCCTCGTAATTTAACCCTCTAAACCCCGGTATCATTCTGGTGAATCTGCGCTGCTCCCCCTCCGAGGCCAATCGATCCTTCCTGAGGGGCGGGGCCCAGAACGGAACGCAGTGTCCAGGTGGGGTCTGACCAGAGCTCGGTACAGCTGGAACAGAACTTCCACCCCTTTGTGTTCCAGACCCCGGGAGATAAAGGCCAACATTCCATGAGCCTTTTAAAATTATTTTTACCTGCCCACTCGATTTTGGTGATTTCTGTTCCTGGACCCCCAGGCCTCTCTGCTCCTCCACAGTTTTTGACCATTTAGAAGATACTCCGATTTATCTTTCTTCGGTCCAGAGTGGACGATACTGAGCTACGCAGACAAGAAAAGCTCTCGTGTTTGATTCCCGATGTAGCTCATCGGAGCCAGCGTGTCGGTGGATGTGCTGCGATTAACACCTGGGGTGAGAAAGGGGTGGGTGTGAACAGCCAGAACTCTCCTCATCGTTATCTGGTGACAGCTTGTTGCAAAGTGTAGGTGCGAGATGGACACTGGGGTGAGGACATGATCTGAGACGGCCCCTGCAGTTCAATAGCCTGCAAACAATCAGTGTCTCCCCTGTACTCCCCAATCGAGGGGGGGGTGGCGGAATACCTCACCTTTCATCGGAGAAGTATGCCAACGGTTCCGGGGATGAGGGGCTTCAGTTATGTGGAGTGACTGGGCATGTTCTCCTTAGAGCAAAGAAGGTTAAGTGGAGATTTAATAGAGGTGTTCAAAATAATGGGGGGGTTTTGATAGAGTAAATAAGGAGAGGCTGTTTCCAGTGGCAGGAGGGTCGGTAACTAGAGGACACATATTTAAGGTGATTGGCAAAAGAACCAGAGGGGGAGATGAGGAGGAAAAAAATTTACACAGCGAGTTGTTGTGATCTGGAACGCGCTGCTTGAAAGCAGATTCAATAATAACTTTCAAAAGGGAATTGGATAAATATTTGAAAAGGAGACATTTACAGGGCTGTGGGGAAAGAGCAGGGTTGTGGGACTAACTGGATAGCTCTCTGGCACAGGCACGATGGGCCGAATGACCTCCTTCTGTGCTGTATGCTCCTATCATTCAGCCAATGGCTCAGTCCTTCCATGTTTTCTCCCTAGGCTGCTGCAATCGCCAATCACCACCTGCTGGTTTTTACTGAGATATTCTTTATTGTCCAAAACGTTTATTGTGCAAACTGTATAAATGTAAAAATGCCAAACCAGAGGCCAAAGAGCTTTTCAAACTGACGCATACGGAAGAGCGGGTGCAATATAATAGTTGGATCCAGGGTTCCCCCTCTTGCTGATTCAAGCTTTGCACCTATTCCCTCCCCCTAGTAACAAACCGAAGCCAAACTAAAACTGAACTCTAAAATTCAACTACGCCTTTTGTCTCCGGGCGAGAATTCCACATTCTGAGCAAGGAAGATCAGGATGGAGGGGCAGAGGAGAGAGGGGTGGAGGGGAAAATGCGGGAGCTGATGATGGAATGAATGGGGCAGCAAAGGCGCAGAGCAAGCGCACAGAGAAATATCATTGCCTCGACATCACCCACCAATCGTTGTTTCCAGAGAATCATGTTAGGCTAAACCTCTACAAGTCGCTGGTTAGGCCCCAGCTGGAGAATTGTGTCCAATGCTGGGCACCGCACGTCAGGAAGGATGTCAAGGCCTTGGAGAGGGTGTAGAGGAGAGTCACTAGAATGGTTCCAGGGGATGAGGGACCTCAGTTACGTGGAGAGACTGAAGCTGGGATTGTCCTCCTTGGAGCAGAGAAGGTTAAGGGGAGATTTGACAGAGGTCCTGCTGCCGTCCGAGGCTTGACTCCCGCTTCGATAAGCCCACAGCTTCCCTCTGTGCCTCTCTTGGCATCCTTTGAAGGGTCCATCGAGGCACTAGTCGATGCCTCCTTACGAGCACCAACCCCAACTGCCCCATTCTATTCTCTCTCCCATATAAGAACATAAGAAATAAGAGCAGGAGAAGGCCAGTTGGCTCCTCGGGCCTGCTCCACCATTCAATGAGATCATGGCTGATCTTCTACCTCATCTCCACTTTCCTGCACTATCCCCGTATCTCTTGATTCCCTTAATATTCAAAAATCTATCGATCTCTGTCTTGAATATACTCAATGACTGAGCCTCCACAGCCCTCTGGGGTAGAGAATTCCAAAGATTCACCACCCTCTGAGTGAAAAAATGTTTCCTCATCTCAGTCCTAAATGGCCGACCCCTTATTCTGAGACTGTGACCCCTGGTTCTGGACTCCCCAGCCAGGGGAAACATCCTCCCTGCATCGACCCTGTCAAGCCTTGTAAGAATTTTGTATGTTTTAATGAGATCACCTCTCAGTCTTCGAAACTCTAGAGAATATAGGCCTAGTCTACTCAATCTCTCCTCATAGGACAACCTACCCCCCCAGCACAATGGCCCCCTCCTATTTCTTATCTACATGATGCTCCTCAGCGACATCAACTGAAAACACAATGCCACTTTCCACGTGTACGCTGACGACGCCCAGCTCTACCTCACCACCACTTCTCGCGACACCTCCACTGACTCTAAATTATCAGACTGCTTGCCCAGCATCCATTACTGGATGAGCAGAAATTTTCTCCAACTAAATATTGGGAAGATCGAACCCATTGTCTTCGGTCCCCACCACAAACTCCATTCCCTAGCCACCAACTCCATCCCTCTCCCTAACCTCTGTCTGAGGCTCAACCAGACTGCTCACAACCTTGGTGTCATATATGACCCCGAGATGAGCTTCCGACCACATATCCGCGCCATCACCAAGACTGTCAATTTCTACCTCCGCAACATCACCTGACTCCGCCCTGCCTCAGCTCATCCGCTGCTGAAACCCTCATCCATGCCTTTGTTACCTCTAGACTTGACTATTCCAACGCACTCCTGGCCGGCCTCCCACATTCCACCCTACATAAACTTGAGGTCATCCAAAACTCTGCTGCCCGTGTCCCTTTCACCCAACACCCCTGTGCTCACTGACCTACATTGCCTCCCGGTTAAGCAACACCTCATCCTTGTTTTCAAATCCCACCATGGCCTCGCCCCTCCCTACCTCTGTAATCTTCTCCAGCCCTACAACCCCCACCCCCCACCCCGAGATCTCTGCGCTCCTCTAATTCTGCCCTCTTGCAAATCCCTGATTTTAATCGCTCCACCATTGGCGGCCGTGCCTTCAGCTGCCTGGGCCCTAAGCTCTGGAATTCCCTCCCTAAACCTCTCCGCCTCTCCACCTCTCTCTCCTCCTTTAGGACGCTCCTTAAAACCTACCTCTTTGACCAAGCTTTTGGTCACCTGCCCTAATATCTCCTTCTGTGGCTCGGTGTCAAATTTTATTCGATAACATGATCGCGAAACACCTTGAGAGGTTTTACTACGTTAAAGGTGCTATATAAATACAAGTTCTGTTCAAAATCATTAAGGGAGATACTATCTAGAGATAGTAGATGCATTGCTGGTCATCTTCCAGAACTCGATAGACTCTGGAACGGTACCCATGGATTGGAGGGTAGCTAATGTTACCCCACTATTCAAAAAAGGTGGTAGAGAAAAAGCGGGGAATTATAGACCAGTAAGTCTGACATCGGTAGTGGGGAAAATGCTGGAGTCTATTATAAAAGATGTAATAGCAGAGCACTTGGTAAGCAGTGGCAGGATCGGACAAAGTCAACATGGATTTACAAAAGGTAAATCATGCTTGACTAATCTACTGGAATTTTTTGAGGATGTAACTGGTAAAATAGATACGGGAGAACCAGTGGATGTGGTGTATTTGGACTTTCAGAAGGCTTTCAATAAGGTCCCACATAAGAGATTAGCGTGCAAAATTAAGGCACATGGGATTGGGGGCAAGGTATTGACTTGGATAGAGAACTGGTTGGCGGACAGAAAGCAAAGAGTTGGAATAAACGGGTCGTTTTCCGAGTGGCAGGCAGTGCCTAGTGGGGTACCGCAAGGATCGGTCCTAGGACCCCAGCTGTTCACAATATATATTAATGATCTGGACGAGGGAATTGGATGTAATACCTCCAAATTTGCAGACGACACAAAGCTGGGTGGGAGGGTAAGCTGTGAGGAGGATGTTGTGAAACTCCAGTACGATTTGGACAGGTTGGGTGATTGGGCAGAAACATGGCAAATGTACTATAATGTGGATAAATGTGAGGTTATCCACTTTGGTGGCAAAAACAGGAAGGCAGATTATTATTTGAATGGCAATAGATTGGGAGAAGGGGAAGTGCAAAGAGACCTGGGTGTTCTTGTGCACCAGTCGCTGAAGGTAAGCATGCAGGTGCAGCAGGCGGTTAAGAAGGCAAATGGTATGTTGGCCTTCGTAGCAAGAGGGTTCGAGTACAGGAACAAGGATGTCTTGCTACAGTTGCACAGGGCCTTGGTGAGACCGCACCTTGAGTATTGTGTGCAGTTTTGGTCACCTTACCTGAGGAAGGACGTTCTTGCCAGGGAGGGAGTGCAGCGAAGATTCACCAGGCTGATACCTGGGATGGCAGGAATGACGTATGAGGAGAGATTGTGTCGATTGGGCTTATACTCACTGGAGTTTAGAAGATTGAGAGGGGATCTCATCGAAACCTATAAAATTCTGTCAGGTCTGGACAGACTAGATGCAGGAAGGATGTTTATGATGGCCGGGGAGTCCAGAACCAGGGGGTCACTGTCTAAGGATAAGGGGTAGGCCATTTAGGACTGAAATGAGGAGGAACTTCTTCACCCAGAGAGTGGTGAACCTGTGGAATTCTCTGCCACAGAGGGCGGTGGAGGCCAATTCATTAAATATATTCAAGAAAGAGTTGGATATATTTCTTGAGGCTAAAGGGATCAAGGGATATGGGGAGAAGGCAGGGACAGGGTACTGAGTTTGGATGATCAGCCATGATCTCATTGAATGGCGGAGCAGGCTCGAGGGGCCGAATGGCCTACTCCTGCTCCTATCTTCTATGTTTCTATGTTTTGATAGAGTAAATAAGGAGAAACTGTTTCCAGTGGCAGGAGGGTCGGTAACCAGAGGACACAGAGTGAAGGTGATTGACAAAAGAACCAGAGGGGAGATGAGGAGAATGTTTTTTATGCAGCGAGTTGTTGTGATCTGGAATGCGCTGCCTGAAAGGGCGGTGGAAGCAGATTCAATAGTAACTTTCAAAAGGGAATTAGATAAATACTCGAAGGGGAGAAATTTGAAGAGTTATGGCGAAAGAGCAGGAACTAATTGGAGAGCTCTTTCAAAGAGCCGGCACAGGAATGATGGGCCGAATGGCCTCCTTCTGTGCTGTATCAATCTATGATTCTATGATCACACACACACACACAGACAGAAGGAGAAGACACCTCCTTTAAAACTCCAGTTATATATTAGGTATATTTATACTAATATTACAATACAGAATATGATATTAACAATGCTAGAACAAACTAGGTCTTTTGGCTTAACATTGAAACCACACACACAGGGAGGTGGATTCGCTCCATGCTACAGGGGCTGAGTCAAGCACGCCGAGAAGTCCCAGGTCCGACGCCTGCTCCATGTACAGTCGCTTGGTTTCGGCTGGTGAGGCAGGATGCGGTAAACGGTTCCCGGTGCTACCAGCAGAGCCTAGTGCGGTCTTCAAATCGGGGGAGGGTTATGCGCTGAGAGTCTGTGGGGCAAATCCTGGAGGGCCTCACGGTTGGCCTGAAGCGGAGTTCTGGTGCTGGGGTTCAGGGCAGGGCCCCTCCTCGGTGCTCCGAGAGTCCGGGCTGGACTGCGTGCCCACAATGCCCAGTCTGGCCAGCTTGGCCTGCTGCTGCTCAAGGCTCTGTTTCCGCCATTTGATTCTTCGGTTCTGGAACCAGACTTTGACCTGTTGATTGGAAGGGCGGGGAAGAAAATAAGTCAAAACTTGACCGTGATGAAAAAAAAACAAATCACGAGACTCCCAAGATCCAGATCTTTTACATCTCAATGCCAAAAATGGCCACAATCTTAAAATTAGTCAATACCTTGAGTTTAGTCTTGAGGGGCTGAATGGCCTCCTTCTGCTCCTGTGTAACAGACTTGAGGGGCTGAATGGCCTCCTCCTGTTCCTGTGTAATAGGCTCGAGGGGCTGAATAGCCTCCTCCTGTTCCTGTGTAACAGGCTCGAGGGGCTGAATAGCCTCCTCCTGTTCCTGTGTAACAGACTCGAGGGGCTGAATGGCCTCCTCCTGTTCTTGTGTAACAGGCTCGAGCGGCTGAATGGCCTCCTCCTGTTCCTGTGTAACAGGCTTGAGGGGCTGAATAGCCTCCTCCTGTTCCTATGCAACAGGCTCGAGGGGCTGAATGGCCTCCTCCTGTTCCTGTGTAACAGGCTCGAGGGGCAGAATGGCCTCCTCCAGTTCCTGTGTAACAGGCTCGAGGGGCTGAATGGCTTCCTCCTGTTCCTGTGTAACAGGCTAGAGGGGCTGAATGGCCTCCTCCTGTTCCCATGTAACTGGCTCGAGGGGCTGAATGGCCTCCTCCTGTTCCTGGATGGCGAAGTGGAGTTGGGATGAATGGCCTTTCACTTCTGGATCGATGCTGTGACCCTACGTGGTGTGTCTACATCTGGCTGCTGTCCTTAAGACGAAAGTCTGAATTTTCCTTTTGCCGTTATTTTAATTCTGACGGTAAAATATCTGGGTCAACTGCCAGCATTGTAGAAAATGCTCATCAGAAGACTCCAGGCTGACATTTTCATGCTACATTTTTTTTATATTCTCTTCCCCCTTCCCTTGAAGGAGTTGAAGCTGTAGGAACCGAACCTGTGACCTCCTTACACTTCTCCTTCTCCTTCTTAGGCAGTCCCTCGGAACCGAGGATGACTTGCTTCCACATTAAAAATGAGTTCGCAGGTGACTGATGAGTCCAATGCGGGACCTGCAGTCTCTGTCACAGGTGGGGCAGACGGTGGTTGAAGGGGTGAAGAGACTCGAGGTATTCGGCACCTTCCCGGATGCTTCTCCTCCACTTTGTGCGGTCTTGGGCCAGGGGTTCCCAGGTGTCGGTGGGGATGTTACACTTTTTCAAGGAGGCTTTGAGGGTGTCCTTGAAGCATTTCCTCTGCCCACCTGGGACTCTCTTGCCGTGCCGGAGCTCTGAGTAGAGCGCTTGTTTTGGGAGTCTCGTATCGGGCATGCGGACAATGTGACCCGTCCATCGGAGCTGATCGAGCGTGGTCAGCGCATCGATGCTGGGGATGTTGGCCTGAGCAAGAACACTGACGTTGGTGCAACTATCCTGCCCTTGAAGGAGTTGAAGCTGTAGGAACTGAACCTGTGACCTCCTTACTAACCGTGCGCTGGTTTAACACTCGGCAGTGCACACTGCTCTTAAAGTGGGAAAACAGCACGCGTGGGGCCCACAACACAGCACAGTTAAAGCTCAGAATCCACTCATTTATAACACGTTGGAGGAGAGGGCCACGCTTGCTCGGAGGTCTCCGGACCACCTCCTTCTCTCCCACCCCTCCCAGAACCAGGCCATTCAGGGGTGATGTCAGGAAGCACTTCTTCACACAAAGGGTGGTGGAAATCTGGAACTCTCCCCCCCAAAAGGCTGTGGATGCTGAGAGTCAATGAAAGATTTCACGACTGAGATCGATAGACTTTTGTTGGGTGAGGGTATCAAGGGATATGGAGCAAAGGCGGGTAAATGGAGTTGAGGTACAGATCAGCCGTGATCTAGTTGAATAAAAAGGACACAGAAGCACTGAAGAAAGTGAAAAAAATATTTACAAGGATGGTACCAGAGCTGAGAGATTACAGCTATCGGGAAAGATCGAACAGGTTGGGGCTTTCTTCTTTAGAAAAGAGAAAACTTAGAGGAGACCTGATCGAGGTCTTTGAAATGATGAATGGGTTGGACGGGGTAAATGTGGAGAGAATGTTTCCACTTGTGGGAGACTACAAAACTAGGGGCCCTAAATACAAGATAGTTACTAATAAATCCAACAGGGAAATAAGGAGAAATTTCTTTACTCAGAGAGTGGTTGGAATGTGGAACTTGCTACCACAGGGAGGGGTTGAGGCAAATAGCTTCGATGCTTTCAAAAGAAAACTAGACGAGTACGTGAGAGAAAAGGGAATTGAACGATATGCTGAAAGGCTGAGGGGAGGTAGATGGAATGGGAGGAGACTCGAGACAGAATATACAGCACAGAAACTACCAGTCTATGTAATCATGGAACAGGCTCGAGGGGCTGACAGGAACAGGAGTAGCGCAATGTTCCGATGGTAAGTACTACAGGAGTGAGAGTTGGACATAGAAAGCCCTGAAAGGGTGACCGTCATTTGTCTAAACAGGCCCCTTCTCTCCCCTCCCCTCCTCTCCCCTCCCCTCCTCTTCCCTCCCCCCCTCTTCCCTCCCCCCCTCTTCTGTAAGTGTAACTGCTGTCCAATAACTCACCCAAGTATCAGCCCCAACAGGGAGTGTCAGCAGGCTGTTTGACTGCAGAAGGCAGCATAAACAAGCCTGAACCCATCCTCACCGAACCATCACACACACATTATCCAGTGCCAGATAGGTATTGGAAGGGGAATTTGCTGGGTGATTTTTACCCACTCTAGTCCAGGTTTACTAAGATCAGTTTTAGTGTCCCTACCACTGCTTCGTGTAAGCCCCCGCAGATGAGGGATTAAACTTGGGATCTTCCTGCTCTGTGTGGCACAGTACCAAGAATCATTCCTCCGAGATGCGAAGCATAAAAAACAAACACCATTCTCCTTCCACTTAATACCGCATCGCCTTAATACCACATCACTAAAACAGATGAGCTGGTCATTGCTGTTTGTGGGATCTTGCTGTGTGCAAATTGGCTGCCGCGTTTCCCTTCGTTACAACAGTGACTACACTTCAAAAAGTGTTTCATTGGCTGTAAACGCTTTGGGACGTCCTGAGTTCGTGAACAGGAGCGATAGAAATGCTAGCTCTCTCTTTACCTTGCTCTCTGCACTTCCCACCACTGACTTAAGTTAGAAGCTGAGCAGATACAGCGAGCAATTTCGACAGATTGGGAGCCTACCTGCGATTCGTTGAGTTGGAGAGCCGATGCCAGCAGAAACCTCTCGGACCCCACCATGTACTGCTGCCGGGCGAACTCCTTCTCCAGGCGGGCCAACTGCTCGTGGGTGAAGATGGTCCTCACCCGCTTTGATTTGCCAACTTTGGCTTTAATAGGAAGGAAGCCAGGCTTGGCCAGGGAGTATTCTGAGGGCAGAACAAAGAACGAAAGGATGATTTCCATCTAGCACTGGAAAACCTAGCTGGCTACTGGTAGACCCTCCCCAGCAATATCAACAACCCCCACCCCAATAAAAGCATTGGCTCAAGAATTGGGGACTATTTATTTCCTCCCATGTTGATTGAAAGAAAAGTACAAACACATAAAATATTTACAGAATCTTAAAGCACAGGAGGAGGCCATTCGGCCCATCGTGCCTGTGCTGGCTTTTTGAACGAGCGATCCAATTAGTCCCACACTCCCCTGCTCGTTCCCCAGAGCCCTGCAAATTTCTCCTTTTCAAGTATTTATCCAATTCTCTTTTGAAAGTTACTATTGAATCGGCTCCCACCGCCCTTTCAAGATTCCAGATCACAACTCGCTGCGTAAAAAAACATTCTCCTCATCTCCCCTCTGGTTCTTTTGCCAATTACCTTAAATCCGTGTCCTCTGGTTACCGACCCTCCTGCCACTGGAAACAGTTTCTCCTTATTTACTCTATCAAAACCCCTCATGATTTTGAACACCTCTATCAAATGTCCCCTTAACCTACTCTGCTCTAAGGAGGACAACCTCAGCTCAGATTCAAGCCATCAGATAAAGAGAGATTTGCCTCCAAGAGTGGGGTCAGTTCTTTACAAAATACACAAGTTCTGTATGAATCGGAACATTTACCAAATGGAGAGCCGGCTTACCGTGTGTGTAGTGACCCGCCCTGCAGCTGGTCGGGCGATAGACCAGGGGCGCTCCATAGTACAGAGGGTAGCCCGGGTGAGGATGCACCAAGCCCGGGTAGAGAGACTGCGGGATCTGGGGGCTCAGAGCAACGCCGGGGGGAGCGGAGCTCAGGGTGCAGGTCCCGCCGGAGCAACAGCCCCCACTCGGTCGCTGGAAGGAACAGGAGTTCTCGGAGCTGGAGAGAAGAGCATCGATGGTGAAGGACTTGCGGTGGGTTGGCTTGGAGGAGTAGTCGGGGCAGAGGGGAGTGCAGGGGAAGGGAGATGGATAAGCAAAGCCTCCAAGACTCAGTGCCGGGACTTGCATTGTTAGGACAAGGAACCAGATATAAAATATATCTCAAATCAAAGTCAACTCAACTCAACGCTGCTCCAGTGAAGTAAGTCGAGAGTTTAACAGTATATCCAGGACTCCTGAACTGAGGGGACAGGACAATGTGTGGAATCCCTCTCTCCCTTGTCCTTATACCCAAACTCCAAGCTGTGATGTGTCAATGCCCCCCTGGGGCGCCCTTGTCCTGTTAAGTACCAGATGAGAGAGATGAGCGGTTGAACAAGAGATCCAATTAATTGATTGACTGATGACACGCTGGTGTGGGGCAGTAGAATAATGACTGCGCTCATGTCAAGACATCTGTGTGAAATCTCAAAGCTCTGCTGCTGTCTTAGACTACAGTTTACCGAGACTCAGAAACTGGGAAGGAGACGGAGCCTTGATGTCACTTCAATCATCTGATTACCATTTAAATGCCAAAAGGGAAGAGGGAACAGGAAAATGGGTCTGGCTGAAACTTCTCATCACCTTACCTGGACAGTTAATCTGTCACCAGAGGTTGGCCTTAGTTACATTCATGTACTGTTCACTGAATCATAGAGATTTACAGCACAGAGGGAGGCCATTCGGCCCATCGTGTCTGTGCCGGCCGACAAAGAGCCATCCAGCCGAATCCCACTTTCCAGCTCTTGGTCCGTAGCCCTGCAGGTTACAGCACTTCAGGTGCATATCCAAGTACTTTTTAAATGTGGTGAGGGTTTCTGCCTCGACCACCCTTTCCGGCAGTGAGTTCCAGACCCCCAGCGATGTTCCCGGTAAGCTGTGTGGCCGCGCGGCGGTCAGGAGGACCCGTACAGACGGCTCACCAGCTTTAAAATGGAAAACCGCGCATGTGCGGAAATTTGAATGGGCTTCGCAGCCAAGGGGCCGTGCACCCAAAAAAGTTAGAGGAACATTGATTCCCAGCACCCTCTGGGTGAAAGAAATTCTCCTCAACTTCCCTCTAATCCTTCTACCAATTACTTTAAATCTATGCCCCCTGGTTATTGACCTCTCTGCTAAGGGAAATAGGTCCTTCCTATCCACTCTATCTAGGCCCCTCATAATTTTATACACCTCAATTAAATCTCCCCTCAGCCTCCTCTGTTCCAAAGAAAACAACCCCAGCCTATCCAATCTTTCCCCATAGCTAAAATTCCCCAGTCCTGGCAAAATTTGGTTAGCAGAGAAGAGTTTCCAGGTCTGAACAGGTTGGGATGGGAACATTAAAAACACCAAATAATGGAGTGCTAGAAAGTTCCGTAAGGCCAAGAAGTAGTGGCGCAAGGTACGTTCTGGCAGAAAAGCACTCACTGTAACTGGGTCCAGTTGGTCGTCGTCATACGTGTCTTCACACTGTTCCCTTTGGGGAACTGTATGAAGTGGTGGAAGGATTTCTGGCTGTGATTAACGCTCCTTCCGTGACCGTAACCATCTTCGTACCAGCCATTAGGGTGGTTAGCCCTATGGCGGGAGGGTTTTATGGGCTCCCACAACCCATACGAGGGGGGGGGGCCACCCACACCCACGGACGAAAGTATCCCGCTGGATGTCAACCCAGAATTTAGAGCCGGAGCGCCGACTCCACTTGCCGGGACTGTCTGGAGTGGGGTTCAAAACCCTACGCCTTCTGGCCCAGCGGCGGGGATGCTACCGCTACGCCAAAGGCCCACTCCTGGTCCAGTTGGTAAAACACATACAAAGGAAGAGGACGGAGTTTGAGAAGGAGAAAGGTGTTTATACACAACCTTATCCTGTTACTGTACATAGAATTTACAGCACAGAAACAGGCCAACCGGCCCAACCAGTCTATGCTCCACACGAGCCTCCCACTCAGCTTCATCTCACCCCATCAACATATCCTTCTATTCCCTTCATCCCACTCCAGGGACTTGAGCACAAAAATCCAGCCTGACACTCCCAGTGCAGTACTGAGGGAGCGCTGCACTGCCGGAGGTGCCGTCTTTTGAATGAGAGGTTAAACCGAGGCCCCGTCTGCCCTCTCAGGTGGACGTAAAAGATCCCACGGCCACTATTTCGAAGAGGAGCAGGGGGAGTTCTCCCCGGTGTCCTGCCCAATATTTATCCCTCCATCAACATCACTAAAACAGATTATCTGGTCATTATCACATTGCTGTTTGTGGGAGCTTGCTGTGCGCAAATTGGCTGCCGTGTTTCCTACATTACAACAGTGACTACACTTCAAAAAGTACTTCATTGGCTGTAAAGCACTTTGGGACGTCCTGAGGTTGTGAAAGGCGCTGTACAATTGCAAGTCTTTTCTTTTTCTCCCTCTTGTGTTTATCCAACTTCTCCTTAAATACATCGATACTATTCACCTCAACCACTCCCTGTGGGAGCGAGTTCCACATTCTCACCACTCTCTGGGTAAAGACATTTCTCTTGAATTCCCGATTGGATTTATTAGTGACTCTCTTGTATTGATGGCCCCTAGTTTTAGGCTCCACTACAAGTGGAGACATCTTCTCTCTGTCTACCCTATCGACACCCCTTCATAACCTTAAAGACCTCTATCCGGTCACCCCTCAGTCTTCTCTTTTCAACATTCTTTTCATGTTGAAATGTCTTGACACACAATGAGTTAATTTCAGGGTGTGGTGACCACTCCGAAGTAGGCAGACAGGGTGGGGGAACCGCATGGGGCTCAGCAAGATCCCACAGAAAATCTTCGAAAGAGCCGATGCTGACTCGATGGGCTGAATGGCCTCCTTCTGTGCTGTACCATTCCATGATTCCATGATTCCATGATTCCATGATTCCGTGATTCCATGATTCCATGATTCTATGATTCCATGATTCCATGATTCTATGATTCCATGATTCCATGATTCCATGATTCTATGATTCCATGATTCTATGATTCCATGATTCCATGATTCTATGATTCCATGATTCTATGATTCCATGATTCCATGATTCTATGATTCCATGATTCTATGAGATCAACGAGCAGTCAGGTTGCATTTATACTGGAGCATTAATGTCAATGTGAGGCAGAATATACCAGGGGCCGCCTGGCTGGAAGGCACCCTGTCCAATGGTACAGGTGGCCCTCTGGTAATTCACCCAGTTATAGCCATTCTTCAAGCTTTTTGTTACTTCCAGACTCAACTAGTTCAACGCTCTCCTGATCGGCCTCCCACCTTGCCTCCTCCGTAAACTTGAGGTCATCCAAAACTCGGCTGCCCGTGTCCTAACTCGCACCAAGTCCCGTTCACCCCCTGTGCTCGCTGACCTCCATTGGCTCCCGGTTGAGCAACGCCTCGATTTTAAAATTCTCATCCTTGTTTTCAAATCCTTCCATGGCCTCGCCCCCTCCCTATCTCTGTAACCTCCTCCAGCCCCACAACTCTGCGAGATCTCTGCGCTCCTCCAATTCTGGCCTCTTGCGCATCCCCCGATTTCTATCGCTCCACCATTGGCGGCCGTGCCTTCAGCTGCCGAGGCCCTAAGCTCTGGAATTCCCTCCCTGAACCTCTTGCCTCTCCACCTCTCTCTCCTCCTTAAAGGTGCTCCTTAAAACCGACCACTTTAATAACCAAGCTTTTGGTCACCTGCCCTAATATCTCCTTATGTGGCTCAGTGCCGAATGTTGTTTGATTACTCTCCCGTGAAGTGCCCTGGGACTTTTTACTATCTTAGAGGCGCTCTATAAATACAAGTTGTTGTTGCTGTTGGTTGTAGGGCTGGCAGAGGTTACAGAGATAGGGAGGGGGCGAGGCCATGGAGGGATTTGAAGACAAGGATGAGACTTTTGAAATCGAGGCGTTGCTGAACTGGGAGCCAATGTAGGTCAGCGAGCACAGGGGGTGATGGGTGAACGGGACTCGGTGCGAGTTAGGACATGGGGCGGCCGAGTTTTGGATGACCTCAAGTTTACGGGGGGTAGAACGTGGGAGGCCAGCCAGGAGTGCATTGGAATGATAGCAAAATACTGCAGATGTTGGAAATCCGAAACAACAACAGAAAATGCTGGAAAAACTCAGCAGGTCAGGCAACATCCGTGGAGAGAAATTTGAGTTGACGTTTCGGGTTGGACCCTTCTAGAGGTAACAAAGGCTTGGATGAGGGTTTCAGCAGCAGATGAGCTGAGGCGGGGGCGGAGACGGGCGATGTTACAGAGGTGGAAGTAGGTGGTCTGGTGATGGAGAGGTTATTGAAAACGAAGACCGAATCCTTCCTGATAAGAAGTATCCAGGAAACAGCGGCTGAGATGGCCTCTCTCCTCCCCCTACATGCACACACTAGAGATTAAGGGACACTCCTCCCAAAATGCAGCCTTGATGGTTTTCAAACGGTCATTACTCTTAAATGTTAGAATGTGACGCCGGTCTCTAATGAGCTGGGAAAAGTCACACCTTGAAACAGACCCTGCAGGGAGTGCGAAAACATGCACAAGTCAAAAGGAGATCTCAGTCAAACCTCCCCGTGCTTTTTATTAATGACTTTGGACATCAAATTAAAATAAAACAGATCAAGAGAGTAAGACACGACTCCTCACACACATACACAGACACACGCACGCACACACACACAGCCACGCTCAGACACAGGCATGCACGCTCAGGCATGCACACTCACACACGCACTGATACACATGTGTGCACACAAACACTGATACACACACTCAAGCACACTCACGCACACACAAACACACTGACATACACAAGCATACACACACACACAAACACACATGCACAAGGGCACCACAAACACGCAGAAGCACAAACACACACAAGCGCACACGCAGAGACACACACACGTGCAGCTGGGGAGCTGGGGGCGGGGGAAGCAATGTCCCAGCAGGTTAGTGTTGACACTGCTCTTGCCCAAGCTTGTGTGTGATCTTCGGGGGAGGTTGAAACTCTCAATAAAAATGCAAAAAAAAAACAGCCCCTGTGAGCTAACAAAGTGATCATCAGCTCATTCGATAAGAAAGTGCCTTCCTTTGATTGCTGGAACCCTGACACCTAGGTGGAAATGTCTCATTTGGCATCTGGGAGGCACACAAAGGAGGTTGGAATGGCAGGCTGTGAGCAGGCCAGGGGTGGGGGGGAGGGGACGCCTTGTGCTTTTACTGACTGCCCCAACACTCGCCAAGTAATCTCTGGGCCCAGCTACTAATGACAACATTTCAGTGCGACTGTGAACCTTTCCTCTTTGAAGGAGCAACCCGCAAGGGTAGAATCCTGACCTTGTAACGCCCAAAGCGGGGGCAGGAAAGGACCACTTTTGTGGGGCAATGTCCCGCGTCCCAAAGATGCCCAGAATACGTCCCACCCCCATATTGGGGTCAAGCGATTTTTCACCCGAAACAGGTGTCAGGTCCCTTGCATGTGTTAATGAGGGGCCCAGCGCCTGTTTTAGGACCACTTTCCAAAATTGGGCTGCCCCGATCAGTCCTGAAAACCTCAGGATTGCATCTCGAGGACGGCGGTGTGAAAACGGGCTGTATCGGATCGGATCGGCCGCCCGTTATACGCAGCGCCCGTTATACGCAGTTCCATTGCAACCGACGGAATTTCTACCCCCCCCCAGGTTTTCCTGCCATGGATGCGGCCGAGAGAGAGGCTGTCAGAAAATAGTAGCGTGCTGCCCCCCCCCCCCCCCCCAGCTCTCCGACACTCCCGAGGGCCTCTGACAGACCCAGATCACCCCCCCTCCCCCCCTGCCCCACCCCTTCCTGTTCTCCTTCTTCACCGCCCCCCACCACCAGTCCTGCAAGTTACCTCGGGGCCTCTGCCAGCGAGGGAAGAGGCCTGAATTGGTTCGTGGAGAAGCTGCCCCTGGAGGTGCGACAGGTGCCAGCTGCTCAGCACAATTATTAAAGTGAGGCCCGAGGCCCAGTTTGAGACCTCCCCAGGTTTGGGTGCACCAAAAACAGCCCATAGTGAATATTCCCCTATCCCCCCCATCCGACCCCAGCAACCCCCACATAACGTTCTCCTGTCTAACTGCCCTCCCTCAGCCAACACCACCAGCTATATACCGCCCGTCCACTTCACTGCTATTTATAGAAACACAGAAACATAGAAGATAGGAGCAGGAGTAGGCCATTCGGCCCCTCGAGGCTGCTCCGCCATTCAATGCGATCATGGCTGATCATCTAAATTCAGTACCCTGTCCCTGCTTTCTCCCCATACCCCTTGATCCCTTTAGCTTTAAGAAATATATCCAACTCCTTCTTGAATATATTTAATGAATTGGCCTCTACTGCCTTCTGTGGTAGAGAATTCCACAGGTTCACCACTCTCTGGGTGAAGAAATTCCTCCTCATCTCAGTCCTAAATGGCCTACCCCTTATCCTTAGACTGTGACCTTTGCTGGGATCTTGCTGTGCACAGAATGGTAGCCTAGGCAACAGTGACAGCACCTCAGTGCAATTCAAGGTATGTGAAACGCCTTGGAAGGTTTTAGCGATTTGGTGAGGCGCTATTTAAATGCAACTTTGTTCTTCCTTTACTCTGTATTGAGTTGGTGAACCACAGCGGCAGTCTGGGTTCAGGCTCCAGAGTCTTGAGCACATTTTCCAGGGTGACACTCCAGTACTGAGGGAGTGCTGCACTGTTGGAGGGTCAGTACTGAGGGAGATCCGCACTGTCGGAGGGTCAGTACTGAAGGAGCGCCGCACTGTCGGAGGGGCAGTACTGAGGGAGCGCCGCACTGTCGTTGGTTCAGTACTGAGGGAGTCCTGCACTGTCGGAGAGGCAGTACTGAGGGAGCGCCGCACTGTCGGAGGGGCAGTACTGAGGGAGCGCCGCACTGTCGGAGGGGCAGTACTGAGGGAGCGCCGCACTGTCGGAGGGGCAGTACTGAGGGAGCGCCACACTGTCGGAGGGGCAGTACTGAGGGAGCACCGCACTGTCAGAGGGGCAGTACTGAGGGAGTGCTGCACTGTCGGAGGGGCAGTACTGAGGGAGCGCCGCACTGTCAGAGGGGCAGTACTGAGGGAGTGCTAGCACTGTTGGAGGGGCAGTACTGAGGGAGCTCCGCACTGTTGAAGGGTCAGTACTGAGGGAGCGCCGCACTGTCGGAGGGGCAGTACTGAGGGAGCGCCGCACTGTCGGAGGGTCAGTACTGAGGGAGCTCCGCACTGTCGGAGGGTCAGTACTGAAGGAGCACCGCACTGTCGGAGATTCAGTACTGAGGGAGTCCTGCACTATCGGAGGGATAGTACTGAGGGAGCTCCGCACTGTCGAAGGGTCAGTACTGAGGGAGCGCCGCACTGTCGGAGGGGCAGTACTGAGGGAGCGCCGCACTGTCGGAGGGTCAGTACTGCGGGAGCGCCGCACTGTCGGAGGGGCAGTACTGAGGGAGCGCCGCACTGTCGGAGGGGCAGTACTGAGGGAGAGCAGCACTGTCGGAGGGGCAGTACTGAGGGAGCACCGCACTGTCGGAGGGACAGTACTGAGGGAGCGCTGCACTGTCGGAAGGGCAGTACTGAGGGAGCGCTGCACTGTCGGAGGGGCAGTACTGAGGGAGTCCTGCACTGTCGGAGGGGCAGAACTGAGGGAGAGCAGCACTGTCGGAGGGACAGTACTGAGGGAGTGCTGCACTGTCGGAGGGGCAGTGCTGAGGGAGTCCTGCACTGTCGGAGGGGCAGTACTGAGGGAGCGCCACACTGTTGGAGGGGCAGTATTGAGGGAGTCCTGCACTGCCGGAGGGGCAGTACTGAGGGAACACCGCACTGTCGGAGGGGCGGTACTGAGGGAGCGCCACACTGTCGGAGGGGCAGTACTGAGGGAGCGCCACACTGTCGGAGGGGCAGTACTGAGGGAGCGCCACACTGTCGGAGGGGCAGTACTGAGGGAGCTCCGCACTGTCGGAGGGGCAGTACTGAGGGAGCTCCGCACTGTTGGAGGGGCAGTACTGAGGGAATCCTGCACTGTCGGAGGGGCAGTACTGAGGGAGTGCCGCACTGTCGGAGGAGCAGTACTGAGGGAACGTTGCACTATCGGAGGGGCAGTACTGAGGGAGCGCCGCACTGTCAGAGGGGCGGTACTGAGGGAGCGCTGCACTGTCGGAGGGGCAGTACTGAGGGAGCGCCGCACTGTCGGCGGGGCAGTACTGAGGGAGCGCCGCACTGTCGGCGGGGCAGTACTGAGGGAGTCCTGCACTGTCGGAGGGGCAGTACTGAGGGAGCACCGCACTGTCGGAGGGGCAGTACTGAGGGAGTGCCGCACTGTCGGAGGGGCAGTACTGAGGGAGCGCCGCACTGTTGGAGGGGCAGTACTGAGAGAGCACAGCACTGTCGGAGGGGCAGTACTGAGGGAGCGCCGCACTGTTGGAGGGGCAGTACTGAGGGAGCGCCGCACTGTTGGAGGGGCAGTACTGAGGGAGCGCCGCACTGTCGGAGGGGCAGTACTGAGGGGGCGCCGCACTGTCGGAGGGGCAGTACTGAGGGAGCGCCGCACTGTTGGAGGGGCAGTACTGAGAGAGCACAGCACTGTCGGAGGGGCAGTACTGAGGGAGCGCCGCACTGTCGGAGGGGCAGTACTGAGGGAGCGCCGCACTGTTGGAGGGGCAGTACTGAGGGAGCGCCGCACTGTCGGAGGGGCAGTACTGAGGGAGCGCCGCACTGTCGGAGGGGCAGTACTGAGGGGGCGCCGCACTGTCGGAGGGGCAGTACTGAGGGAGCGTTGCACTATCGGAGGGGCAGTACTGAGGGAGCGCTGCACTGTCGGAGGGGCAGTACTGAGGGAGCGCCGCACTGTTGGAGGGGCAGTACTGAGGGAGCACAGCACTGTCGGAGGTGCCGTCTTTTGGATGAGACCCTAAACCGAGGCCCCGTCTGTCCTCTCAGGTGGGCGTAAAAGATCCCACAGCCACTATTGAAAGAACAGCCGGGGAGTTACACAGGACCATAGGAACAGGAGGAGGCCATTCAGCTCCTCGAACCCTTTATAATTTTAAACATCTCAATTAGATCAACACTCAACCTTCTAAACTCAAGGGTATACAAGCCCAGTCTGTGCAACCTGTCTTCATAGACTTTTAGTCCCGGTATCATTCTGGTGAATCTGCACTGCATCCCCTCCAAGGCCAATATATCCTCGCTGAGGTGCCACTATTTATCCCTCAACCAACATCACTAAAACAGATGATCTGGTCATTATCACATTGCTGTTTGTGGGAGCTTGCTGTGCACAAATTGGCTGCCGCGCTTCCTCGGTTACAACAGTGACTACACTTCAAAAAGTACTTACATAAAAACATAAACATAGAAGATAGGAGCAGGAGTCGGCCATTCGGCCCCTCGAGCCTGCTCCGCCATTCAATGCGATCATGGCTGATCATCCAAATTCAGTGCCCTGTCCCTGCTTTCTCTCCATATCCCTTGATCCCTTTAGCCTTAAGAAATATAGCCAACTCCTTCTTGAATATTATTTAATGTATTGGCCTCTACTGCCTTCTCTGGTAGAGAATTCCACTCTCTGGGTGAAGAAATTCCTCCTCATTTCTGTCCTAAATGGCTTACCCCTTACCCTTAGACTGTGACCCCTGGTTCTGGATTCCCCGTCCATCGGGAACATCCTTCCTGCATCTAGTCTGTCCAGTCCTGTCAGAATTTTAAAAGTTTCAATGAGATCCCCTCTCATTCTTCTAAACTCCAGCGAGTATAAGCCCAATTGACCCAATCTCTCCTCATACGTCATTCCTGCCATCCCAGGTATCAGCCTGGTGAATCTTCGCTGAACTCCTTCCATGGCAAGAACGTCCTTCCTCAGATAAGGCGACCAAAACTCCACACAATGGCCCAGAACTTGGTGTCAGGGGCTTGCCGCACGTGCAAGCCCCCGATCTGCACTCACCCTGCGCGCCGACATCTGAAACCTGGCCCACAGTGGATTTCCTTTCAGTGGCCAGGTTCTGATGTCGGCGCGCTGTGCTAACCTGACCCAGCGGCGTAGTTAGTGCGATGTGCCAGCTGAGATCAGTTGAGCACTGTTCAGCCAATCAGGGGAGGGGAAACTTCATTCATAAGTTTGAGAGTCATAGAGTCATAGAGTCATAGAGTTTTACAGCACAGAAAGAGGCCCTTCGGCCCATCGTGTCTGCGCCGTCCATCAATCCCTGTCCAGTCTAATCCCATTTTCCAGCATTTGGTCCATAGCCTTGTATGCAATGGCATTTCAAGTGCCCATCCAAATGCTTCTTGAATGTTGTGAGGGTTCCTGCCTCTACCACCCTTTCAGGCAGTGAGTTCCAGATTCCAACCACCCTCTGGGTGAAAAAGTTCCTCCTCAAATCCCCTCTAAATCTCCTGCCCCTTACCCTGAATCTATGCCCCCTTGTTATTGACCCCACTACTAAGGGGAAAAGTTCCTCTTTATCTACCCTATCTATGCCCCTCATCATTTTGTACACCTCAATCAGGTCCCCCCTCAGCCTTCTTTGCTCCAAGGAAAACAACCCCAGCCTGTTTAGTCTTTCTTCATAGCTGAGGCGCTCCATCCCAGGTAACATCCTGGTGAATCTTCTCTGCACCCTCTCCAAAGCAATCACATCCTTCCTATCGTGAGGCGACCAGAACTGCACACAGTACTCCAGCTGTGGCCTCACCAGCGTTTTGTACAGCTCCATCATAACCTCCCTGCTCTTATATTCTATGCCTCGGCTAATGAAGGCAAGTATCCCATATGCCTTTTTAACCACCTTATCTACCTGCTCCGCTGCCTTCAGGGATCTATGTACATGTACACCAAGGTCCCGCTGACCCTCTGTACTTCCTAGGGTCCTACCACTCATTGTGTATTCCCTTGCCTTATTTGTCCGTCCAAAATGCATCACCTCGCACTTTTCAGGGTTAAATTCCATTTGCCACTTTTCCGCCCATCTGACCAACCCGTTTATATCGTCCTGTAGCCTGAGGCTTTCCTCCTCGCAATTTACCACCCCACCAATTTTCGTGTCATCTGCGAACTTACTGATCATACCTTTTACATTCTCATCCAAATCATTTATGTAGATCACAAACAGCAAGGGACCCAGCACCGATCCCTGAGGTACCCCACTGGACACAGGCTTCCAGTCACAAAAGCAACCTTCGACCATCACCCTCTGCCTCCTGCCACTCAGCCAGTTTAGGATCCAACACGCCAAGGCACCCTGGATCCCATGGGCTCTTACCTTCTTGACCAGTCTCCTATGCGGGACTTTGTCAAAAGCTTTACTGAAGTCCATGTAAACCACATCCACAGCATTTCCCTCATCCACCCCCCTAGTCACCCCCTCGAAAAATTCAATCAGATTTGTCAGACATGATTTTCCCTTGACAAAGCCATGCTGACTATCCCCGATTAATCCTTGCCTCTCCAAGTGGAGACTAATTTTGTCCCTCAGAATTTTTTCCAATAATTTCCCTACCACAGATGTTAGGCTCACTGGCCTGTAATTCCCTGGTTTATCCCTGCTACCCTTCTTGTATAATGGTACTACGTTAGCTGTTCTCCAGTCCTCTGGTACATCCCCTGTGGCCAGAGAGGTTCTGAAAATTTGTGTCAGAGCCCCTGCAATCTCCTCCTTTGCCTCCCACAGCAGCCTGGGATACATCTCGTCCAGGCCTGGGGATTTATCCACTTTTTGGCCTGCTAAAACCGCTAGTACCTCCTCCCTCTCGATGCTAATATGTTCAAGTATGTCACAGTCCCCTTGCCCGATTTCGATGTCTACATCGTCTTTCTCCATAGTGAACACAGATGCAAAAAATTCATTTAAAACCCCACCTACATCATCTGGCTCTACACATAGATTGCCACTTTGGTCCCTAATGGGCCCTACCCTTTCCCTGGTTATCCTCTTGCCCTTAATATACTTATAAAACATCTTAGGATTTTCCTTTATTTTGCTCGCCAGTGTTATTTCATGGCCCCTCCTCGCCCTCCTAATTTCTTTTTTAAGTATGCCCCTGCATCTTTTATACTCCTCTAGGGCTTCCTCCGTCTTTAGTCTTTTGTAACTGCCAAAAGCCCCCCTTTTTTTCCTAATGCATTTTTGTATATCCCTTGTCATCCAAGGTTCCCTTTGCTTGTTGGTCCCACCCTTGACCTTTACAGGAACATGTTGGCGTTGTACTCTCTCTATTTCCCTTCTGAAAGTCTCCCACTGTTTTGATGTGGATTTTCCTATAAGTAGCTGCTCCCAGTCCACTTTGGCCAGATCCTGCCTTATCATATTAAAATCGGCCTTCCCCCAATTTAGAACCCTTATTTCCGGGCCTTCTTTGTCTTTTTCCATGACCACCTTAAATCTCACCGAATTATGGTCACTGTCGCCAAAATGCTCTCCTACTGACACTTCCACCACTTGCCCGGCTACATTCCCTAGAATTAGGTCCAGTACCGCCCCCTCTCTTGTAGGACTTTCTACATGTTGGCTCAAAAAGCTCTCCTGGATGCACTTTAAGAATTCTGCACCCTCTAAGCCTTTCACACTCTGACTATCCCAATTTATATTGGGGAAGTTGAAATCCCCCACTATTATTACCCTATTATTTTTGCACTTCTTTGAGATTTGCCTACATATCTGTTCCTCTATCTCCCCCTGACTGTTTGGGGGCCTATAGTACACTCCCAGCAAAGTGCTTGCCCCCTTTTTGTTTATAAGTTCTACCCATATGGCCTCATTAGAGGAACCCGCTAATATATCATCCCTCCTTACAGCAGTAATTGACTCCTTAATTAATATTGCAACACCCCCTCCCCTTTTACACCCCCCTCTGTTTCGCCTGAAGATTCTATACCCCGGAATATTGAGCTGCCAGTCCTGACCCTCCCTCAACCATGTCTCCGTGATAGCGACAATATCGTACTCCCATGTGTTCAACAACAACTTCAGTTCATCCACCTTATTTGCAAGACTCCTTGCATTAAAATAAATGCCTTCCAGCCCTGCCATATTCCCTTTTGCCTTCACATATTTGCTCTGCCTTCCCAGCTGACTTGTTTTTTCCTCCGTATTTGGCTGTAAATCACCCCCTACTATAGCTCCACTCTGTATCCCATCCCCCTGCCAAGTTAGTTTAAACCTCCCCCAGCAGTGCTAGCAAACCTCCCCACAAGGATATTGGTTCCCCTCTGGTTCAGGTGTAAACCGTCCGACTTGTACAAGTCCCACCTTTCCCAGAAGCAGACCCAGTGATCCAGGAAACTAAAGCCCTCCCTCCTGCACCATCCCTTTAGCCACGCATTCATCTGTTCTATCTTCCTATTCCTATACTCACTAGCACGTGGCACCGGGAGTAATCCAGAGATTACAACCTTTGAGGTCCTGCTCTTTAATCTTCCACCTAGCTCCCTAAATTCTTGCTGCAGGACCTCATCCCTCTTTTTACCTATGTCGTTGGTACCAATGTGGACCACGACCTCTGGCTGTTCACCCTCCCCCTCCAGAATGCCCTGCAGCCGCTCAGTGACATCCTTGACCCTGGCACCAGGGAGGCAACAAACCATCCTGGATTCACGTCTACGGCCACAGAAACGCCTATCTGTTCCCCTTACTATAGAATCCCCTACCACTATTGCTCTCCCACTCTTTTTCCTCCCTTCCTGGGCAGCAGGAGCACCCCCAGTGCCAGGAAGTTGGCTGCTGCTGCCTTCCCCTGGTGAGTCATCCCCCTCAACAGTATCCAAATCGGTATACCTGTTTGAGAGGGGAATGGTCACAGGGGTCTCCTGCACTACCTGCCTGCTTCTAGTGCTCCGCTTGGTGGTCACCCATTTCCTTTCTTCCTGTGCAGCCCTTCCCTGCGGCGTGACCAACTCACTAAACGTGTTATCCACGTCCCTCTCAGCATCGTGAATGCTCAACAACCCATCCACCCGCAGCTCCAGCGCCTCAATGCGGTCTGCTAGTAGCTGCAGCTGGATGCATTTCCGGCACACGTGGTCATCAGGGGCACCGGCAGTGTCCCTGAATTCCCACATAGAGCAAGAGGAGCATAACACGGGGCTGGGCTCTCCTGGCATGACCTTCCCTTTAATTAATTTAAATTAATTTACTATCACCAATTAAAGGTATCTCTAAGGCGCTTGTATAGTCTACCAACAGTCCCTGCTACACCAGAAAGGACCCTAGTAACTGTGCTGTCTCTCCCTCTAACTTAACCTTACTGTATGTACATAACCTACTTAAATATGTATAACTTACCTGTTAGGGCCGTTGCCCCTTTAACTCACCGTTTAGGGCCATTGCCCCTTTAAGACGCGCCTTAGCGTGCTGACGTCACGTCACGTACGACGTGACGTACGTGCGTGAGGCGGCTGCCGGCCCGACTCGGCTCTCCAGAAAGGCTGCCGGCACAGCCCGGCCCAGCGTCTTCGGCCGCATCGACCAGCCGCCGGGAGCGCCGCTATCCTCCGCTCCCGCGGCAAGCACCGGCCCAGCCTGGCCTCCAGCTCCTGCTCCCGACCTAGGCCCCAACGGCCAGCGACGCAACTACCGGCAAACGCGACGACGTCACGACCCCGAGCGTGATGAGGTCACCACGCTCCCCACGGCACTGCGAGTTCATTCCTCGTGGAGCTGCCGCCGGAACAAGACCTGCGCCACGGTGCTCCTCGGTTGTATTGTCCCCATGCTTCAGTCTTGGAAATTGTTTGTCTGTGAGTACTTAGAATGCTATAGACGATTAGCGTACACTGCATGTTGTAGAAAATGTTTAGTTGTAACTTTCTCTGTCTAGCTGGTTAACTAGCAGCCGTATTTGATACACGATGTACAGGGCTAATTTAAAGAGAATGCCTTCCAGCTTGCTAAATGTAATTCGTTGCCAGATGTACTGTGTTGCCCAGGCGTACCTAAATTTGTGTATACATATCAATTATGCGTCTGTATACTAATGTGTCCTTCCATTTCTGTGTTGTATTTCAGTTTTACAATTAGAATCGTTCAGTAAAGCGTTACAAGAAAAGTCAAGCCTTGTGATTTTATTGGAAGATATCGAGTTGTTCGCTATCTGTCTAGCTCTGCATAGAAACGCATTGCGAGGGCAGAACAGTAAAAAGACAGCAGCACAGCGGGCTCAAGCACAGGAAGATACCACTCAGCTACCATGAGTCTACGCTCAGGAAAACAATATACTCTAGAGGAAGTCGACCAGCCAATCGAGAAGAATGAGCCTCTCCCAGCAAACGAGGCCAAGTCACAGTCCTCTAAAGCAGCCTCTAGAACATCTCGGCGGTCCAGCAGACCGTCGTCACCGACAGCTCTCCCAGCAAACGACGCCAAGTCACAGTTCTCTAAAGTATCCTCTAGGTCATCTCGGCGGTCCAGCAGACCGTCGTCATCGACAGCTTCTACAGCTGCCAAAGCACGTGCCAAGGCAAAGGCCACCCAAGCGCAATTGTCCTTTGCTGAAAAAGAAGCTGACCTCATGAAGCAGAGAGCCGACCTCGACGCTAGTGTGATGAAGCAGACAGCTGACCTCGAAGCTAGTGCGATGAAGCAGAGAGCTGACCTCGAAGCTAGTATGATGAAGCAGAAAGCCGACCTTGTAAAGCAGAGAGCTGATCTCGCTGCCATTCTCCACATTCTCCAAAGCCAGAGAGCTGCCGCTGCCGCTAAAGCCGAAGCCGCAGCTTATGAAGAAGATGAGGAGAGCGAACGCGGGGAGCCCAGCCAGGAAACATATGACCTGGAACAGCCCCTCAGTCCAGTGCAACGTACAAATGAGTATGTCCAACAACACTCCAAAGTGTTCTCAAAGGAAACATTCAGGTATCTCGACGTAGAACTAGCTACTCACCCCAGCAACAAACGGCCCGTTTTCGGAGACACTGAGCTCAAAAGAGAAGAAACGAGTAAGACTCACCTGCAGAGACCTTCACAACACTCGGCCAATCCAGCTAGGCAGTCCTCGCCCGAGCCGCAAGGCGCACAAGACTTTGCCAGGTACCTTACTCGCCGAGAATTGTTAAGTTCAGGCCTCCTAGAATTCGATGACCGTCCTGAAAATTATTGGTCATGGAGAGCATCCTTCCTGAGTACCACCAAGGACTTGAATCTGTCAGCCAGAGAAGAACTAGACTTGATGACAAAGTGGCTCGGAGCCGAGTCGTCAAGGCAGGCGAAGAGAATTCGCTCAGCGCACGTCCTCAATCCCACAGCAGGCCTCCACCTGGTTTGGCAACGTCTCAACGACTGTTATGGGACACCAGAAGTCATCGAACACGCACTGCTCAAGAAGCTTGAGGACTTCCCGAAGCTAACCAACAAGGATAATGTCGAGCTCAGAGAACTGGGCGACATTCTCCTCGAACTGGAGTGTGCCAAGGGAGAAGGTTACCTGACCGGCCTCTTGTATTTGGATACGGCTCGCGGGGTAAACCCAATAGTGGAAAAGCTCCCCCACAATCTTCAAGAGAAATGGATAGCTAAGGGATCCAAGTACAAGGAGGACAATGGAGTGGCATTTCCCCCCTTCTCTCTCTTCTCCAGGTTTGTCCAACAACAGGCAAGGGTGAGGAATGATCCAAGTTTCGCTTTCTCCACCTCCAGCAGTTACGCTCCTTCGAGAACAGAGAAACCCACAAAGGACAGCAACAAAAAGCCTCTGTGAGTGTGCACAAAACAGAGGTCCCAGCCGAACCCTCAGTCAACCAATCCAGTTCTGCTGGGAATGAAGTGGATGACCCAGATCGTCAGTGTCCTATACACAAGAAGCCCCACCCACTCAAAAAGTGTCGAAGCTTTAGAGACAAGCCCATTGATGAGCGCACGTCATACCTGAAAGAGAACCGCATCTGCTTCAGGTGTTGTGGGTCGACTACGCACATGGCAAAAGACTGCAAGGCGACAATCAAGTGCCTTGAGTGCAACAGCGAAAAACACATAGCAGCCCTGCATCCAGGTCCTCCTCCGTCAACCACCGAGAGCGCCGCGGTTGACAAAGAGGATAGCGGGGAGCAAAGCGAAAGCACATCTTCAGTCACCTCCAAGCGTACAGAGGTTTGCGGAAATGCAAGCAGCCCACGCTCATGCTCCAAAATCTGCTTGGTTAAAGCATATCCTGCAGGGAGAAAGGAGAAGGCAATCAAAATGTATGCAGTGCTCGACGAGCAAAGCAACAAGTCCCTAGCGAAGACGGAATTCTTCAATCTCTTCGACGTCAAGGCCAGCACCGCTCCGTACACGCTAAAAACCTGTGCAGGGACAACAGATACTACGGGTAGGAGAGTCGGGAACTTCATGATCGAGTCCATGGATGGGAAACTACAGCTTCCCCTCCCCACCTTGATTGAGTGCGACATGATGCCAGAGGACAGGACGGAAATCCCCTCCCCAGAGGTCGCACGCCACCAGCCCCACCTACAGCCAATTGCCAATAAGATTCCAGCTGTGGACCCGGACGCTCCAATCCTCCTACTCTTGGGAAGAGACATCTTAAGGGTGCACAAGGTACGTGAGCACATCAACGGGCCCCACGATGCTCCCTATGCGCAGCGGCTTGACTTGGGATGGGTCCTCGTGGGTGGAGTTTGCCTGGGAACAGTCCACAAACCAGCGGATGTCAGCGTCTATAAAGCAAACGTGTCGTGCAACGGTCGCACATCCTGTCTCAGCCCATGCCCAAACAGGATCCAGGTAAAGGAGAACTACGACGACATGACGCAGCATCATAGGTCAACCTCCTCTGCCTGTGAGGAAGAGGCAGGCCCCACTGTGAGCACAGATGGCCTAGGATGCTCAGTGCTTGAAAGGTCCAAGGACGATAGACACAGCTGGGCGGCACCCCTGCCGTTTCGCCCTCCTGGACGCCGTCTTCCGAGTAGCGGGGAGCAGGCTGCGGGGTGCCTCTGCTCGCTCAGGAGAACCCTGGTGCCGGGGTCCACCGACCCAGACACGCCTGCAGTCCCCACCCCAGCGATGCTCCTGACTCAAAAGATGAGTGCTATTTCAGCTCCCTCTGGAAACTTCGACATGGCCGAGCTGCACGGGAAGCAGTGGAAGCAAGTACAGTGTCGTGCAGACACTTCTTGGAAGAGATGGGGAGGAGAGTATTTGCCCACCCTACAGAGCCGTAGGAAATGGACAGAAGACAAGCCGAATGTCAAAGTGAGAGATGTCGTCTTGCTGAAAGACAGCCAAGCACACAAACGAACGGTCAGTGGGACTGGCCGTCAAAACTCTGCCGAGCAGGGACAAGAGGGTCCGCAAGGTGGCGGTGAAGACCGTCAAGGAAGAGACTGTCAAGGTGTTTCCGAGGCCAGTCTCAGAGATCGTAGTCCTCCTTTCCGAAGAAATCTAGAGAACGGACTCTGAGCGTGTGGCAGCCAAAGGACGTTTTCTCCAGGTTATTTTGTATCTGTAGTGGTACAAATGGAATTGTACCAAGCGGGGAGTGTGCTGTCTCTCCCTCTAACTTAACCTTACTGTATGTACATAACCTACTTAAATATGTATAACTTACCTGTTAGGGCCGTTGCCCCTTTAACTCACCGTTTAGGGCCATTGCCCCTTTAAGACGCGCCTTAGCGTGCTGACGTCACGTCACGTACGACGTGACGTACGTGCGTGAGGCGGCTGCCGGCCCGACTCGGCTCTCCAGAAAGGCTGCCGGCACAGCCCGGCCCAGCGTCTTCGGCCGCATCGACCAGCCGCCGGGAGCGCCGCTATCCTCCGCTCCCGCGGCAAGCACCGGCCCAGCCTGGCCTCCAGCTCCTGCTCCCGACCTAGGCCCCAACGGCCAGCGACGCAACTACCGGCAAACGCGACGACATCACGACCCCGAGCGTGATGAGGTCACCACGCTCCCCACGGCACTGCGAGTTCATTCCTCGTGGAGCTGCCGCCGGAACAAGACCTGCGCCACGGTGCTCCTCGGTTGTATTGTCCCCATGCTTCAGTCTTGGAAATTGTTTGTCTGTGAGTACTTAGAATGCTATAGATGATTAGCGTACACTGCATGTTGTAGAAAATGTTTAGTTGTAACTTTCTCTGTCTAGCTGGTTAACTAGCAGCTGTATTTGATACACGATGTACAGGGCTAATTTAAAGAGAATGCCTTGCAGCTTGCTAAATGTAATTCGTTGCCAGATGTACCGTGTTGCCCAGGCGTACCTAAATTTGTGTATACATATCAATTATGCGTCTGTATACTAATGTGTCCTTCCATTTCTGTGTTGTATTTCAGTTTTACAATTAGAATCGTTCAGTAAAGCGTTACAAGAAAAGTCAAGCCTTGTGATTTTATTGGAAGATATCGAGTTGTTCGCTATCTGTCTAGCTCTGCATAGAAACGCATTGCGAGGGCAGAACAGTAACTATAAACTACAGAGTTAAAGTTTAAAAAAGAGAAATACTCACCAACCAATCACTTACCTGCTCCCTGGTGACGTCACACTCTGATTACTTTTTACCTCTCTCCCCGCTGCTGAGTTGGTCGGGCCTCGCCTCTCTCCGGTTTTTATCCTGGGCTCCGCCTCACTGCTCCCGCTGGTCCGAACTGGTCTCGGGCCTCGCCTCTCTCCGGTTTTTATCCTGGGCTCCGCCTCACTGCTCCCGCTGGTCCGAACTGGTCTCGGGCCTCGCCTCTCTCCGGTTTTTATACCGGGCTCCACCTCACCTCGCTGCTCCCTGCTCCGTGCTCCGACTCCGACTGGTCGGGCCTCGCTGCTTGCGCCGGTTTTTATCCCGGGCTCCGTGCTCCGACTCCGACTCCGACTGTCAAACTCATGCGAAGTACTGCACCCCAAAACACTACTTAAACTTTAAATAAAATTTAACATCCCAATCATTAAATTAAGTATAAATAAGTTAAAAAAAATAATTTAAACAATAATTTTTTTTTTGAAAAAAATAAATTTTTAATAAAAATGGTCTAAAACTAAACTTACCTTATTGTAGATTCTTTAAAATAATAAACCTGTGGAATTAAAAAAATAATTGCACTAAAACACCACTTACCTGTAAAAATAAATACTTACGTGTGCTTTTTACAAGTGTAAAGGCCGGAGGCCTTTACACATGCGCAAATCCCCCAAAACAGAGGAAATCCAAGACGCACGCGCTGCCTCCTACAGTGCACGCGCTAGCCTCTTCAACTCTTGGGTTAGAGGAGAGGAAATGCCGGTTTTCAGCGCATGCGCTGTGCATGCTGAAAACCGGCATTTCCTCCGGCCAGACGCGTGAGTACCCCTTCCGTACTCACGCGTTTGGGGAGGAATTACTGCCCCATTATTCAAGATGTGGTCTCACCAAGGCCCTGTACAACTGCAGCATGACATCCTTGTTCCTGTACTCGAACCCTCTCGCTACGAAGGCCAACATACCATTTGCCTTCTTAACCGCCTGCTGCACCTGCATGCTTACCTTCAGCGACTGGTGCACAAGGACACCCAGGTCTCGTTGCACTTCCCCTTCTCCCAATCTATTGCCATTCAGATAATAATCTGCCTTCCTGTTTTTACCACCAAAGCGGATAACCTCACATTTATCCACGTTATATTGCATCTGCCATGCTTCTGCCCAATCACCCAACCTGTCCAAATCATCCTGGACTTCATTGGCTGTAAAGCAGTTTGTGACGTACTGAGGTCGTGAAAGGCGCTATAGAAATGCAAGTTCTTGCTTTTCATTTGGAAGTGATTTTTAAGGTTTTATTGGCACAAGGCTGGGTCTGATACAGAGGTGGAATTAACTGCACCGAGACAACATCGCACTTGGGATTCTGAATACCTCATACATTCATTTTGAGAGGGATAGAATTGAACATTCAACATAAGAGCTAGGAGCAGGAACAAGCCATTCGGCTCTTTGAGCCATTCAATAAAATCATGGCTGACCTTCTACCTCATCTGCACTTTCCTGCCCTATCCCCATATCCCTTGATTCAATTAATAACCAAAAATCTATCGATCTCTGTCTTGAATATACTCAACGACTGAGCCTCCACAGCCCTCTGTGGTAGAGAATTCCAAAGATTCACCGCCCTCTGAGTGAAGAAATTTCTCCTCATCTCAGTCCTAAATGGCCGAGCCCTTATTCTGAGACTGTGACCCCTGGTTCTAGACTCCCCAGCCAGGGGAAACATCCTCCCTGCATCTGCCCTGTCAAGCCCTGTAAGAATTTTGTATGTTTCAATGAGATCACCTCTCATTCTTCTAAACTCTAGAGAATACAGGCCCAGTCTACTCAATCTCTCAAAAAGTAGAGAAGTGATGTTAAACTTGTATCGAACCTTGGTTAGACCACACCTGGAGCACTGCGTACAGGTCTGGTCTCCGTATTATAAAAAGGATATAGAGGCACTGGAGAAGGTGCAAAAAAGATTTACTAGAATGATACCAGAACTGAGAGGTTCTACCTAGCAGGAAGGATTGAACTGTTTGGGGCTCTTTGCTCTAGAAAAGAGAAGACTGAGGGGTGACCTGATCGAGGTCCTTAAGATTATGAAAGGGTTTGATGGGGTAGACGGAGAGAAGATGTTTCCACTTGTGGGCTAAGGGTCATAAATATAAGACAGTCACTAATAAATCCCATAGAGAATTCAGGAGAAACTTCTTTACCCAGAGAGTGGTGAGAATGGGGAACTCGCTGCCACAGGGAGTGGTTGAGGGGAATAGCATGGATACATTTAAGGGGAAGCTCGATAATTACATGAGAGAGAAAGGAATAGAAGGATATGTTGATAGAGTGAGATGAAGAGGGGTGGGAGGAGGCTCGTGTGGAGCATAAACACCAGCACGGACCTGTTGGGCCGAATGGCCTGTTTCTGTGCTGTAAATACTTTGTAATATTTTGTAAGCTTCTACCAGTCCATACTACAGTTTAGAAATTGGAAAATATAGAGCCTGACACACAGACACCAACCCCCCCCCGCCACACACACACAGACACACACACAGACACAGACACACACACAGACACACACACACACACACACACACAGACACAGACACAGACACACAGACACACAGACACACACACACACACACACACAGACACAGACACAGACACACACACACACAGACACAGACACAGACACACACACACACACACACACAGACACACACACACACACAGACACACACACACACACACACACACACACAGACACACACACAGACACACACACACACAGACACACACACAGACACAGACACAGACACAGACACAGACACACACACAGACACAGACACACACACACACAGACACACACACACACACAGACACACACACAGACACACACACAGACACAGACACACACACAGACACACACACACACAGACACACACACAGACACAGACACACACACAGACACAGACACACACACAGACACACACACAGACACACACACAGACACACACACAGACACAGACACACACACAGACACACACACAGACACAGACACACACACAGACACACACAGACACAGACACACACACAGACACAGACACACACACAGACACACACACACACACAGACACACACACAGACACACACACAGACACACACACAGACACAGACACACACACAGACACAGACACACACACAGACACACACAGACACACACACACACGCAGACACACACACACACGCAGACACAGACACACACACAGACACAGACACAGACAGACACACACACACAGACACACACACAGACACACACACACACACAGACATGGACTCACACACACCAACCCCCCCCACCCCCCCCCACACACACAAACTGAACCCAACAAAGTCAACAACATCCAGGTGCTGGTTAGTTTCTGCTGTCTTGCTGAGTGAGAGATTTCTCACTGCCCTGCCTCTCAGTCGTGTTTACATGATGCTTTAATCGGTACTCTCCTCCCTGTTGCGATTCAGTGACATCTCTGCTGTTCCTTCATCCTTGTCCAGATGTAAAAAGAAATCTGCTGCCCTCTCAGACATGTTAGATTCCCCCAGAATCTCCCCGCCCCTCTCCTAAAGGCCCCGACCCCTCACTGGGGTATAGTTCGACAGGGTTCGGCTGAACCCCCACACCTCGACCCAGTGAAGAGGTGTCAGTCCAGACAGTGAGGACGGAGAGACAGACGTAATGGATGGGCTGGGAGCAGCGAATAGAGAAACATTGGTACTGGTAGGAGATTCCATCGGACCTTCTTCACTGCTCTGCTCACAGGCCATTCAGGTTCAGGAACAGTGACATTGGTCCCCGGAATTTCCCTTGCCATTGCTCTGCTTTTAAAAGATTAATGCTCGGGATGTGGGCGTCGCTGGTGGGGCCAGCATTTATTGCCTATTCCTAATTGCCCTTGAGGAGGTGGTGGTGAGCCACCTTCTTGAACCGCTGCAGTCCGTGTGGTGAAGGTGCTCCCACAGTGCTGTTAGGGAGGGAGTGCCAGGATTTTGACCCAGCGACGATGAAGGATCGGCCGATCTACTTCTAAGTCAGGATGGTGTGTGGCTTGGAGGGGAACTTGGAGGTGGTGGTGTTCCCATGCGCCTGCTGCCCTTGTCCTTCTAGGTGGAAGAGGTCGCGGGTTTGGGAGGTGCTGCCGAAGAAGCCTTGGCGAGTTGCTGCAGTGCATCTTGTAGATGGTACACACTGCAGCCACGGTGCGCCGGTGGTGGAGGGAGTGAATGTTTAAGGTTTTTAAATAAGGCTGACCCCAGGAAGCTTCGAAGGGGTCAGCGGCAGGTCAGTCGGGTGGGTGGAAATCCGTTGTACTCGAATTCTAGAAAATTCTGCCTTGAGCATTGACAGGTTGTTCGACTGGGGGAGGCATCGTGGATGATCGCGATCCTCCCTCACCCGGCGTCCACGCGCATTTACCGATAGTGGATCATGGGATAATAATTAGGGAGCTTTCCTCTCTTTAAATCAGGACAACTGCTAAATCAGGTGTCAGCTGTGGCTCAGTGGGTCACTCTCTCTCTCGCCTCTGAGACAGAAGGTCGCGGGTTCAAGTCCCACTCCAGAGATTTGAACACGCAATGCAGGCTGACACTCCCAGTGCAGTGCTGAGGGAGTGCTGCACTGTCGGAGGTGCCGTCTTTCGGATGAGATGTCAAACCGAGGCCCCCGTCTGCTCTCTCGGGTGGATGTAAAAGATCCCATGGCCACTATTTGGAAGAAGAGCAGGGGAGTTCTCCCCGGTGTCCTGGGGCCAATATTTATCCCTCAACCGACACCTAAAACAGATTATTTGGTCATTATCACATTGCTGTTTGTGGGATCTTGCTGTGTGCAGATTGGCTGCCACGTTTCCTACATTACAACAGTGACTACACTTCAAAACGTACTTCATTGGCTGTGAAGCTCTTTGGGACTTGAGTATTGTGTGCAGTTTTGGTCGCCTTTTCTGAGGAAGGATGTTCTTGCCATGGAAGGAGTTCAGTGAAGATTCACCAGGCTGATATCTGGGATGGCAGGAATGACGTATGAGGAGAGATTGGGACGATTGGGCTTGTACTCGCTGGAGTTTAGAAGAATGAGAGGGGATCTCATTGAAACTTATAAAATTCTGACAGGCCTGGACAGACTAGATGCAGGAAGGATGTTCCCGATGGTCGGGGAGTCCAGAACCAGGGGGTCACAGTCTAAGGATAAGGGGTAAGCCATTTAGGACAGAAATGGGGAGGAATTTCTTCACCCAGAGAGTGGTGAACCTGTGGAATTCTCTACCACAGAAGGCAGTTGAGGCCAATTCATTAAATATATTCAAGAAGGAGTTGGATATATTTCTTAAGGCTAAAGGGATCAAGGGGTATGGGGAGAAAGCAGGGACCGGGTACTGAATTTGGATGATCAGCTATGATCGCATTGAATGGCGGAGCAGGCTCGAGGGGCTGAATGGCCTACTCCTGCTCCTATCTTCTATGTTTCTATGTTTCTATGTTTCTATGTGACATCCTGAGGTGGTGAAAGGTGCTATATAAATGCAAGTCTTTCTTTTCTTTTAACGGAGTCCAGTGCCAGTACACTGGCTGCTGCCCAAGTTGAGATCAACATAAACTGGAGAATAAACCTGTGCCCTCCTGGTCCGTGTGGGTCAGTGCCACACTGAGCAATACTTTCAACCAGCCCCTCTGCCCCCCGCCCCCGAGCCACTGGGGTGTATCCTGGGAGGTCTGAATGCTCGCTGACCTACATTGGCTCCCAGTTAAGCAATGCCTCGATTTTAAAATTCTCATCCTTGTTTTCAAACCCTACCTATCTCTCCTCCCTATCTCTGTAACCTCCTCTATAGGAACATAGGAACAGGAGGAGGCCATTCAGCCCCTTGAGCCTGTTCCGCCATTCAATGAGATCATGGCTGATCTGCGACCTAACTCCATATACCCGCCTTTGCCCCATCTCCATTAATACATTTGGTTAACAAAAATCGATCAAACTCAGATTTAAAATTAACAATTGACCCAACATCCATTGCCGTTTATGGAAGAGAGTTCCAAACTTCTACCAACCTTTGTGTGTTGAAGTGTTTCCTAATTTCACTCTGGCTCTAACTTTTATACTATGGCCTCAGTCCTAGAATCCTCCGAGTGGAATCCTCCAGCCCCACAACCCTCCGAGGTCTCGGCGCTCCTCTAATTCTGGCCTCTTGAGCACCTCTGATTTTAATCGCTCCACCATTGGCGGCCGTGCCTTCAGCTGCCTGGGCCCTAAACTCTGGAATTCCCTCCCTAAACCTCTCCGTCTCTCTCTCCTCCTTTAAGACGCTCCCTAAAACCGACCTCTTTGACCAAGCTTTTGGTCACCTGTTCTAATATCTCCTTATGTGGCTCGGTGTCAAATTTTGTCTGATAATCGCTCCTGTGAAACGCTTTGGGACATTTAACTACATTAACGGTGCTGTACAAATACACGTTGTTGTTGGTGAGTGAATCACAATATCATCCTCTGACCCCCACACAAAACAGTCCAGATGTTGACATTCATAATGCTGGAATGTCGACCTCAGAGTGATTGTGTGCACACCGACAGAGCTAAAAGATCTTTAAAGAGGCTGCAATTTTTTAAACAATATTTAAGATAAGAGTTTGGTTTGTCAAGGTGAGGAATGATATTGCTGGGAATGAAATACTGTATAGTTCAGGCACCCAGCGTCAGCACAGGTTAGATACAGAGTAAAACTCCCTCTACACTGTCCCATCAAACACTCCCAGGGCAGGTACAGCACGGGTTAGATACAGAGTAAAGCTCCCTCTACACTGCCCCATCAAACACTCCCAGGGCAGGTACCGCACGGGTTAGATACAGAGTAAAGCTCCCTCTACACTGTCCCATCAAACACTCCCAGGGCAGGTACAGCACAGGTTAGATACAGAGTAAAGCTCCCTCTACACTGCCCCATCAAACACTCCCAGGGCAAGTACAGCACGGGTTAGATACAGAGTAAAGCTCCCTCTACACTGTCCCATCAAACACTCCCAGGGCAGGTACAGCACGGGTTAGATACAGAGTAAAGCTCCCTCTACACTGTCCCATCAAACACTCCCAGGGCAGGTACAGCACGGGTTAGATACAGAGTAAAGATCCCTCTACACTATCCCATCAAACACTCCCAGGGCAGGCACAGCACAGGTTAGATACAGAGTAAAGCTCCCTCTACACTGTCCCATCAAACACTCCCAGGGCAGGTACAGCACAGGTTAGATACAGAGTAAAGCTCCCTCTACACTGTCCCATCAAACACTCCCAGGGCAGGTACAGCACGGGTTAGATACAGAGTAAAGCTCCCTCTACACTGTCCCATCAAACACTCCCAGGGCAGGTACAGCACAGGTTAGATACAGAGTAAAGCTCCCTCAACACTGTCCCATCAAACACTCCCAGGGCAGGTACAGCACGGGTTAGATACAGAGTAAAGCTCCCTCTACACTGTCCCATCAAACACTCCCAGGGCAGGTAAAGCACGGGTTAGATACAGAGTGGCAGTGGTGGGGGGCGGGGTTGGTGGAGGTTGGTGGTGAGGAAAGTAAACCCCTCTGAAGGTGGTGACTAATGCGGGACAGAGGCTAGGGTAGCAACGACAGATACAGCCTGTGTGGTCTGACCTGTTGTATACTGGGTGTTAGTAACACCCATTTGTCACACTAATTTACTTTCTTGTCACCGGCCACACAATGGTCCGAGCCTGCGGTAAAGGGGCATGCTGGTTTATGAAGCCTCTCTCCCCCTCACCTTGCTGCAGATGGGCCCTTGAGGAACTCAGTGAGGGCTGGCACCCTGCAAGCTTTTCTCTGTTTGAGGGCTCGCCATGGCAACTGCTCTTTGTCCCGGTTTATGCTCCCTTTTCCCGGATGCCACTGTTCCTCCTTCCTGTGCCCATCTGTGCGCATTCTTTCAATCCGGCACGCGAGGGGCTGGACCTGTTGAGAAGGAGCCCCAGCTTCAGGGCGTTCCAGAGCTCTACCTGGGTGGTGCTGAGCTAGCTGGTCACGAGCGGTGTTAAAGGCGCCGCGGTCTGCCTGGGTTAGAGAGAGGAGCACTTTGCCGTGGGTCCCTGCTCCAAACCGCCATCCAGGGACCCCCTGTGTAATGTCCCCGTCTGACGTGGAGAGGATCGGCCTCGTGGTGCTTCCCCCCACAGACCAATAACCTGCTTTCAAACACTGTCCTGCCTCTCACATGATTGGTGAGGAGCTGGATCAGGTTTTTGTTTTCGTTTGAGAAATAGGAGCAGGAGTAGGCCATTCGGCCCCTCGAGCCTGCTCCGCCATTCAATGCGATCATGGCTGATCATCCAAGTTCAGTACCCTGTCCCTGCCTTCTCCCCATATCCCTTGATCCCTTTAGCTTTAAGAAATATATCCAACTCCTTCTTGAATATATTTAATGAATTGACCTCTACTGCCTTCTGTGGTAGAGAATTCCACAGGTTCACCACTCTCTGGGTGAAGAAATTCCTCCTCATCTCTGTCCTAAATGGCTTACCCCTTATTCTTAGACTGTGACCCCTGGTTCTGGATTCCCCCGCCATCGGGAACATCCTTCCTGCATCTAGTCTATCTAGTCCTGTCAGAATTTTATAAGTTTCAATGAAATCCCCTCTCATTCTTCTGAACTCCAGCGAGTATAAGCCCAATCGACCCAATCTCTCCTCATACGTCATTCCTGCCATCCCAGGTATCAGCCTGGTGAATCTTTGCTGCACTCCCTCCATGGCAAGAACATCCTTCCTCAGATAAGGCGACCAAAACTGCACACAATACTCAAGGTGTGGTCTCACCAAGGCCCTGTACAACTGCAGCAAGACATCCTTGTTCCTGTACTCGAACCCTCTCGCTACGAAGGCCAACATACCATTTGCCTTCTTAACCGCCTGCTGCACCTGTATGCTTATTACCTTCAGCGACTGGTGCACAAGGACACTCAGGTCTCGTTGCACTTCCCCTTCCCGTATTGCCGTTCAGATAATAATCTGCCTTCCTGTTTTTGCCACCAGCTACGGGACAAGACCCCAGTGAGGGCTGACACCTTCAAGCGAGAAGGAGAGAACGGTAATTAAGATTTAATTAGAGAATGTAAGATACCGACACCTCTCCCACAAAAGAGACCTAAGCTATGGTGACCACCAGGCGCCAGCCTCATACTAAAGACGTTCATCTTCATGTTTCAATTTTACCCTCCCTCCATAGGAACATAAGAACTAGGAGCAGGAGTCGGCCATTCGGCCCCTCGAGCCTGCTCCGCCATTCAATAAGATCATGGCTGATCATCGACCTCAACTCCACTCTCCCGCCCGATCTCCATATCCCTTGATTCCCCTAGAGTCCAAAAATCTATCGATCTCAGCCTTGAATATACTCAAAGACTCAGCATTCACAGCCCTCTGGGACAGAGAATTCCAAAGATTCACAACCCTCTGAGTGAAGAAATTCCTCCTCATCTCAGTCTTAAATGGCCGAGCCCTTATCCTGAGACTATGCCCCCTAGTTCTAGACACTCCAGCCAGGGGAAACAACCTCTCAGCATCTACCCTGTCAATCCCCTTCAGAATCTTGTATGTTTCAATGAGATCACCTCTCATTCTTCTAAACTCCAGAGAGTATCGGCCCAATCTACACAATCTCTCCTCATAGGACAACCCTCTCATCCCAGGAACCAATCGCTCCATCTTACCCAACCTCTCCTGAAAACAATCAACTGAGTCTTCACAGGTAAGTCTCCCCTCTCTCACGCTGTATATTACTGAGGTGAATCTGTCCCCTGAGTTTTAGATTTCTCGCCTGTATCACCTGTAGAATTTACAAGCAGGCCTCCTGACTAACAGAAGCAGAACTTTCACTGCGCAGTGTCAGCACCTTCAGAGGAGTGGGGGGAGGGAAGGATGGGGCAGTTGTTAAATTAAAGAGCCAGGAAATCAAATTTACAAGTGTTTGTTGCATTAGTATAACATCCCCCGTTCTTCATTTTAGCAGGGTCCATTTTAAAATCAACTCTCAGTCAGAGAAATGTGATATTGATGATGTGACAGAGTGGGTCCAGCTTTAGTTAGAGTCATTGCTGGGACAGCAGGAACAGCGCACGTCTGCCCTCTGCTGGTGGCGGGCGTTTGTGCAGCAACTTCACCTTTGCCGGGCTCTGTACACTGAATATTGCTTCCTTCTTTAAATATAAAAAGCATCAGCTCCTTTTGTGATTGTCTGTCTGCTTCCATCTCAGATACGCCTCAAAGCGACGAATTACTGTCAGTGTACTTACTCTGGTTACGAAGACAGATGAGGAGGAACTACTTCACTCAGAGGGTGGTAGGTCCATGGAATATGCTGCCCCAAAAAGCTGTAGAAGCTACATCATTACATAAATTTAAAACAGAAATAGACAGTTTCCTAGAAGTAAAGGGAATTAAGGGTTACGGGGAGCGGGCAGGAATTTGGACATGAGTCTAGGTTCGGATCGGACATGGCCCTGTGGGTAGCGGAGCGGGCCCAGGGGCCGTGTAGCCTGATCCTGCTCCTATTTCGTGTGTCTAATTCTGTTAGATTCAGAAGATGGTTCTGTGATAGTGGATTGGAGGTTAGGATCAGATCAGCCATGATCTTATTGAATGGCGGAGCAGGCTCGAGGGGCCAATTGGCCTACTCCTGCTCCTGTTTCTTATGTTCTTATATCAATGATTTAGACTTTAATATAGGGGGCATGATTAAGAAGTTTGCAGATGATACTAAAATTGGCCATGTGGCTGATACTGAAGAAGGAAGTTGTAGACTGCAGGAAGATATCAATAAATTGGTCAGGTGGGCAGAACAGTGGCAAATGGAATTCAATCCGGAGAAGTGTGAGGTAATGCATTTGGGGAGGGCTAACAAGGAAAGGGAATACACTATGGGGGGAAAAATTCAGTATCGCCCCTTTTGGGGCGCCATTAGCGGCCGTGCGCAAAGTTTAGCGCCTGGCGCTAATTATCGCCTCCGACAGCAAACTTGGCTTTTATCGCCCCTGGAGGTGATTGGAGTGCTAAATCAGGCGCTTCACACCTGTCTTAAGGCACAAAGGCCGAGGAGTGAGCTGCTACCTCAGAGCGCTGGCGAAGCAAGGAAGGTCAAATCAAAATGAACCTGCAAAGTGCTGCTCAGTACTCAAAACTCCTTCACACAGCGTTGAATCTCTCCAGAAGTCTCTCTCTCTCTCTCTCAGAATGCGTGGTGCAAAAATGTCACCAACAAAAAAAGGCAGGAAGTGGTCGCCTTTAAATATCGCTCCCCCAGTCCCTTTCTGACAGCATAACGCTCCCCCTCAACCTGTTGTTGCTAGCGGCAGGCGGTAAGGCAGGGGGCGCCACTCAATATCCGGTCCGGGGCGCTCACGGGGCGTTGCGCACTCGACTGACGTCACGATCTGCCGGCGCAGGAGATCGTGGCTGTAGTGTTTAGCACTGCCGCAAAATGTCTCGTTAATTTCGCGAGCGGCGCAAACATCACCGCGCCCGGGCGCTGGTTGCTTTGTGCCCCATTAGCGCCCTCTTAAGGCACTAACGGGAGGCGCAAACAACTGAATTTTTCCCCCAATAAATGGTAGGACACTGAGTAGTGTAGAGGAACAAAGGGACCTTGGAGTGCAGGTCCACAGATCCCTGAAGGCAGCAGGCCAGGTAGATAAGGTGGTTAAGAAGGCAAACGGGATACTTTCCTTTATTAGCCGAGGCACAGAAATATCAGAGCAGGTAGGTTATGTTTGAACTGTATAAAACACTATTTAGGCCTCAGCTAGAGCACTGCGTGCAGTTCTGGTCACCACATTACAGGAAGGATGTGATTGCACTAGAGAGGGTAGAGAGGAGATTTACGAGGATGTTGCCAGGACTGGGGAATTTTAGCGATGAGGAACGATTGGAGAGGCTGGGGCTGTTTTCTTTGGAACAGGGGAGGCTGAGGGGAGACTTAATTGAGCTGTATAACATTATGAGGGGCCTAGATAGAGTCGATAGGAGGGACCTATTTCCCTTAGCAGGGGATCAATAACCAGGGGGCACAGATTTAAAGTAATTGCTGGAAGGTTTAGAGGGGAGTTGAGGGGAACTTTTTTCACCCAGAGGGTGGTGGGGGTCTGGAACTCACTGCCTGAAAGGGTGGTCGAGGCAGAGACCCTCATCACATTTAAAAAAGTACTTGGATATGCACTTGAAGCGCCGTAATATAAGAACATAAGAAATAGGAGCAGGAGTCGGCCACTCGATCCCTCGAGCCTGCTCCGCCATTCAATAAGATCAGGGCTGATCTTTGACCTCAACTCCACTTTCCTGCATTATCCCCGCATCCCTTGATTCCCTTAATAGCCAAAGATCTCTGTCTTGAATATACTCAACGACTGAGCCTCCACAGCCCTCTGGGGTAGAGAATTCCAAAGATTCACCACCCTCTGAGTGAAGAAATTTCTCCTCATCTCAGTCCTAAATGGCCGACCCCTTATTCTGAGACTGTGACCCCTGGTTCTAGACTCCCCAGCCAGGGGAAACATCCTCCCTGCATCTACCCTGTCAAGCCCTGTAAGAATTTTGTATGTTTCAATGAGATCACCTCTCATTCTTCTAAACTCTACAGGATGTAGGCCGAGTCTACTCAATCTCTCCTCATAGGACAATCCCCCCATCCCAGGAACCAGTCTGGTGAACCTTTATTGCACTCCCTCTATGGCAAGTATATCCTTCCTTAGGTAAGGGGACCAAAACTGTACACAGTACTCCAGGTGTGGTCTCTTTTTTGGCTGGCACAGACACGATGGGCCGAATGGCCTCCTTCTGTGCCATAAATTTCTATGATTTGTATGAAAAGCGGCAGCCATTTTGTGCACAGCAAGATCCCACAAACAGCAATAAGACGGAGGTCTGTCTTTTTGTAAACCTATGCTTTGCTGGTGAGGGAAGAATTCTGGCCAGAACACCAGGAGAACTCCTCGCTCTTGAAATAGAACCTACCCTTCTTAATTCAACTGCTGAATTCAAATAAACTGATAATTCAGAGGTTTTCAGCTCTTTGCTAAATTATTTCAATTGTTTGGTTCAAATTATTTAACAGTTATAACACTTGTCCATAAAGCTCCTTTCCTTCGCTGTGTTTTTAGTTCATTCTGGGGATGTGGGCATCGCTGGCAAGGCCCGGCGTTTATTGCCCATCCCTAGTCACCCTGAGAAGGTGGTGGTGAGCCGCCTTCTCGAACTGCATCAAGTTTGATACGACTGAGTGTCTCGCTCGGCCGCTTCAGAGGGCAGTTAAGAGTTAATCACATTGGTGTGGGTCTGGAGTCACATATAGGCCAGGCCAGGTAAGGACGGCAGATTTCCTTCCCAAAAGGACATTAGTGATTCATGGTCACTTTTACTGACCCTAGCTTTTTATTGCCAGAGTTAAAGAAAACTGAATTCAGATTCTAAAACTGCCCACGGTGGGGTTTGAACTCATGGGGGGAGAAATTCAGTTGTGAGCGCCACCCGTTAGCTCCTTAAGAGGGCGATAAGTGGGGCGCTAACCAACTAGCGCCCGGGCACGGCGAGACCTGCGCCTCTCGCGAAATTGAGCGGACGTTTAGCGGCAGCGCTAAACCATACCGCCCGCTCTCCTGTGCACGCAGATCTTGACGTCATTCCAGAGTGCAACGCCCTTGGGGCGCCCCGGACCGGAAATTCAGTAGCGCCCCCCTCCTTTCCGCCTGTCGCTACCAACGACAGGTTGACTGGAACGCTTCCCAGTCGCTGTGGGGCTGGGGGGGTGCTATTTAATGGCGGCCTTTTCCTGTCTTCTGTGTGGTAGCCATTTTTGGACCACTCGTTCTGAGAGAGAGAGAGAGATTTACAGAGAGACAAAGGGAGAAAGAAAGACTTCTGCGTTGAGTCAACGCTGTCTGAGGTAGTTTTGGCTTCTGCCCATAACTTTGTAGTTGCTTTGCTTTTTCACCGGCATAACTTTGATTGCCCACATATTATGGGAGCTGCAATGGATGGGAACGTCATCCTTCTCCATCACATTGAGAGGGCACAGAGACGCAGAGAGAGAGTGACAATCAGGGCCAGATGGAGGAGGGCCAACAGGCCTCTGTACAGGAGACCTTACCCTCCCAGGGTTTTTCGACAACAGTTCTCATACATCAATATGTCTGAGGAGCAGTGTTTGCGAAGGCTGCGATTCAGCAAGGAGGTGGTCACTGAGCTCTGCCACCTCCTCCAGCCAGATCTGCAACCTCAACTGAGGAGCAGGATGTCTCTGTCGGTGGCAGTGAAGGTAACAGTGGCTCTCAACTTTTATGCCACCGGCTCCTTTCAATCTGCTACTGGGGCCATTGCCAATATCTCCCAGTTCACGGTGCATTGTTGCATCCGTCAAGTCACAAATGCCCTCTTTAAAAGGAGACGAGAGTACATCTCTTTCCCCATGACCCCGGACAAGCAGCAAGATTGTGCAGTGGGCTTTGCTAGGATAGCGGGCTTCCCCATGGTGCAGGGCGCCATTGACTGCACCCATGTGGCTTTGTGGGCGCCGCAAGAGAATGCTGAGGATTTCCACAACCGAAAGGGCTTCCATTCCTTGAACGTCCAGTTGGTCTGTGACCACAGACAGCTGATACTCGCTGTCAATGCCCACTTTCCAGGCAGCAGCCACAATGCCTTCATCCTGCACCAGACTTCTGTGGCAGACCTTTTTGAGGCCCCGCTTCACCCAGGAGGCTGGCTTCTCGGGGACAAGGGATATCCTCTGTGCACCTGGCTGATGACCCCGCTCCATTCGCCCAGTACCCCTGCAGAAGAACGATACAACGAGAGCCATCAAGCCACCAGGAACATCATTGAGCACACAATTGGTGTGCTCAAGCAACGGTTCCGCTGTCTGGACCACTCTGGAGGAGCCCTGCAGTACTCGCCTGAGTGAGTCTCCCACTTCGTTGTTGTCTGCTGCATGCTGCATAACCTGGCAATCCTCAGGACCCAGCCAATGCCACCGGGCCTTGGAGCACCAGCAGAGGAGGAGGAGGAGGAAGAGGAGGAGGAGGAGGAGCAGCACCAAGACGGGAGGGAGGCACAAAGTGCAAGGGCCATCCGTCAAAGGCTTATTGCAATTCGCTTCTAGGCCCCCTCTGAGGGAATGGCTTCTGCCATTCAAAGAACCTGAATGGAACCATGCCGCAACCCCTAAGCCGGTCAAGGCAACAATGAGTGCAAAGAGCAAACATGCACATTTTGAATAAAGACACTTCTTTATTAACAAAACTGTGTATCCTTCCTGCATGACAAAGTAATAGAAAGAAACACACAAAGAAACAGTCAATCACATAACTGGCTCTCACAACCTGGAGACAATGTCCAAAACAGTAACAAAAATATGACCACGATCCTCGGCCTTCAAAAAAACAATGAACCACATTTTGCCACACCTTCTACTTTTTGCCCTTCGAGGGTGATCTGCTTCCCTTGCGAGGTTGGCCCCTTCCCACCCTGCAGCTCCTCCGCACTGGGACCCCAGTGGCTGCAGCAAGGCTGGGGGAAGGATGCTGATTGTCACAAACTGAGACTGCAGATGCCGTTGAGGGATGGCCTGGACCAGCTCTGGGCCTGGAGGGCCCGGCTGCTGACTGCTCCAACTCTGCATGGGCGGCAGCAGTCTGTCCTACAGGTGGTGGCAGCTGCAGTGGAGAAGTGACAGTGCTGGCAGCAGGAATGCTGTCACCCTGAGAGAGGACAGCAACTCCCCGCTCGACCGACACACTGGCACTCCCACGGGGCAGAACTTCAGCATGCGGAGCAATCTGCGGGAGCAGAGATTGCTGGCCTGCTGCGGCGTGGGGAGGGCCCTGGGGAAACCCTGGGGTGGGGGTGGGGTGGGGTGGCGGGGGCGGGGGTGGAGTGGGGGTGGGGCGGGGTGGGGTGGGGTGGGGGTGGGGCAGGGTTGGGGCGGGGATGGGGTGGGGGTGCGGTGGGGTGGGGGTGGGGTGGGGTGGGGGTGGGGTGGGGTGGGGGTGGGGCGGGGGTGGGGTGGGGGCGGGGTGGGGCGGGGGGTGGGGGCGGGGTTGGGGTGGGGTGGGGGTGGGTGTGTGGGTGGGGTGGGGGTGGGGTGGGGGCGGGGGTGGGGTGGGGGGGGGGCGGGGTGGGGTGGGGTGGGGGTGGGGTGGGGTGGGGGGTGGGGGTGGGGTGGGGGCGGGGGTGGGGTGGGGTGGGGGTGGGGCGGGGGTGGGGTGGGGGCGGGGTGGGGCGGGGGGTGGGGGCGGGGTGTGGGTGGGGTGGGGGTGGGGTGGGGGCGGGGGTGGGGTGGGGGCGGGGTGGGGGTGGGGTGGGGGTGGGGTGTGGGTGGGGTGGGGGTGGGGTGGGGGCGGGGTGGGGGTGGGGTGGGGGTGGGGTGGGGTGGGGGGTGGGGGTGGGGGCGGGGTTGGTGACTAAAAGTTTAGTCAAAGAGGTAGGTTTTCTCCTCCTTGTTTTCAAATCCCTCCAGGGCCTCGCCCCCTCTCTGTAATCTCCTCCAGCCACCCCCCCCCCCCGAGATCTCTGCGTTCCTCTAATTCTGACCTCTTGCTCATCCCCGATTATAACCGCTCCACCATTGGCGGCCGTGCCTTCAGTTGCCGAGGCCCTAAGCTCTGGAATTCCCTCCCTAAACCTCTCCGCCTCTCCGCCTCTCCCTTCTCCTTTAAGACGTTCCTTAAAACCGACCTCTTTGACCAAGCACGTGTCTTAATAACTCCTTTTATACTCGCCTGGAGTTTAGAAGAATGAGAGGGGATCTCATTGCAACTCATAAAATTCTAACAGGACTAGACAGACTAGATGCAGGAAGGATGTTCCTGATGGCGGGGGAGTCCAGAACCAGGAGTCACAGTCTAAGGATAAGGGGTAAGCCATTTAGGACTGAGATGAGGAGGAATTTCTTCACCCAGAGAGTGGTGAACCTGTGGAATTCTCTGCCACAGAAGGCAGTTGAGGCCAATTCATTAAATATATTCAAGAGGGAGTTAGATATATTTCTTAAAGCTAAAGGGATCAAGGGATATGGGGAGAAAGCAGGGACCGGGTACTGAATTTGGATGATCAGCCATGATCTCATTGAATGGCGGAGCAGGCTCGAGGGGCCGAATGGCCTACTCCTGCTCCTATCTTCTATGTTTCTATGTTTCTATGTCTATGTTATGTGTCTCGGTGTCAAATTTTGTTTTATGACACTCCTGTGAAGCACCTTGGGATGTTTTACTACATTAAAGGTGTTATATAAATACATATGAATAAATGTTGTTTTAAGGAGGGTTTTAAGGGAGGAGAGTGAGGGGGAGAGGTGGAATTTAGGACGGGAATTCTAGAAGGTGGGGCCGAGGTGGCTGAAGACACGGCTGCCAATGGTGGGGTGAAGAGAGGGGAGGATGCACAAGAGGCTAGGAGTGGAGGAAGTGGAGTTCTAGAGGGTGGTCGGGCTGGAGGCAGAGATTGTGAGGGAGCAGGGATCTGTCAGGCTGCCCCATTGTGGCTGCTCGCTTAATTGGCGATCGCTTTGCTTGGGTAGAGGCGAGGGGCTTAAACCAGGTGTCTAGTATAAAAACCCAACACTGCTGCTCTGGGGCAATACATCCCGTGTGTACATCCCATAATGTGCGAGAGTTAGCAGTCACAGGTTTAACTGACAAAGTGCTGGGATTTTCAGGGTGCAGTAGTCGGATCAGCCCAGGAGAGGGAGACACAGGACCACAAATCAGCAGCTCACAGCATCCTTTGTTGAAGGGGACTCGCTTGGAGCAGGTAGACCAACCGAGCAGTCAGCCCCATCAACACCACAGTGGCGCCCCCTCATCGTGGAGCCGCTCCTCACAGCTCTCACAGGTGCCACTTATGCTGCAGCGATATGAAGCCCTGGTTAGACCACACCTGGAGCACTGGGAGCAGTTCTGGGCACCACACCTTAGGCAGGATATATTGGCCTTGGAGGGAGTGCAGCGTAGGTTTACCAGAATCATACCCAGACTCCAAGGGTTAATTTACAAGGAGAGATTACACAAACTAGGGTTGTATTCCCTGGAATTTAGAAGGTTAAGGGATGATCTGATCGAAGTTTTCAGGATATTAAGGGGAACAGATAGGGTAGATAGAGAGAAACTATTTCCGCTGGTTGGGGATTCTAGGACTAGGGGGCAGAGTCTAAAAATTAGAGCCAGACCTTTCAGGAGTGAAATTAGGAAACACTTCTACACACAAAGGGTGGTAGAAGTGTGGAACTCTCTTCCACAAACGGCAATTGATGCTAGATCAATTGTTAATTTTAAATCAGAGATTGATAGATTTCTGTTAACCAAAGGTATTAAGCGATATGGGACAAAGGCGGGTTTATGGAGTTAGGTCACAGATCAACCATAATTGAATGGCGGAACAGATTCGAGGGGCTGAACAGCCTCCTCCTGTTCCTGTGTAACAGACTCGAGGGGCTGAATGGCCTCCTCCTGTTCCTGTGTAACAGGCTCGAGGGGCTGAATGGCCTCCTCCTGTTCCTGTGTAACAGGCTCGAGGGGCTGAATGGCCTCCTCCTGTTCCTGTGTAACAGGCTTGAGGGGCTGAATGGCCGCCTCCTGTTCCTGTGTGACAGGCTCGAGGGGCTGAATGGCCTCCTCCTGTTCCTGTGTAACAGGCTCAAGGGGCTGAACGGCCTGCTCCTGTTCCCGTGTTCCTCTGCCATGGAAGCTCAGTTGGCTGCCATCTTGGCTCCGGGGGTGTCAGAGCGTCACCTCAATCCCGCACTCTGTTCTCGCACAGCCTCAGGCGAGCTGAGGCCTAGTCTCGGGAGGGTGGCACCTGTCGTCCTCGCTCTCGATGACAGCATGCCTGCTCCCCCTGCCGCTCACTCCGCCGGTGCCCTTGTAGGTGTCACACAGCCAGCTGGGCCAGACTGGCCCCGACTTTGGCTGAGAGGCTGCAGAGTTAGGCCGGGCCCTCGAGGCCCAGAGCTGCTCGAGGTCGCCCACCATGGCCATCTGAAGTGTCCTCAAAGAAAGCTCAGCAACTGCCCATCGCCCAAGACTGTAGCCACTGGGGAAACAAAGAGCACGAGGATAGACAAACCAGCACAGAACACAGGCACAAAAGGGTTAAACAGAGTTTACATCGAGTCTACAGCACAGAAACAGGCCATTCGGCCCAGCAGGTCCGTGACGGTGTTTATGCTCCACACGAGCCTCCTCCCACCCCTCTTCATCTCACCCTATCACCATATCCTTCTATTCCTTTCTCTCTCATGTGTTTATCCAGCTTCCCCTTAAATGCATCTCTGCTATTCTCCTCAACCACTCCCTGTGGGAGCGAGTTCCACATTCTCACCACTCTCTGGGTAAAGAAGTTTCTCCTGAATTCCCTATTGGATTTATTAGTGACTGTCTTATATTTATGGCCACTAGTTTTGCTCTCGCCCACAAGTGGAAACATCTTCTCTAAGTCTACACATCAAACCCCTTCATAATCGTAAAGTCTTCTGTCAGGTCGCCCCTCAGCCTTGTCTTTCATAGAGAAAAGAGTCCCAGCCTGTTCAGTCTTTCTTCATAGATATAACCTCTCAGTTCTGGTATCATTCTAGTAAATCTTTTTTGCACCTTCCCCAGTGCCTCCACATCCTTTTAGTAATACGGAGACCAGACTGTTCACCGTGCTCCAAGTGTGGTCTAACCAAGGTTCGATACAAGTTTAACATCACTTCCCTGCTTTTCAATCCTGTCCCTCTAGAAATCAACCCCAGTGTTTGGTTTGCTTTTTTATGACCTTATTAACCTTCGTTACTATTTTTAGTGATTTCATAAAGGAGGCCATTCGGCCCATTGTGCCTGTGCCGGCTCTTTGAAAGAGCGATCCCATTAGTCCCACTCCCGCCCCGCTCTTTCACCATCGCCCTGCAAATGTTTCCCTTCAAGTATTTATCCAATTCCCTTTTGGAAAGTTATTATTTAATCTGCTTCCACCGCCCTTTCAGGCAGCGCATTCCAGATCACAACAACTCGCTGCATTAAATAAATTCTCCTTGTCTCCCCTCTGGTTCTTTTGCCAATCACCTTTAATCTGTGTCCTCTGGTTACCGACCCTCCTGCCACTGGAAACAGTTTCTCCTTATTTACTCTGTCAAAACCCCTCATGATTTTGAACACCTCTGTTAAATCTCCCCTTAACCGTCTCTGCTTGAGGGAGAACAACCCCGGCTTCTCCAGTCTCTCCACATAACTGAAGTCCTTCATCCCTGGTACCATTTTGATCAATCTCCTCGCCAGCCTCTCCAATTCAAACCGGGCCAAGCAACGAGTTAGGAGTTGTCAGTTGTGAAGAGGATGTGAAGAGGCTTCAAGGGGATCTCGACAGGCTCAGTGAGTGGGCGAGAACATGGCAGATGGAATATAATGTGGATAAATGTGAAGTTATCCACTTTGGAAGAAAAAACAGAAAGGCAGAGTATTTCCTAAATGGTGAAAGATTGGGGAATGCAGATGCTCAAAGGGACCTGGGTGTCCTTGTACATGAGTCACTGAAAGTGAATGTGCAGGTGCAGCAAGCCATTAGGAAGGCAAATGGTACGCTGGCCTTCATTACAAGAGGATTTGATTACAGGAGTAAAGAAGTCTTACTCCAATTATATAGGGCCTTGGTGAGACCACACCTGGAGTACTGTGTACAATTTTGGTCTCCTTACCTAAGGAAGGATATACTTGCCATAGAGGGAGTGCAACGAAGGTTCACAAGATTGATTCCTGGGATGGCGGGACTGTCGTATGAGAAGAAATTGAGTAAACTAGGTCTGTATTCTCTTGAATTCAGAAGAATGAGAGGGGATCTCATTGAAGCATACAAAATTATTACAGGGCTTGATAGGGTGGATGCTGGGAGAATGTGTCCCTTGGCTGGGGAGTCTAGAACCAGGGGCCACAGCCTCAGGATAAAGGGTAGGCCATTCAGGACTGAGATGAGAAGAAATGTCTTCACACAGAGAGTGGTGAATCTTTGGAATTCTCTACCCCAGAGGGCTGTGGAGGCTCAGTCATTGGGTATATTCAAAACAGAAGTCGATAGATTTCTGACTAGTAAGGGCATCAAGGGATATGGCGATAGGGCCAGTGAATGGAATTGAGGCAGAAGATCAGCCATGATCTCATTGAATGGCGGAGCAGGCTCGAAGGGCTGAATGGCCTCCTCCTGCTCCTATTTCTTATGTTCTTATGAATATAAACCCAAAGATGGATGGAGTTGCCTGAGTCTTTGAGGGATGGAGCACCGGGGCTTCAGGCGGATGTGGGTCGATGGGGGCTGAACGTGGCTCACAGACGATGAGGCCCCTGAATACAGGGGGGAGTCAACGAGCTCAGGGATTGGGGGCTGTGTGGAAATGACGGCGAAGGAAAGGTTGCAAGCAGTTGACGTAGAACAGAAGCAATTGACTGCAACTTGTTCGAGAGCTGATTAGCTCCTACGAGTCTCACACAGCGATCAGTCTTTGAAAACGGAGTGTGAACCAAATCCAATACTTGCAGAACCACCCCCACCAATTTGGATAAATTTGTAAAATATAGCTGAAACCTGTTCATTAGCTATCACCATGAAGCATGCAAATATCAGAGAAATGATCCAGCGCAGACTTGGATAGCCCAACAACACCCGGCAATATTCACCAGCTTCACTGGATATATTTACAGGACAGCGATCTATCTGTACACGACAGGTGGCCAGCATTAGGGTGGAGTAAGGTGAGTGAAGGTTTGCTTAGGGTTAGTGTAGGGTCGTGTTAGAGTTTGCGTAAGAAAGAAAGAACTTGCATTTCTCCAGCACCTCTCACAACCTCGGGACATCCCAAAGTGCTTTACAGCCAATGAAGTACTTTTTGAAGTGTAGCCACTGGTGTAATGTGGGAAACGCAGCAGGCAATTTAGAGTTTTTTGAGGTTGTAACTAGCAGAGTAGATAAAGGGGAGCCAGTGGATGTGTATTTGGATTTTCAGGAGGCAGTCGATAAGGTGCCACACAAGAGGTTATTAAACAAAATTAGGGCTCATGGGATTGGGGGTAATATACTAGCATGGATTGAGGATTGGTTAATGGACAGAAAACAGAGAGTAGGAATAAACGGGTCATTTTTGGGTTGGCAGGCTGTAACTAGTGGGGTATCGCAAGGATCAGTGCTTGGGCCTCAGCTATTCACAATCTACATCAATGATTTGGATGAAGGGACCAACTAATATATCCAAGTTTGTTGATGATACAAAGCTGGGTGGGAATGTAAGTTGTGAGGAGGATGCAAGGAGGCTTCAAGGGGATGTAGACAGGCTAAGTGAGTGGGCAAGAACATGGCAAATCGAATATAATGTGGAGAAATGTGAAGTTCTCCACTTTGGTAGGAAAATAGAAAAGCAGAGTATTTTTTAAATAGTGAGAGATTGGGAAATGTTGGTGTTCAGAGGGACCTGGGTGTCCTTGTACACGAATCACTGAAAGTTAACATGCAGGTACAGCAAACAATTAGGAAAGCAAATGGTATGTTGGCCTTTATTACAAGAGGATTTGAGTATAAGAGTAAAGGTGTCTTACTGTAATTATATAGGGTCCTGGTGAGACCACACCTGGAGTATTGTGTAGAGTTTTGGTCTCCTTACCTAAGGAAGGATATACTTGCCATGGAGGGAGTGCAACGAAGGTTCACCAGACTGGTTCCTGGGATGGGGGGATTGTCCTATGAGGAGAGATTGAGTAGACGAGGCCTTTATTCTCTAGAGTTTAGAAGAATTGAGAGGTGATCTAATTGAAATATACAAAATTCTTACAGGGCTTGACAGGGTAGATGCAGGGAGGGTGTTTCCCCTGGCTGGGGAGTCTAGAACCAGGGGTCACAGTCTCAGAATAAGGGGTCGGCCATTTAGGACTGAGATGAGGAGAAATTTCTTCACTCAGAGGGCGGTGAATCTTTGGAATTCTCTCCAGAGGGCTGTGGAGGCTCAGTCGTTGAGTATATTCAAGACAGAGATCGTAGATTTTTGGATATTAAGGGAATCAAGGGATATGGGGATAGTGCAGGAAAGTGGAGTTGAGGTAGATCAGCCATGATCTCATTGAATGGCGGAGCAGGCTCGAGGGGCCGAACGGCCTATTCCTGCTCCTATTTCTTATGTTCTTATGATTTGTGCACAGCAAGCTCCCACAAACTGCAATGTGATAAACGACCAGATAATCTGGTTTAGCGATGTTGGTTGACAGGTAAACATTGTCCAGGGAGAACTCCGTGGTGGCCGTGACTGTGGGATCTTTTACCGCCACCTGCGAGGGCAGACGGGACCGCGTTTCCTACATTACAACAGTGACTACATTTAAAAGCTCTGCATTGGCTGTAAAGCACTTTGGGACGCCTCAGGGTTGTGGAAGGTGCTAAATAAATGCAAGTCTTTCTTCTATATCTGTATATACAGTATAGTGAGAAAGAAAAGTATTAGTCGTGTGTGATAAAAATAGGCATGACTGAAATTGTGACTTATTATTTATATATTTATATATTTTTAGAATTATAATTACAATTGGGTTGACATTTACTTGCCAATGTGCACACGTTTTTCCTTCCCTGAAAGCAGGGTCCCAAACAATTCCTGATCTTGATCCCGAGCCCGATCCTGATCCCAGTCCTGATCCTGATCTCCTGATCCTGATCCTGAACTCCTGATCCTGACCCTGATCTCCTGATCCTGATCCTGATCTCCTGATCCTGATCCTGATCTCCTGATCCTGATCCCTGACCCTGATCCCTGTTCCTGATCTCCTGATCTCCTGATCCTGATCCTGATCCCTGATCTCCTGATCCTGATCCTGATCCCTGACCCTGATCTCCTGATCCTGACCCTGATCCCTGATCCTGATCTCCTGATCTCCTGATCCTGATCCTGATCTCCTGATCCTGATCCTGATCCTGATCTCCTGAGCCTGATCCTGATCCCTGACCCTGATCCCTGTTCCTGATCTCCTGATCTCCTGATCCTGATCTCCTGATCCTGATCCTGATCCCTGATCCTGATCTCCTGATCTCCTGATCTCCTGATCCTGACCCTGATCCCTGATCCTGATCTCCTGATCTCCTGATCCTGATCCTGATCCTGATCTCCTGAGCCTGATCCTGATCCCTGACCCTGATCCCTGTTCCTGATCTCCTGATCTCCTGATCCTGATCTCCTGATCCTGATCCTGATCCCTGATCCTGATCTCCTGATCCTGATCCTGATCCCTGATCCTGATCTCCTGATATCCTGATCCTGATCTCCTGATCCTGATCCCTGATCCTGATCTCCTGATCCTGATCCTGATCTCCTGAGCCTGATCCTGATCCCTGACCCTGATCCCTGTTCCTGATCTCCTGATCTCCTGATCCTGATCTCCTGATCCTGATCCTGATCCCTGATCCTGATCTCCTGATCTCCTGACCCTGATCCCTGATCCTGATCTCCTGACCTCCTGACCCTGATCCCTGATCCTGATCTCCTGATCTCCTGATCTCCTGATCCTGATCCTGATCTCCTGATCCTGATCCCTGATCCTGATCTCCTGAGCCTGATCCTGATCCCTGACCCTGATCCCTGTTCCTGATCTCCTGATCCTGATCTCCTGATCCTGATCCTGATCCCTGATCCTGATCTCCTGATCCTGATCCTGATCCTGATCCCTGATCTCTGATCCCTGATCCTGATCTCATGATCCTGATCCTGATCATAGAGCCATAGAGTTATACAGCATCGAAGAGGCCCTTCGGCCCATCGGGTCCGTGCCGGCCATCAAGCCCTGTCTAATCTAATCCCATTTTCCAGCACTTGGTCCGTAGCCTGTATGCTATGGCATTTAAAGTGCTCATCTAAATGCTTCTTGAATGTTGTGAGGGTTCCTGCCTCGTCACCCTTTCAGGCAGTGAGTTCCAGATTCCAACCACCCTCTGGGTGAAAAAGCTTTTCCTCAAAACCCTCTAAACCTCCTGCCCCTTACCTTGAAACTATGCCCCCTGGTTATTGACCCCTCTACTAAGGGGAAAAGTTCCTTTCTATCTACCCTATCTATGCCTCCTCAGAATTTTGTACACCTCAATCAGGTCCCCCCTCAGCCTTCTCTGCTCCAAGGAAAACAACCCCAGGCTGTCCAGTCTCTCTTCAGAGCTGAAGCGCTCCAGCCCAGGTAACATCCTGGTGAATCTCCTCTGCACCCTCTCCAAAGCAATCACATCCTTCCTATAGTGTGGCGACCAGAACTGCACACAGTATTCCAGCTGTGGCCTAACTAGCGTTTTGTACAGCTCCATCATAACCTCCCTGCTCTTATATTCTATGCCTCGGCTCATGAAGGCAAGTATCCCATATGCCTTTTTAACCACCTTATCTACCTGTCCTGCTGCCTTCAGGGATCTATGTACATGCACACCAAGGTCCCGGCGATCCTCTGTCCTTCCTAGGGTCCTACCATTCATTGTGTATTCCCTTGCCTTGTTAGTCCTCCCAAAATGCATCACCTCACACTTTTCAGGGTTAAATTCCATTTGCCACTGTTCTGCCCATCTGACCAACCCGTCTATATCGTCCTGTAGACTGAGGCTTCCCTCCTCGCTATTTACCACTCCACCAATTTTTGTGTCATCTGCAAGCTTACTGATCATGCCTCCTACATTCATATCTAAATCATTAATGTACACTACAAACAGCAAAGGACCCAGCACCGATCCCTGCGGTACACCACTGGACACAGGCTTCCAGTCACAAAAACAACCTTCGACCATCACCCTCTGCCTCCTGCCACTAAGCCAGATCTCCTGATCCTGATCCCCTGATCTTGATCTCCTGCTCCTGATGTGCTCACAAACCTTCGCTGTACAGCAGGGATATATTGCTGAGAGAGTGCGCGGACTGACTCCAGTAACTGAGCACGGACAAGGCCGCTGACCCCAGGGTGTGCTGCTTCTAACAACACAATGACAGTCAATGGCTACACAGTGAGCCGTGGGGAGGGAGGGAGGGTTGGCTCGGTGAATAATCCTTGCACCTCCTCGCAGTTGGTGGGACAGACTGACTGGGCTCTGGGGCTGTGATCTCGCTCGCTTGACCGCTGTAATGTTTAACCTACTGGTTTACCAGTGCAACTAAACTGAGTAACTGATTAACTAGCTTAACTCGGGTGAGTAACAAATGGTCGCTGTCTGTCCCAACACCCTCTTGTTTTTGTTGGGTAAGAGTATTAATGGATATGGAGCAAAGGCGGGTAAATGGAATTGATATAGAGATCAACCATGATTGGACTGAATGGTGTAACAGACCCGAGGGGCTGAATGGCCTCCTCCTGTTCCTGTTTAACAGGCTCGAGGGGCTGAATGGCCTCCTCCTGTTCCTGTGTAACAGGCTCGAGGGGCTGAATGGCCTCCTCCTGTTCCCGTGTAACAGGCTCGAGGGGCTGAATGGCCTCCTCCTGTTCCTGTGTAACAGGCTTGAGGGGCTGAATGGCCTCCTCCTGTTCCTGTGTAACAGGCTCGAGGGGGCTGAATGGGCCTCCTCCTGTTCCTGTGTAACAGGCTCGAGGGGCTGAATGGCCTCCTCCTGTTCCTGTGCAACAGGCTCAAGGGGCTGAATGGCCTCCTCCTGTTCCTGTGTAACAGGCTCGAGAGGCTGAACGGCCTCCTCCTGTTCCTGTGTAACAGGCTCGAGGGGCTGAATGGCCTCCTCCTGTTCCTGTGTAACAGGCTCGAGGGGCTGAATGGCCTCCTCCTGTTCCTGTGTAACAGGTTCGAGGGGCTGAATGGCCACCTCCTGTTCCTGTGTAACAGGCTCAAGAGGCTGAATGGCCTCCTCCTGTTCCTGTGTAACAGACTCGAGGAGCTGAATGGCCTCCTCCTGTTCCTGTGTAACAGGCTCGAGGGGCTGAACGGCCTCCTCCTGTTCCTGTGTAACAGGCTCGAGGGGCTGAATGGCCTCCTCCTGTTCCTGTGTAACAGGCTCGAGGGGCTGAATGGCCTCCTCCTGTTCCTGTGTAACAGGTTCGAGGGGCTGAATGGCCACCTCCTGTTCCTGTGTAACAGGCTCAAGAGGCTGAATGGCCTCCTCCTGTTCCTGTGTAACAGACTCGAGGAGCTGAATGGCCTCCTCCTGTTCCTGTGTAACAGGCTCGAGGGGCTGAATGGCCTCCTCCTGTTCCTGTGTAACAGGCTCGAGGGGCTGAATGGCCACCTCCTGTTCCTGTGTAACAGGTTCAAGAGGCTGAATGGCCTCCTCCTGTTCCTGTGTAACAGACTCGAGGGGCTGAATGGCCTCCTTCTGTTCCTGTGTAACAGGCTCGAGGGGCTGAATGGCCTCCTCCTGTTCCTGTGTAACAGGCTCGAGGGGCTGAATGGCCTCCTCCTGTTCCTGTGTTCCTATGAATGGCCACTCAGGTGAGATACAGGGCAGCCTCTGCCAGCAGGACTGAGCGACTGCACAGACGAAGCGAGAGAACGGGTGAAGTAAGGAAGTGTCTGGTCACTGAAGTTAATGCAAGGTCCTGTGTAAGGCCGGTGGGCTTGCAATGTTAGAGGTAATGAAATCCATAGATAAACAAACCGAAAACCTGATGTGACACTACAAGCGGACAGCAGCTGAACCTGACCTTGAGCACAGTACAGGTCTGTCACTCCAAGTACTGTCCCTCTCATTCTGTCCTCTCATATGCTCAATTTCTCACTTGCTCTAACACCGTAGGGTATGTGCGTGTTTGTGTGTCTGTATGCGTGTGTCTCAGTGTCTGTGTGTGAACATAAGAATCAGGAGCAGGAGTCGGCCATTCGGCCCCTCGAGCCTGCTCCACCATTCAATAAGATCATGGCTGATCATCCACCTCAACCCCACTTTCCTACACTATCCTCATATCCCTTGATACCCCTAGAGTCCAAAAACCTATCTATCTCAGCCTTGAATTTTCCTTCCTTACTGCTTGCTGTACCTGCATGCTAACTTTCTGTGTTTCTTGCACGAAGACAAACAAATCTCATAATATAACACACAGTGATGTCCCGGGATATCTCTATAACACACAGTGATGCCCCGGGATATCTCTATGACACACAGTGATGCCCCGGGATATCTCGATAACACACAGTGATGTCCCGGGATATCTCTATAACACACAGTGATGTCCCGGGATATCTCTATAACACACAGTGATGTCCCGGGATATCTCTATAACACACAGTGATGTCCTGGGATATCTCTATAACACACAGTGATGCCCCGGGATATCTCTATAACACACAGTGATGTCCCGGGATATCTCTATAACACACAGTGATGCCCCGGGATATCTCTATAACACACAGTGATGTCCTGGGATATCTATAACACACAGTGATGTCCCAGAATATCTATAACACACAGTAATGTCCCGGGATATCTCTATAACACACAGTGATGCCCCGGGATATCTCTATAACACACAGTGATGTCCTGGGATATCTATAACACACAGTGATGTCCCAGAATATCTATAACACACAGTAATGTCCCGGGATATCTCTATAACACACAGTAATGTCCCGGGATATCTCTATAACACACAGTGATGTCCTGGGATATCTATAACACAGTGATGTCCCGGGATATCGCTATAACACACATTAATGTCCCGGGATATCTCTATAACACACAGTGATGTCCTGGGATATCTATAACACACAGTGATGTCCTGTGATATCTATAGCACACAGTAATGTCCAGGGATATCTATATTACACACAGTGATGTCCCGGGATAGCTCTATAACACACAATGATGTCCCGGGATACCTATAACACACAGTGATGTCACGGGATATCTCTATAACACACAGTGATGTCCCGGGATATCTATAACACACAGTGATGTCACGGGATATCTCTATAACACACAGTGATGTCCCGGGATATCTATAACACACAGTGATGTCCCGGGATATCTCTATAACACAGAATATTGTCCCGGGATATCTATATATCGCACAGTAATGTCCTGGGATATCTCTATAACACACATTAATATCCCGGGATATCTATATAACACACAGTAATGTCCCGGGATATCTTTATAACACACAGTGAACATAAGAACATGAGAAATAGGAGCAGGAGTTGGCCACATGGCCCCTCGAGCCTGCTCCGCCATTCAATAAGATCATGGCTGATCATCGACCTCAACTTTACTTTCCCGCCCGATCTCCATATCCCTTGATTCTCCTAGAGTCTAAAATTCTATCGATCTCAGCCTTGAATATACTCAACGACTCATCATTCACAGCCCTCTGCGGCAGAGAATTTCAAAGATTCACAACCCTCTGAGTGCAGAAATTCCTCCTCATCTCAGTCTTAAATGGCCGACCCCTTATCCTGAGACTATGCCCCTAGTTCTAGACTCTCCAGCCAGGGGAAACAACCTCTCAGCATCTACCCTGTCAATTCCCTTCAGAATTCTTGTAAGTTTCAATGAGATCACCTCTCATCCTTTTAAACTCCAGAGAGTATCGGCCCATTCTACACAATCTCTCATCATAGGACAACCCTCTCATCCCAGGAATCAATCTAGTGAACCTTCGTTGCACCGCCTCCAAGGCAAGTATATCCTTCCTTAGATAAGGAGATCAAAACTGTGCCCAGTACTCCAGGTGTGGTCTCACCAAGGCCCTGTACAATTGGAGCAAGACTTCCTCACTCTTATACTCCAACCCCCTTGCAATAAAGGCCAACATGCCATTTGCCTTCCTTATTGCTTGCTGTACCTGCATGCTAACTCTCTGTGTTTCTTGCACGAGGACACCCAAATCTCTCTCAACACCAACATTTAAAAGTTTCTCACCATTTAAAAAATATTCTGTTTTTCTATTCTTCCTACCAAAGTGAATAACCTCACATTTCCCTACATTATACTCCATCTGCCACCTTACTGCCCACTCACTCAGTCTATCTCCACCTTACTGCCCACTCACTCAGTCTATCTCCACCTCACTGCCCACTCACTCAGTCTATCTCCACCTTACTGCCCACTCACTCAGTCTATCTCCACCTTACTGCCCACTCACTCAGTCTATCTCCACCTTACTGCCCACTCACTCAGTCTATCTCCACCTTACTGCCCACTCACTCAGTCTATCTCCACCTCACTGCCCACTCACTCAGTCTATCTCCACCTTACTGCCCACTCACTCAGTCTATCTCCACCTTACTGCCCACTCACTCAGTCTATCTCCACCTCACTGCCCACTCACTCAGTCTATCTCCACCTCACTGCCCACTCACTCAGTCTATCTCCACCTTACTGCCCACTCACTCAGTCTATCTCCACCTTACTGCCCACTCACTCAGTCTATCTCCACCTTACTGCCCACTCACTCAGTCTATCTCCACCTCACTGCCCACTCACTCAGTCTATCGATATCCCTTTGCAGATTCTTTGGGTTGGATTTTGTGAATGGAGACGTGCTGGAGGCGGGACTGCTGCTTGTCGGGTCTCAGTCCCGCCTCCATCATGTTCTGACCAACCAGAGGGATTTTCCTCTGATTGACCTTATTGGGCTCAGCAGGCCAATTAGGGGGAAGTCAGTGACAGAGCACGTCAATGCCTGGCGTGCCATCTGTCAAGACTTCTTGAAAGAAGAAATGTCAACGTTTGACAGCTCTGTGAAGCTGTCAAACACTGACATTTTGTGTAGTTTGATGAGCCCTTGTGTTCAGGACTCATCAAACCTTTCAACTTTGTAGATTTCAGATGGCTGTTGGTTCGGAGAATCCAACAGCCAGCCTGTGAAATTTACAAGGAAGATGTCGGGACTCCTGGTCCAGAGTGGATGAAGGCTGTAGGCAGAAACCAAGGTAAGTGAACATTTTTTAACACTTAACACCCACCTTACATACTTACCATTCCACACTTGCACCCATCACTCACCTCTACATCTTACTTTCAGGCCCCTCCGATCCCTGCAGACCTCCTACTCGACTCCTCCAACCTGGCGGGGTTCTCCGAGGTCGGGAAGCCTTCACCTGAAAAGGTAAAATGGGACTAATCCTTTTTTCTGCCTGTTAACTACCTGTTAACAGGCAGTTAAATGGTTTTAATCCCTTTCCCGCCTCCAGGAGATGGGACCCGAAGCAGCACATCTTCCCGCCTCCTTGGGGCTGAGAAAATCCTGCCCTTTGTGTTCTCCTCATAGCTTACCGTCCCACCTAGCTTTGTATCATCAGAAAACTTGGATACATTACACTCGGTCCCTTCATCTGGGTCATCAATATAGATTGTAAATAACTGAGGCCCCAACACTGATCCTTGCAACACCCCACTAGTTACAGCCTGCCACCTTGAAAAAGATCCGTTTATCCCTACTCTCTGATTTTTGTCCATGAACCAATCCTCTATCCATGCTACTATATTACTCCCAACCCCATGAGCCCTAATCTTGTGTAATAATCTTTTATGTGGCACCTTCTCGAATGCCTTTTGGAAATCCAAATATACTACATCCACTGGTTCCCCTTTATCTACCCTGCTGGTTACATCCTCAAAAAACTCTAACAAATTTGTCAAACACGATTTCCCTTTCATAAAACCATGTTGACTCTGCCTAATCATGTTATGATTTTCTACGTGACTTGACACCACTTCCTTAACAATGCATTCCAGCATTTTCCCGGTGACTGATGTCAGGCTAACTGGCCTATATTTCCCTGATTCCTCTCTCCCTCCTTTTTTGAATAGTGGTGTTGTGACAGAGCCACCAGGGGACTCTGATCTAATGTACATAATTATCTTTAACAAATTATTAGCTACAGAATGAATCTGTATCTTTGTTCATATTATTGCATGTACATAGCGCGGTCCCTTTAAGAATGAGACCAAACGCGATGACGTCATCACGTTGATCACGTGATCCTCCAGCGGCGGGAAAATGTGATGATGTCATGACGTCAGGCTGGGGAGCCGCCCAAGCCAGCCCTCGTGGAGCCAGCAAAGAGTACAGACCTGTAATTTAGTTCTCCTGTGTTTTCGTGTTAAACTCTGTTGAATAGTATTAAACATCGTTTGTTTGATAGACTGACTCGACCTCAGTCCTTTAGTTGGGAATCTAGCCATTCCTACAGTGGTGACCCCGAATTTTCATGAACAATTTTCGCGGAAGAAGCGAAGCGAAACGAAACATGGAAGCAAACTCCGTGGCTTTGAAGCTCCCAAAGTTTTGGAAACAACAGGTGGCCTCCTGGTTCATACAAGCAGAAGCACAATTCGAACTCTGAAACATTGTTGCGGATCAGACCCGTTACCTTTACCTGGTCTCTGCACTCGACAGCTCCACGGCCTCACGGATCATCAGCCTGCTCGAAAACCCCCCGGTTGACAGCAAGTATGATACTCTTAAAGCACGGTTAATACAGGTCTTCGGGCTCATGAAGGCGGAACGTGCCCACCGACTGCTCGCTATACCCGGGCTTGGCGATTCCAAGCCATCTGAATTAATGAGCCAGATGCTCACGCTCCTTGGCTCCGAACCACAATGTTTCCTCTTTCGGGAGTTATTCCTGAGTCAACTACCCGAGCAGGTTCAGGCTGCCCTCGCCAGATTGGAAGCCACAGATTGCGCAGCACTTGCTGCAGAAGCAGATACGATTTATGCGGTCACGCAGCAACACTGCGCCGCCATGAGGCACCCCTCCCCCGCGAACGCCGCCCCGACGCCTCCATCCCCCGGCTTGTGCTTTTACCACGTCTGTTTTGGCGCGAAAGCCAGAGGCTGCCGCCCTCCCTGCAGTTTCGCGCCTAAAAAACAAAAACCAACATCATCACCAGCAGCAACTCCAGAAAAGGAGGACTGAGTCTGAGGGACATTCCGTGGCCGTGATGGCGATTGGAAATTCCGGGAAGCTCCTCTACATTACAGATTCCCTCTCGGGCCGACGCTTTTTATGCGACACCGGGGTGCAGTGTAGCATCCTTCCTGCCTCAGCACTCGATATTCAGTCTGGGAGGCACGGCCTCTCCCTCGAGGCAGCTAATGGCGGGGCCATTCGTACCTTTGGCAAACGGCAGGTCCAGGTGTGCTTCGGCGGGCAACGGTTTCAGTGGGAATTCATTACAGCCAAGGTTTCACAAGCCATCCTCGGCGCGGATTTCTTATGTGCCAACAGCCTCTTGGTGGATGTAAGAAATCATCGATTGGTTAACGCGGCCACCTTCCACTCCATCCCTTGCTTCCGCAGTTCCGCAATGTCGCACACTGTCTCCTGCGGATTGCCCTCCCCGGACGAGTTCACTCACCTATTAGGTGAATTCCCGGAGCTGACCAAGCCCACTTTCTCCTCCTCGGCCACTAAGCATGGTGTCGAACACCACATTACTACGACTGGTTCTCTGGTTTACGCACGAGCTCGGCGCCTGGAACCCAGCAAGCTCGCGGCTGCGAAGGCAGAGCTTGCCACGATGGAACAGCTGGGGATTATTCGCCGGTCGAATAGTCCCTGGTCCTCACCTCTCCACATCGTCCCGAAGCCCGGCGACGGATGGCGGCCACGCGGGGACTACCGACGCCTTAATGACGCCACTACTCCCGATCGGTACCCGATCTCGCATATTCAGGATTTCTCCGCCCATTTGGCGGGAAACTCAATCTTCTCCAAGGTCGACCTCGTCCGTGGCTACCACCAAGTTCCCGTACACCCGCAGGACATCCAGAAAACTGCAGTCATCACTCCCTTTGGACTGTTCGAGTTTCTACGGATGCCATTTGGGCTCAAGAATGCTGCACAGGCTTTTCAGCGACTAATGGACTCGGTCCTGCGGGATCTTAAGTTTTTATTTGTCTACCTCGACGACATCCTGATAGCCAGCTCTACCAAAGAGGAACATGTCTCCCATCTACGCACTCTCTTTTGGCGCCTCAGCCAACATGGCCTCATAATCAACCCGGCCAAGTGTCAGTTCGGCCTACAGCAGATTGACTTCTTGGGCCACCGCATTACTTCGGAGGGCGCAATTCTGCTGCAATCAAAGGTCAAAGCAATTACGGCATTCCCAAGGCCGCAGTCCACCAAGGCTCTTCAAGAATTCCTGGGCATGGTGAATTTCTACCACCGCTTTGTACCGAAGGCAGCACAACCCATGCAGCCCCTCTACGAGGCCCTCAAAGGCAAGGCTGGAAAGGATACAATAGCCTGGATGGTCGAAATGGACAACGCTTTTGACAACACAAAAACCGCTCTAGCCAATGCAACTATGTTGGCGCACCCTTTGCCAGGTGCCACCATCGCCCTTACCACCGACGCTTCCGACTATGCCATAGGCGCCGTACAGGAACAGTGGGTCAATGGGACGTGGCAACCACTGGCGTTTTTCAGCTGCCAACTCCGGTGCAATGAACGCAAATACAGCACTTTCGACCGGGAGTTGCTGGCGCTGTTCCTGGCTATCCGCCATTTCCGTTTTTTGTTAGAAGGACATCCCTTCACTGCGTTTGTAGATCACAAACCACTGACCTTCGCCATGGCCAAGACCGCCGAACCGTGGTCGGCTCGACAGCAGCGACAGCTAACGTTCATTTCAGAATTCACGACAGACATCCAACACGTAGCTGGCAAGGACAACTTGGTAGCTGATTGCCTTTCTCGCGCGACCATACGGGCGGTCCAGCTGGGCATCGATTATGCCCTCATGGCCACTGATCAGGCATCCGACCCTGAAACACAGGCGTATCGCACCGTCACCTCTAGCCTCCAACCGGCCGATGTGCAATTCCACGCAGCAGGCGCCTCGTTACTCTGCGATGTCTCCATGGGAGATCCCCGCCCGATCGTTCCAGTTGCCTGGCGCTGCAAAGTTTTTGACGCCATACATGGGCTTTCCCATCCTGGCGTGAAGGCCTCTCAAAAATTATTGTCGGCTAAGTTCGTCTGGAGAGGAATGCGTAAGGATATCCACGACTGGGCTAACACCTGCATCGTCTGTCAAAAGCCTAAGGTGCAACGTCACGTCAAGGCCCCATTGGCCATGTTCGCAGTACCAGAATGTCGATTCAACCATGTCAACGTGGACCTCGTCGGGCCGCTTCCACCGTCACAGGGGTTCACACACATCCTCACCATGGTCGATCGTACTACTAGATGGCCAGAGGCAGGTCCTTTGGCATCTACTACGTCAGCTGATGTCACCAGAGCATTCCTCTCCTCGTGGGTCGCACGTTTCGGCGTTCCGGTAGACATTTCTTCAGACCGCGGCCCACAGTTCTCTTCCGAGCTCTGGAACACTGTGACCCAGGGTCTCGGCACCAAGCTTCACCGCACCACGGCCTATCACCTGCAGGCAAACGGTTTGTGTGAATGTTTCCACAGATCGTTAAAGGCATCACTGAGGGCCAGCCTCCAAGGCACCGGATGGGTGGATAAGCTTCCGTGGGTCATGTTGGGTCTTCGCATGGCACCCAAAGAGGACCTGCAATTGTCCGCCGCGGAGCTCGTGTACGGCCAGCCACTCTGCGTACTGGGAGATTTCCTACCGCTTCCAACTGAGCCGTGGTCCGCAGCCGACCAACTCAGCAACCACCAGGAAACAGCCAAGGCTTTTGCGCCTATCCCAACTTCGCATCACGGCCTTCCATCTTCACACGTACCAGCGGAGCTAAAGAATGCTGAATTTGTATTCATTCGTCATGATGCCCATAGGGATCCGCTCAAGGCCCCTTACACAGGCCTTTTCCGCGTACTGGAGACAGGCGACAAGAGTTTCTCCGTAGACATCGGCGGTGAACCCGACCACATATCCATTGACCATCTCAAACTGGCACACCTGGACATCGACCGGCCAGTAGAGACCGCACAGCCACCACGACATGGTCGAACTCCCGCTGCATCCATGCCAGACCCAAGGCTTCCATCCGCCAGCCCACCAGCTGTTCAACAACGTCCACTCCAAGAATACAGGAGTCGCTCTGACAGGCTTGTCAGACCTCCTAGTCGATTGACTTTTACTGTTAAAGACAATTCTGGGGGGGCGCATGTGGCAGAGCCACCAGGGGACTCTGATCTAATGTACATAATTATCTTTAACAAATTATTAGTTACAGAATGAATCTGTATCTTTGTTCATATTATTGCATGTACATAGTGCGGTCCCTTTAAGAATGAGACCAAACGCGATGACGTCATCACGTTGATCACGTGATCCTCCAGCGGCGGGAAAACGTGATGACGTGATGACGTCAGGCTGGGGAGCCGCCCTAGCCAGTCCTCGTGGAGCCAGCAAAGAGTACAGACCTGTAATTTAGTTCTCCTGTGTTTTCGTGTTAAACTCTGTTGAATAGTATTAAACATTGTTTGTTTGATAGACTGTCTCGACCTCAGTCCTTTAGTTAGGAATCTAGCCATTCCTACAGTGTTACATTTGCTACCTTGAAACCTGCTGGGACCGTTCTAGAATCTAGGGAATTTTGGAAGATCAAAACCAATTCATCCACTATCTCTTACCCTAGGATGTAGGCCGTCAGGTCCAGGGGATTTGTCGGATTTTAGTCCCATTAGTTTCTCTAGTACCTTTTCTCTACTTACATTAATTACGTTAAGTTCCTCACACACATTAGACCCTTGGTTCCCCACCATTTTTGCTATGCTTTTTGTGTCTTCTACTGTGAAGACAGATACAAAATATTTGTTTAATGTTTCTGCCATTTCCTTATTCCCCATAATAATTTCCCCTGTCTCAGCCTCTGAGGGACCAACGTTTACTTTGGCTACTCTCCTTTTTACATACTTGTAGAAGCTCTTACAATCTGTTTTTATATTTCTTGCTAGTTTTCTCTCATATTCTGTTTTTTCCCTTTTATTAACTTTTTGTGTGCGTGTGCGTGTGTCTCTCTCCCTGTCTCTCTCACTCATTCTGTGTGTGTGTCTGTGAGTGTGTGTCTGTCTCTCTCACTCGTTCTGTGTGTGTGTCTGTGAGTGTGTGTCTGTCTCTGTGTGTCTCTCTCCCTGTCTCTCTCACTCATTCTGTGTGTGTGTCTGTGTGTCTGCCTGTCTCTCTCACTCGTTCTGACTGTGCGATATATTTTCTGATCAGTGCTGTTCCCATAGGAACACTTTACACACTGGTGATTGCCACTGGATTAACACCTGTGGTAGAAAAAAACCACTTAGTGCAGGCACTTTGAGAACTCGGACCAAAACACAACCAATCAGAAAACATACCAAGTCTCTGTCTGACCCTGACTCTGTCTCTCTCGCTTCCCCCGTCCTGTCTCTCTCTCTCTCTCTGTCTGTCTCTCTCTCTGTCTCTGCCTCTCTCTCTCTCTATCCATCTCTGTCTCTCTCTCTGTCTCTCTCTTCCTCTCCCTCTCACTCTCTCTCCCTCTCTCTGCCTCTCTCTCACTCTATCTATCGCTGTCTCTCTCTCTGTCTCTATCTTCCTCTCCCTCTCTCTGTCTCGCTCTCTTTGCCTCTCTGTCTGTCTTTCCCTCTCTGTCTCGCTCTCTTTGCCTCTGTCTGTCTTTCCCTCTCTGTCCCTCTCTGTCTCTCTCTGTCTCTATCTCTGGCTCTCTCTTTCTCTGTCTCTCTCTCTGTGTCTCTCTCTCTCTCTCTCGCCCTCCCTCTCTCTCTCCCTCTCTCTCTCTCTGACTCTGTCTCTCTCTCGCCCTCTCGCTCTGTCTCTCTCTCTCTGTCTCTCTCTCTCGTCCTCCCTCTCTCTCTCTCTCTGTCTCTGTCTCTCTCTGTCTCTGTCTCTCACTGTCTCTATCCCTCTCCCTCTGTCTCTCTGTCTCTCTCTCTCTCGCCCTCCCTCTCTCACTGTCTCTCTCCCTCTCTCTCTGTCTCTGTCTCTCTCTCTCTCGCCCTCCCTCTCTCTCTCTCACTGTCTCTCTCCCTCTCTCTCTGTCTCTGTCTCTGTCTCTGTCTCTCTCCCTCTCTCTCTGTCTCTCTCTGTGCCCTGCTCTGTCTCCCAGTCCCGGTTCCCAGGTATTCTTTAATACCCAGCAGGGTAGATTTTAATTAGTCTTTCTGCAGATGGCCAATTAACATTCATTACTTTTGCCTTCAGCATTTAATTATGAGTTGGGAGAGGTGGCTGGGCAGGTGACTGAGAAGAACTAATACAGAAAAACGCCTCCCCCATTTTACAGGCGGCAGCGAGAGAGAGAGTGAGAGAAAGAGAGACAAAGAGAGAGAGCTAGTGAGAGAGACAGACAGACAGCCAGAGGGAAAGAGCAAGAGAGAGAGATATATTTAAAAAGTACTTGGATATGTACTTGATGTGCCGTAACCTGCAGGGCTACGGACCAAGAGCTGGAAAGTGGGATTAGGCTGGAGAGCTCTTTGTCGGCCGGCACAGACAAGATGGGCCGAATGGCCTCCTTCTGTGCTGTAAATTTCTATGATTCTGTGAGAGTGAGAGAGAGCGAGACAGAGCGACAAAGAGAGAGCGAGAGAGAGAATGAATGAGAGAGAGAGAGAGAGAGACCCTAATCTACAATCAGTACACAGCAGTCTCTCACTCCTTCATTACCTTTTACAGTTCTTCTCTTGAACATGCAGTCTAATACTGCAGACACAGAGAGGGCCAGAACCTCCAATACCTTATCCCAATGGCTATGCATTAACCCAGATAGTGAATGCGAGCAGCCTATTTGACTGTGGGGTGTATCATAGCTGAGCCTCAGAAGCAGGAATCTGCTGATCGTTTTTTATCCTAGGATTTGATTTATTTTTAAAATTCATTCTCGGGATGTGGGCGTTGCTGACAAGGCCGGCATTTATTGCCCATCCCTAGTTGCCCTTGAGAAGGTGGTGGTGAGCCGCCTTCTTGAACCGCTGCAGTCCGTGTGGTGAAGGTGCTCCCACAGTGCTGTTAGGGAGGGAGTTCCAGGATTCTGACCCAGCGACGATGAAGGATCAGCGATATATTTCTAAGTCAGGATGGTGTGTGACTTGGCGGGGAACTTGGAGGTGGTGGTATTCTCATGCGCCTGCTGCCCTTGTCCTTCTAGGTGGGAGAGGTCGCGGGTTTGGGAAGTGCTGCCGAAGAAGCCTTGGTGAGTTGCTGCAGTGCATCTTGTAGATGGTACACACTGCAGCCAGGGTACGCCGGTGGTGGAGGGAGTGAATGTTTAAGGTGGTGGATGGGGTGCCAATCAAGCGGGCTGCTTTGTCCGGGATGGTGTCGAGCTTCTTGAGTGTTGTTGGAGCTGCACTCATCCAGGCAAGTGGAGAGTATTCCATCACACTCCTGACTTGTGCCTTGTAGATGGTGGAAAGGCTTTGGGGAGTCAGGAGGTGAGACACTTGCCGCAGAATACCTAGCCTCTGACCTGTTCTTGTATTTAACATAAATAAATGTGTTAACAGCAGCTTAGAAACAGCTCAAAGAGGGCTGCACCTCCAGCTCTTTGGTCCCTGAACATCACCAATCAGAGGATATACCCTTGGGTTTTCCCCGGTTCCTGCTCTAACCCCTCTCCAGGGCCACAGTAAGGGCAGCAGATATCACTGAGAGATATTTTCTTGAACTGCAGCATTATAATCCCTAACAAAATTTAAGGAAATTTAATTTAGATTTTGGCGCAAATGGTTGATTGACTGAGGAATGATTAACAGGAATAATAAAATAAAGAGAGGGGCAGTATTCAAAGCTGCAATGGAGGTTCACTGAGTTCCTTTTTTACCAATGGAGCTGAACTGAGAATGAATTTTCCATAGTTTTGCATTGCACTCAATGGCAGTTTAAACAATCAATTTTAACACCTTCCATAACTGGGGTCACTGGGAGATACCTGGGCAAACTTATTTTAAAATCCAAACTCTTGGTCACCTCTTCAAATATCTCCTGCCTTGGCTCAGTGTCAATCTTGGTAGGATTGCACCTTGGGACGTTTTGTTCTGTGTTGAAAGGCGCTATATGAATGCAAGTTGTCGATGGTGAGCATCAGGTCGAGTTCGACCACGGGCTCAGGTCTCTGGAGTCGGGGCTTGAATCCGCGACCTTCTGACACAAAAGTGAGAGCGCGCTACCTACTTAGAAATATATCGGCGTGGAGCTCCCTCAGTACTGACCCTCTGACAGTGCGGAGCTCCCTCAGTACTGCCCCTCCAACAGTGCGGCGCTCCCTCAGTACTTCCCCTCCGACAGTGCAGCGCTCCCTCAGTACTGCCCCTCCGACAGTGGGGCGCTCCCTCGGTACTGCCTCTCCAACAGTGCGGCGCTCCCTCAGTACGGCCCCTCCGACAGTGCGGCGCTCCCTCAGTACTGCCTCTCCGACAGTGCGGCGCTCCCTCAGTACTGCCCCTCCGACAGTGTGGCGCTCCCTCAGTACTGCACCTCCGACAGTGCGGTGCTCCCTCAGTACTGCACTGGGAGTGTCAGTCTAGATTTTTGTGCCCAAGTCTTTGGAGCGGGACTTGAACCCACGACCTTCTAGACTCAGAGGCGAGAGCGAGACTGACAGAACCACGGCTGACACCAAACCTCGCGCTATGGAGCGCCTTCAGGTTATTAGAAAAGAAATTAAATTCCTCAACTAATTTAACACAAACTGATACTAACGGTGAAGCAAATATTTTCTATTTTTAAATTAAGAAAGTTTGATACGTTTCATTTTCTGTTTTAGATGGCCAGCAGCAACTGCGCACAGGGACAACCAGCTTCATTCCAGCCAACTCTAAACCTGCACAGAGGTAATGCATTAATGTTGTAGATTTTCCCAGGGTCAGGAGATGGCAAAACTGCAACAGTGACAAAAGTACTTAGAATAATTACCTAGCAATAAAAAAACATTTAAAATTAAGTGTAAAAAGCAAAGTTAGTGCAGGTTACATTAGTACTGGGCCTGTATTTGCGTTGTACCATGGGATCTGAGACACACATTTCCAACATTACAACAGCGACTACACTTCAAAAGTACTTCATTGGCTGTAAAGCGCTTTGGGATGTCCTGAGGTTGTGAAAGGCACTATAGAAATGCAAGTCTGTCTTTCTTTCTTTCTTTGTTTCTTTCTTCTTTCTTTCTTTCTGTCTCTCTTTCTTTCTCTCTTTCCTTCTCTCTTTCCTTCTCTCTTTCTTCCTCCCTTCTTTCTTTCATTCTTTCTTTCATGAACACTCATTACGACGTGCAGTTCACGGCTTGCTGTGTTAAGTTGAGTTATTTTCTCGCCCTTCCTGCTCACTCCGCACAGACTTGGTTTATACACTAATGATGAGGGAGATTGATGCAGAATTGATGTGGATCTTGAACTCCAGCACCCGTACAGAGTGGGTAGTCCAGACAGAGCTCGGGAACATGGTACTGAAGCACCGGGTAACCAGGCAAATGAACAAAGAGCATTTCAGAATCCACTCATTGTCCCGTCCAAGGGGGAAAGGGACCCCATCAAAACACAACCCAATTACTTGTTATAAAGACTGGGAAATTCAATTAAGGAAGAAATTAGGACAAGGAATAATTAAATACTGTCTAAATGGGAAAGAATATACTGCTCTATAGTCCCTTATAGTTATATATATATACAGTATATCCCTACATTGAATTACAGCGCAGAGGTTCATTGTGCCAGTGCTAGATCTTCAGCTGGAGCTATCCACTCTACTCCCACACCCCTGCCCTTACTCCACATAGAGTCAGAGAATAGTACAGCACAGGAGGAGGCCATTCGGCCCATCGAGTCTGCGCCAGCTCTGTCGAAGAGCAATCCAGTCAGTCCCACTCCCCCGCTCTTTCCCCATATCCCTGCAATTTTTTCTCCTTCAAGTATTTATCCAATTCCCTTTTGAAGGCTACAACTGAATCTGCCTCCACCGCCCTATCAGGCAGCGCATTCCAAATCCTAACCACTCGCTGTGTAAAAAAGATTTTCCTCATCTCTCACAGAATCACAGAAACCCCACAGTGCAGATAGAGTTAACTCAAAAAGTTAGTATGCAGGTGCAGCAAGTGATTAAGAAGGCCAATGGAATGTTGGCTTTTATTGCTAGGGGGTTGGAATATAAAAACAGGGAGGTATTGCTGCAGTTGTACAAGGTATTGGTGAGGCCGCACCTGGAATACTGCATACAGTTTTGGTGTCCATACTTAAGAAAAGACATACTTGCTCTCGAGTCAGTACAAAGAAGGTTCACTCGGTTAATCCCGGGGTTGAGGGGGTGGTCATATGAGGAGAGGTTGAGTAGATTGGGACTCTACTCATTGGAGTTCAGAAGAATGAGAGGCGATCTTATTGAAACATATAAGATTGTGAAGGGGCTTGATCGGGTGGATGCGGTGAGGATGTTCCCAATGATGGGTGAAACTAGAACTAGGGGGCATAATCTTAAAATAAGGGGCTGCTCATTCAAAACTGAGATGAGGAGAAACTTCTTCACTCAGAGAGTGGTAGGTTTGTGGAATTTGCTGCCCCAGAAAGCTGTGGAAGCTACATCATTAAATAAATTTAAAACAGAAATAGATAGTTTCCTAGAAGTAAAGGGAATAAAGGGTTACGGGGAGCGGGCAGGAAATTGGACATGAGTCTGGGTTCGGAATGGTCATGGCCCTGTGGGTAGTGGAGCGGGCCCAGGGGCCGTGTAGCCTTGTTCTGCTCCTACTGTGTTCTAATTCTGTTAGATTTCAGGAGATGGTTTTATTCCTGTTCCTGGTTGGGGTGGAGATCGCCTTTACAGAAGGTAAGTACTGTAGAAAATATAGGGACAGAGTGATCTCCTGGAAGAATTTCGATCGCCTAGATGGGTCGGAGAGGAATTTCCCAGATTTTATTCTCCCAAATTGGCCATTGGGTCTTTATCTGGTTTTTCGCCTCTCCCGGGAGATCACATGGGTTCGGGTGGATGCAGAGTGATAGAAGATTTGAGGTTAGGATCAGATCAGCCATGATCTTATTGAATGGTGGAGCAGGCTCGAGGGGCCGATTGGCCTACTCCTGCTCCTATTTCTTATGTTCTTATGTTCTTATGTAACCCCACGTATTTAATCCCCCTAACACTAAGGGTCAATTTATCATAGCCAATCAACCTAACCCGCACATCTTTGGACTGTGGGAGGAAACCGGAGCACCCGGAGAAAACCCACGCAAACACGGGGAGAATGTGCAAACTCCACACAGACAGTCATCCGAGGCCGGATTCGAACACCGGGTCTCTGGCGCTGTGAGGCAACAGTGCTAACCACTATGCCACCTGGTTCTTTTGCCAATCACCTTAAACCTGTGTCCTCTGGTTCTCGACCCTTCAACCAATGGAAACAGTTTCTCTTTATCTACTCTGTCCAGACCCCTCATGATTCTGAACACCTGTAACAAATCTCCTCTTCACCTTCTCTGCTCTAAGGAGAACCCCAGCTTCTCCAGCCTATCCACGTGAATGTATTCCCTCATCCCTGGATCCAAATCCTTTTATATTCTTCCTTTTCAAGTACTTCTCCAGTTCCTTTTACAATCTTTCTCTGATCCTAGTTTGAATGATGTTGCAATCTCTGCCTCAATGGCCCCTTGGGGAGGGGCAGTCCAAGTATCCACACAGAGAACATTTTTTCTAACGTCCCCTTTCATTTCTCTGCTGAGAATCCTCAGTCTGTGCCCCCGGTTACCGACTCACCAACCAGTCGAAGCACTCCTGCTATTTACCCTCTCAAAACATTTCAGAATTTTGAAAAAAATCTGTTAGAGCCCCACCACCGTCTCTAATACAGAGGGAAAAAATCCAAAAGAGAGGAGGACAGATAGAGAGAGAAAGAGAGGGAAAGAGAGAGGGAGGGAGAAAGAGAGAGGGAAGAAAGAGAAAGAGAAAGAGTGGGGAAGAGAGAGAGAGGGAGAGAGAGCTGTATACTTTTTCTGTAATTCATCTGCTTAACTATAATAATTATCATATAACTAATATATAAGTGATACAGTTCTCTGGTAAAATTCTATATTAATTTTATTAATGTGGATGTGTGATTTAATATGATGTAACAATATCAGTGGCCGTGCTAACAACAGAAAATGCTGGAAAAACTCAGCAGGTCAGGCAACATCCGTGGAGAGAAATTTGAGTTGACGTTTCGGGTTGGACCCTTCTTCAAAACTGAAAAGAAAAGAAACTAGATCGGAGGTCTGTTGCCTGGGCCCTAAGCTCTGGAATTCCCTCCCTAAACCTCGCCCCCTCTCTCTCCTCCTTTAAGACGCTCCTTAAAACCGACCTCTTTGACCAAGCTTTTAGTCACCTGTCCTAATATCTCTTTATGTGGCTTGGTGTCAAATTTTGTCTGATAACGTTCCTGTGAAGCGCCTTGGGATGTTTTACTACGTTAGCACGGTGGCATAGTGGTTAGCACTGTTGCCTCACAGCGCCAGGGACCTGGGTTCAAATCCGGCCTCGGGTGACTGTCTGTGTGGAGTTTGCACATTCTCCCCGTGTTTGCGTGGGTTTCCTCCGGGTGCTCCGGTTTCCTCCCACAGTCCAAAGATGTGCGGGTTAGGTTGATTGGCCATGATAAAAATTGGCCCTTAGTGTTAAGGGGGATTAAATATGTGGGGTTACGGGGATAGGGCTTGGGTGGGATGGCTGTCGGTGTAGGGACCGGGTGCTAGGGTTTGGATGATCAGCCATGATCTTGTTGAATGGCGGAGCAGGCTCGAAGGGCCGAATGGCCTACTCCTGCTCTATGTTTCTATGTTATAGGCACTATATAAATACAAGTTGTTGTTATTATTGTAATCCTTCATTATTTGTTGATACGATACTTTGTATTGCTGGTAAAAACCATGAAAAAAAAATAGGGTGAAAATGAACAAGTCAGAATGGGGGGGGAATCGCAATGGATTTGCGGGTGAGTGATGGCGGTTTTAACGTGGGATAATCAGTATTGAGATTTGTGAAAGACGCAATATAAATGCAAGTCAGTGTCAGCCGTGGCTCAGTGGGTCTCTCTCTCACATCTGGGTCAGAAGGTTGTGGGTTCAAGTCCCCACTCCATGAGGCTTGAGGACAAAAATCTAGGCTGACATTCCCAGGGCAGTACTGAGCGAGTGCCGCACTGTCGGAGGTGCCGTCCTCGCGGATGAGAGGTAAAACCGAGGCCCCTGTCTGCTCTCTCGGGTGGATGTAAAAGATCGCAAGGCCACTATATCGAAGAAGAGCAGGGGGAGTTATCCCTGGTGTCCTGGACAATATTAACCCTTCAATCAACATCACAAAAAAAACAGATGATCTGGTCATTATCACATTGCTGTTTGTGGGAGCTTGCTGTGCGCAAATTGGCTGCTGCGTTTCCCACATTACAACAGTGACCGCACTTCAAAAAAGTCCTTCATTGGCTGTAAAGCGCTTTGGGACGTCCGGTGGTCGTGAAAGGCGCTATATAAATGCAACTCTTTTTTTTAACTGTCTGTCTGTTCCTGTTTTCTTTCTTTCTATCTCTCTTTCAAGCAGGAATGTGCAAACTGCCTCGGTTTACGGTGAGTTCCAAACGCCCCGGAGTATTGAAAACATGAAACAAAAGCAGAGCATGTTGGAACTCCACAACAGGTGAGAGAGTGGAGGGCAAGAAAGTGTGGGACAGAGTTGTCTGCAGCCCGTGTCCTCAGCCCAGGGCCCCACCTGAAGCGCTCACCTGCCCGCTCTCTCGGTGTCACTCCACAATGCGCTGTTCACCTTGCTGCTTTTTAATGTTTTATAAAAATCTGCAGGAGAAATTAAAATTCTGAGTTACAAATCGATGAGTTAATAATTATTGTTAACAGTTGTTATTTCATATTAGTGTTAAGCTATTTGTCCTGGTTAATTATTGACTAATGGTCTTTGTTAATAAATATTAATTTATAACTAATAGTTTTAATTGTCGATTCTCATTAAATCACTCCGAAATCTTTCCTTTGGGCTTTTTTTTTTGTAAATCAAGTACTTTTAATTAAAAACATTAAACGTGAGGATTTGTTAAAATATCGAGACAATGATCACTGCTGGTTTCAATCTGCGGTTCAGGAGTTAAGCAGAGATCTGCCGCACATTCTCTTGTTGCGGGAGGTCAGAACATGAGGGAACAGAGCTGGAGGAGGTCGTTCACTCAAAGAACAAGGGTCGGGCCATCAACCCACCCAGAGAAACATTCGCAGTTACCGTATATATAGGCGGAACCAGGAGAGCCGGCGCTCAGCGAAACAGAGCTGGAAATAGCCGCGATTGTCTCCGTCGGATTATAGATGTGAATTCAAAATCTCCTGCGGGAATTTACATCAGTATTCGTTACAGTGGGATCAAGGCAGAGTGAACTGAACTTGTGTGTGGGGGAGGGGGTGGAGGAGGCAGAATAAAGGGAAAAGGGAAAGGGAAAGAGAATTCGAGAGTGTGCTGGGCGGTCAGAACAGAGATAGAAACAGGTAGCACAATGATGATGTTACTGGACTAGTAATCCAGAGGCCTGGACTAATGATCAGGAGACATGGGTTCATCTGGTTCACTAATGCCCTTCAGGGAAGGAAATCTGTCGTCCTTACCCGGTCTGGCCGATATGTGACTCCAGACCCACACCAATGTGGTTGACTCTTAACTGCCCTCTGAAATGGCCTAACCAGCCATTCAGTTGTATTCAAGAAGGCGGCTCGCTGCCACCTTCTCGAGGGGCAACTAGCGATGGGCAATAAATGCTGGCCTTGCCAGCGACACCCACATCCCATGAATGAATTTTAAAAAAGACTGGGCAGGTGAATGTAAGAAGATGGACAACAGATCAGCTTTCCAACCCCCAACCACGGTGCGGCAGACAGACAGAGAGGCATAGAGACGGGCTGAGGGGGAAGAGTAGAAGGAGGCTGAGAGATGAAGAGAGATAGTGGGAGAATGAGAAAGAGAGAGAGGGAGTGAGATGGGAAGTGCTGTATGAGATGGGGTAGGATATTGCAACCACAGCGGGGACCCCAGTCCCGGGTGCGTGTCCGCATCCTGAGGAGAGTGTGGGCAGGTTGTGTGCTTAAAACTAAACAAATAGGTACTTGGTATGATGGTCAAACTCCAGCTCTCAGCTGTAGTGAGGCTCCAGTCTCCCCCAGCACAGACTCAGCACTGACTCAGGGTGAATGAATCATCCATCACACCCATATGGTGTTCCTTTATAAAGGTGGGGTTCAATAGGGTAGACAGAGAGAAGAGGTTTCCACTTGTGGGGGAGACCAGAACTAGGGGCCATCAATATAAGATAGTCACTAATAAATCCAATCGGGAATTGAGGAGAAACTTCTTTACCCAGAGAGTGGTGAGAATGTGGAACTCGCTACCACAGGGAGTGGTTGAGGAGAATAGTATAGATACATTTAAGGGGAAGCTAGATAAACACATCAGGGAGAAAGGAATAGAAGGATGTGTTGATAGGGTGAGATGAAGAGGGGTGGGAGGAGGCTCGTGTGGAGCATAAACACCGGCACGGACCAGTTGGGCCGAATGGCCTGTTTCTGTGCTGTAAATACTCTGTAATTCTATAAGTAATAATCCTACAGTTTACAGCAGTATCTTGTATTCTGGCACTGAGAATAATGGAACATTAAACACAAGTCTCTAGCGTGGATACCATGTCCGCCCTGTACAACTCAGTTCATCCTCCAGTACCACTGGTGATGTCCTACATTTGAGGGTAGAGATGGGAAACTCCTGAGCCTGCTTCAGGTTCCCCAGTGTGAACCAGGTTATCCCGGGTTCCACTGGTGCTACTTTGGTTTCCGCCCCCTCGCAAACCCCCCTCCGAAAAAGGGTTTGGGATAGGCAATAAAAATGTAAATGGCATCTTGGGATAGAAACTTTGGAGTTGGGAATAGAAGGAAGGGATATTGAGTGTGGGATTGGAATTGGAACAGCATAGGAACAGGAATAGACCATTCAGCCCCTCGAGCCTGTTCCATAATTGGAGATGATGCCCAAAGATTTGGTTCTGAATTGCGGCATGAGATGGGGGTGTGGGTGACGAATGGGTGAAGATTGGGAATTGGGGTTGGGATAAAGTCCGGGTTATTATGACACAGTTTTGGACGAGGGGAATTGGGATTGGAATATTGGGATATTTGAATATTGGACTGAGATATTGGATTGCAACATGGACCTTGTGGGATATTGGACTGAGGTAAGGAGAGTGTGAGGACTGAAAATGTTGAGATATTTGTTTTAAGAATGCTGTTCCCCTCCCCCAGCACCATGGACCTCTCTACAGGTGAGGAGTCCATTTCAACAGTGACGGTGACTGACAGTGTCCTCAGACCAAGGAAATGGAGCTTATTATACAGGCACCAGTGTATCAGTCTTTAAATAGAAGAAAGACTTGCATTTCTATAGCGCCTTGCATGACCTCAGGCCATCCCAAAGTGCTTTACATCCAATGAAGTACTTTTGAAGTATAGTCAATGTTGTAATGCGGGAAATGCGGCAGCCTATTTGCGCACAGCAAGCTCCCACAAACAGCAATGTGATGATGACCAGATAATCTGTTTTAGTGATGTTGATTGAGGGATAAATATTGGCCCCAGGACACTGGGGAGAACTCCCCCTGCTCTTCTTCGAAATACTGCCATGGGATCTTTTATATCCACCTGAGAGAGCAGACGGGGCCTCGTTTTAATGTCTATTCTGAACCAGGACACCTCTGACAGTGCAGCGCTCCCTCAGCACTGCACTGGAGGGTCAGCCTAGATTTTCACGCTCAAGTCTCTGGAGCGGAGACTTGAACCCACGACCTTCCGTCTCAGAGATGGGAGTGCTGCCCACCGAGTCACAGCTGACACAGATGGAGAGGAGGAGAGGAAAAGTCACTTCAGTGTGGAGCTGGAATGGTGTGCGAGAGCCCAGGGGGATTCTGACCTGCTCAATATTTCCAGGAAAGGGGAAGAGGGTGGGATGCAGAGATACAGACGGCGGGTCCATTGGTAAACATGGTTGGAGACTGACACCCAGATGCACCTTCCTTTTAAGTTTCAGGAGCAGCTGTTCCGCCCACACTCCCAGTCCTGGAACTGGCAGCAGATCATAGATTGAACACATTCAGCTCCGCGGTCCAGTGGAGTGGAAAATAGATTATAAACCCCACCGATGGCCCAGCCCAGACCCAGCCTACCCGCCCCAGGCCGACTCCAAGGGACTGGGTCAGGATAAAGGCCAAACCCTGAGCTGGAGTCTGCAGTATGAAGGAGCGCGGGACGCAAGCACGGCCCAACCGAATCTGATTTAATTGTAGATTAATCATTAAATATTTAAAGAAGAATTAATTAACTCTTTTCTACCTGGTTAAACATTTAATTGCTCCTCTTTCTGATGTTCCCATCCCCTCCCCTTTTACCAGTTAGTTAAGCTCCTTTAGTTTATTGGCTGGACGGTTTTCACCGACATGTTTCTAAGGGTTCAGACAGGCTGAGGCCATCACCTGGGAACACATCAGCACACCAACAGTGCACGGGTAATAATCCCAGTTTAATGATCCTTAGTTCCCTGAAGGAACAGACTGAGACAAGGGTATAAAGCCCTCAGCAAGTCCAACACTGTTCAGCTCACTGGCTCCTTCGCTCCTTCTGTCCGAGTTGCTTTCTCTCTTTTTTTTTTAGAACATATCCC